>NC_042983.1:34754994-35076891 GCF_901001165.1 Salmo trutta | reverse complement strand
GTGTGTGTATCTCTCTCCGTGTGTGTGTATCTCTCTCCGTGTGTGTCTCTCTCTCCATGTGTGTGTATCTCTCTCCATGTGTGTCTCTCTCTCTCCATGTGTGTCTCTCTCTCTCCATGTGTGTGTATCTCTCTCCATGTGTGTGCAATCTCTCTCTCCGTGTGTGTATCTCTCTCCATGTGTGTGTATCTCTCTCCGTGTGTGTATCTCTCTCCACTTGTGTGTGTCTTCTCTCTCCGTGTGTGTGTATCTCTCTCCGTGTGTGTCTCTCTCTCCATGTGTGTGTATCTCTCTCCATGTGTGTCTCTCTCTCTCCATGTGTGTCTCTCTCTCTCCATGTGTGTATCTCTCTCCATGTGTGTGTATCTCTCTCCGTGTGTGTGTCTCTCTCCATGTGTGTGTATCTCTCTCCGTGTGTGTGTCTCTCTCTCCGTGTGTGTCTCTCTCTCCATGTGTGTGTATCTCTCTCCATGTGTGTCTCTCTCTCTCCATGTGTGTCTCTCTTTCTCCATGTGTGTGTATCTCTCTCCATGTGTGTGCATCTCTCTCCGTGTGTGTATCTCTCTCCATGTGTGTGTATCTCTCTCCGTGTGTGTATCTCTCTCCATGTGTGTGTATCTCTCTCCGTGTGTGTGTATCTCTCTCCGTGTGTGTCTCTCTCTCCATGTGTGTGTATCTCTCTCCATGTGTGTCTCTCTCTCTCCATGTGTGTCTCTCTCTCTCCATGTGTGTCTCTCTCTCTCCATGTGTGTGTATCTCTCTCCATGTGTGTGCATCTCTCTCCGTGTGTGTATCTCTCTCCATGTGTGTGTATCTCTCTCCGTGTGTGTATCTCTCTCCATGTGTGTGCATCTCTCTCCGTGTGTGTCTCTCTCTCTCCATGTGTGTGTCTCTCTCTCCATGTGTGTATCTCTCTCCATGTGTGTGCATCTCTCTCCGTGTGTGTCTCTCTCTCTCCATGTGTGTGTCTCTCTCTCCGTGTGTGTCTCTCTCTCTCCATGTGTGTGTGTCTCTCTCGCTCTCTGTGTCTCTCTCTTTCTCTCTCTGTGTCTCTCTGTGAGGGTCTCTCTTAATCTCTGTGTGTCTCTCACTCTGTGTGTTTATCTCTCTCCGTGTATCTCTCTGTGTGTCTCTGTGTGTGTGTGTGTGTGTGTGTGTGTGTGTGTGTGTGTGTGTGTGTGTGTGTGTGTGTGTGTGTGTGTGTGTGTGTGTGTGTGTGTGTGTGTCTCTCTATGTGTCTCTTCAATTCTGATCTTTTGTCTATTTATTGGCAAAAGAGCTGATCTGATTGGTCAAAATACCAATTAGTGGGGGGTGGGAATCAGATTTGGGTTTAAGGCTAATATATACTGCTCAAAAAAATTAAGGGAACACTAAAATAACACATCCTAGCTCTGAATGAATGAAATAATCTTATTAAATACTTTTTTCTTTACATAGTTGAATGTGCTGACAACAAAATCACAAAAAAATAATCAATGGAAATCCAATTTATCAACCCATGGAGGTCTGGATTTGGAGTCACACTCAAAATTAAAGTGGAAAACCACACTACAGGCTGATCCAACTTTGATGTAATGTCCTTAAAACAAGTCAAAATGAGGCTCAGTAGTGTGTGTGGCCTCCACGTGCCTGTATGACCTCCCTACAACGCCTGGGCATGCTCCTGATGAGTTGGCGGATGGTCTCCTGAGGGATCTCCTCCCAAACCTGGACTAAAGCATCCGCCAACTCCTGGACAGTCTGTGGTGCAACGTGGCGTTGGTGGATGGAGCGAGACATGATGTCCCAGATGTGCTCAATTGGATTCAGGTCTGGGGAATGGGCGGGCCAGTCCATAGCATCAATGCCTTCCTCTTGCAGGAAATGCTGACACACTCCAGCCACATGAGGTCTATCATTGTCTTGCATTAGGAGGAACCCAGGGCAAACCGCACCAGCACATGGACTCACAAGGGGTCTGAGGATCTCATCTCGGTACCTAATGGCAGTCAGGCTACCTCTGGCGAGCACACCATGACTGACCCACCGCCAAATCGGTCATGCTGGAGGATGTTGCAGGCAGCAGAACGTTCTCCACGGCGTTTCCAGACTCTGTCAAGTCTGTCACATGTGCTCAGTGTGAACCTGCTTTCATCTGTGAAGAGCACAGGGCACCAGTGGCGAATTTGCCAATCTTGGTGTTCTCTGGCAAATGCCAAACGTCCTGCACGGTGTTGGGCTGTAAACACAACCCCCACCTGTGGACGTCGGGCCCTCATTCATACCGCCCTCATGGAGTCTGTTTCTGACCGTTTGAGCAGACACATGCACATTTGTGGCCTGCTGGAGGTCATTTTGCAGGGCTCTGGCAGTGCTCCTCCTGCTCCTCCTTGCACAAAGGCGGAGGTAGCGGTCCTGCTGCTGGGTTGTTGCCCTCCTACGGCCTCCTCCACATCTCCTGATGTACTGGCCTGTCTCCTGGTAGCGCCTCCATGCTCTGGACACTACGCTGACAGACACAGCAAACCTTCTTGCCACAGCTCGCATTGATGTGCCATCCTGGATGAGCTGCACTACCTGAGCCACTTGTGTGGGTTGTAGACTCCGTCTCATGCTACCACTAGAGTGAAAGCACCGCCAGCATTCAAAAGTGACCAAAACATCAGCTAGGAAGCATAGAAACTGAGAAGTGGTCTGTGGTCCCCACCTGCAGAACCACTCCTTTATTGGGGGTGTCTTGCTAATTGCCTATAATTTCCACTTGTTGTCTATTCCATTTGCACAACAGCATGTGAAATGTATTGTCAATCAGTGTTGCTTCCTAAGTGGACAGTTTGATTTCACAGAAGTGTGATTGACTTGGAGTTACATTGTGTTGTTTAAGTGTTCCCTTTATTTTTTTGAGCAGTGTACTATTAATCTGTGACAGTTCCTTGTCCACAAACTGCTACAGTTCATCAAGCGCATTGACCACAGGAGGTTGGTGGCACCTTAATTGGGGAGGACAGGCTCGTGGTAATGGCTATAGTGGAATCAGTGGAATGGTATCAAACACATGGTTTCCATGGTTTCCAGGTGTTTGATACCACTCCATTAGCACCGTTCCAGACATTATTATGAGCCCTCCTCCCCTCAGCAGCCTCCACTGGCATTGACAGCATATCATCCTATAGGGTGGTTAAGAAGCATAAATCCCACCTAACACCTTCTTATCCGTTTCTTCAGTACTGTAACACATAGGATGAAACACAAATAACACCCTATTCCCTATGTAGTGCACTACTTTTGACCAGGGCCCTCTGGACCAAAGCAGTGCACAATATAGGGAATAGGGTGGGATTTGGGATGCAAATATGTACTGACAAACTCAAGTCCCAGCTCCTCTCTGGAGTCCACAGCAACCACCCAGTGGTCTCCGGGTGATCTTTAGAAACAGGTGGTTCTCTAGCCTCATTTACAAATGAAAAGACTGAGAAAATGGATCAACACTAAATGTTTTGCAATAACAAACACACCACATCTCCAATTGAAAGGCCTACTTTAGGAATTCCTGCAGCATGACACACTACAATGAGGACGGGCCTGGTTGGTAGAATCGAACCAGAGACTTGTAGACTAGACGAACGAACATGAGAGAGAGGGTGTTGTAAAGAGTGGAGGGGTAGCTAGGATATAGAAAAGAGTAGGATAAGTGGCCTGCTCCTCTTTCTTGAATTGTAATGACTTAAAAGTTACTCACACACACACACACACACACACACACACACACACACACACACACACACACACACTCACACACACACACACACACACACACACACACTCACACACACACACACACACACACACACACACACACACACACACACACACACACACACACACACACACACACAGAGGTACCTTTAAGCATACTATCAATAGTGGGTTAAAGAGCAGGAAGGAGGGGTTTCTGGGTTAAGGAGCAGGGTGGGTTGGGGTCTGGGTTAAGGAGCAGGGTGGGTTGGGGTCTGGGTTAAGGAGCAGGGGGTTGGGGTCTGGGGTAAGGAGCAGGGGGTTGGGTCTGGGTTAAGGAGCAGGGTGGGTTGGGGTCTGGGTTAAGGAGCAGGGTGGGTTGGGGTCTGGGTTAAGGAGCAGGGTGGGTTGGGGTCTGGGTTAAGGAGCAGGGTGGGTTGGGGTCTGGGTTAAGGAGCAGGGTGGGTTGGGGTCTGGGTTAAGGAGCAGGGTGGGTTGGGGTCTGGGTTAAGGAGCAGGGTGGGTTGGGGTCTGGGTTAAGGAGCAGGAAGGGGGAGTCTGGGTTAAGGAGCAGGGTGGGTTGGGGCCTGGGTTAAGGAGCAGGAAGGGGGGATCTGGGTTAAGGAGCAGGGTGGGTTGGGGTCTGGGTTAAGGAGCAGGGTGGGTTGGGGTCTGGGTTAAGGAGCAGGGTGGGGTGGGATCTGGGTTAAGGAGCAGGGTGGGTTGGGGTCTGGGTTAAGGAGCAGGGTGGGGTGGGGTGGGGTCTGGGTTAAGGAGCAGGGTGGGTTGGGTTGGGGTCTGGGTTAAGGAGCAGGGTAGGGTGGGGTCTGGGTTAAGGAGCAGGGTGGGGTGGGTTGGGGTCTAATGAGGTGAGGTGTCTTTTACCCCCTCCAACAGGAGTCTGTGTGTGACTCCAACAGGAGTCTGTGTGTGACTCCACCAGACCCCTATACATTTGGAGAGGAAAAAAGGGGCACAGTGAGTTGTGTTCCACGTAGCTCCCCCTCCGACCAGGATAAGAGGTACAACCCACAGGTTGTTACGGCCAGATGGAGAGACCTACTACTGTGTCCATGGGGGATAACACTAGGGGATTGGGGATAACACTAGGGGACTGGGGGATAACACTAGGGGATTGGGGATAACACTAGGGGATTGGGGGATAACACTAGGGGATTGGGGGATAACACTAGGGGATTGGGGGATAACACTAGGGGACTGGGGGATAACACTAGGGGACTGGGGGATAACACTAGGGGATTGGGGGATAACACTAGGGGACTGGGGGATAACACTAGGGGACTGGGGGATAACACTAGGGGACTGGGGGATAACACTGGGGGACTGGGGGATAACACTAGGGGACTGGGGGATAACACTAGGGGATTGGGGGATAACACTAGGGGACTGGGGGATAACACTGGGGGATTGGGGGATAACACTAGGGGACTGGGGGATAACACTGGGGGACTGGGGGATAACACTAGGGGATTGGGGGATAACACTAGGGGACTGGGGGATAACACTAGGGGACTGGGGGATAACACTAGGGGACTGGGGGATAACACTAGGGGACTGGGGGATAACACTAGGGGATTGGGGATAACACTAGGGGATTGGGAATAACACTAGGGGATTGGGGGATAACACTAGGGGATTGGGGATAACACTAGGGGATTGGGGGATAACACTAGGGGACTGGGGGATAACACTAGGGGATTGGGGGATAACACTAGGGGATTGGGGGATAACACTAGGGGACTGGGGGATAACACTAGGGGACTTGGGGATAACACTAGGGGATTGGGGGATAACACTAGGGGATTGGGGATAACACTAGGGGACTGGGGGATAACACTGGGGACTGGGGGATAACACTAGGGGACTGGGGGATAACACTAGGGGACTGGGGGATAACACTAGGGGACTGGGGGATAACACTAGGGGACTGGGGGATAACACTAGGGGACTGGGGGATAACACTAGGGGATTGGGGGATAACACTAGGGGATTGGGGGATAACACTAAGGGATTGGGGGATAACACTAGGGGATTGGGGGATAACACTAGGGGACTGGGGGATAACACTAGGGGATTGGGGATAACACTAGGGGATTGGGGATAACACTAGGGGATTGGGGGATAACACTAGGGGATTGGGGGATAACACTAGGGGATTGGGGATAACACTAAGGGATTGGGAATAACACTAGGGGATTGGGGATAACACTGGTAATTTGTATGATCAACAGTGCTGAAATACTTATTTTGCTTCATTGATGTTCCTGTATCACTGAAATAATATCTGCAGTGCAGCAACTGCAAAACTGCAAAACACATTGAAAATGACCGATATTGTCTGTTTTATAGGCTTGTGGCATGGTAAATTCGGTCTGCCCCAGGAAAATGTGATGCAAGACAGATGTGTGTGGTCTCTTCCTTCAGAGTACAACTCAGAACAGTGTGTGTGTGTGTGTGTGTGTGTGTGTGTGTGTGTGTGTGTGTGTGTGTGTGTGTGTGTGCTGTTGTGCTTGTATAGGGAATGGATTTTAGTTCACAGGAAGGTCATGGCTGAGAGTGGGGTGTAGTGACCAAACGATCCGCTCATCAGAAACCGTAGCATAACAATCGTGGCCCATCAGGCAAAATAAAGAGACCTCAGGATTGTTGGAACCTTCCCAGAAGGCTCCAGATGTAACGCCACTTCCCTGTCGCTCTGCTCTAACGTCAACTGTTACTGAAACATGATACTGTGTCTTAATGGTCAGCATGAGTTGATAAAATGACTTTGAACACAAGTCTATATGCTCCTTCAACAGTGAATGAGCTACAATCAAGTCGAGAGGAGAAGAGATCCCTGCAGTTCTATCAAAGCGATGTCAATAGCTTTTAGACTTTACAAGTGCAACTTAAAACATGTGGTGGTGTGGTGATGCCCTCATACAAGTACTTGGGAGTATGGCTAGATGGTACAGTGTCCTCTCAGCACATATCAAAGCTGCAGGCTAAAGTTAAATCTAGACTTGGTTTCCTCTATTGTAATCCCTCCTCTTTCACCCCAGCTGACAAACTATAACCATCCTACCCATGCTAGATTACGGAGACATAATTTATAGATCGGCAGGTAAGGGTGCTCTCGAGCGGCTAGATGTTCTTTACCATTCGGCCATCAGATTTGCCACCAACGCTCCTTATAGGACACATCACTGCACTCTATACTCCTCTGTAAACTGGTCATCTCTGTGTACCTGAGGCAAGACCCACTGGTTGATGCTTATTTATAAAACCCTCTTGTTCTTAACTGACTTGCCTAGTTCAATAAAGGTTAAATAAAAAATAAAAAAATAACCTAAGTCTCTAATAATTTCTCTTACTTTTGACGATAGGGACACTCAATACCAGTCTATTAACTGGCTAAAGTTAGCACTAAAAGCATATGACCTTCAGTTCCTTCAGTGCAGTAGAAGATCAGTAGTGGATCAGTAGAGAATCAGTAGAGGATCTATAGAGGATCAGTAGTGGATCAGTAGAGGATCAGTAGATGATCAGTAGAGGATCAGTAGATGAGGATCGGCAATAGATCAGTAGTGGATCAGTAGAGAATCAGTAGAGGATCAGAAGAGGATCAGTAGTGGATCAGTAGTGGATCGGTAATAGATCAGTAGACGATGAGTAGTAGATCAGTAGAGGTTCAGTAGAGGATCAGTAGAGGGTCAGTAGACGATGAGTAGTAGATCAGTAGAGGTTCAGTAGTAGATCAGTAGACGATCAGTAGACGATGAGTAGTAGATCAGTAAAGGTTCAGTAGAGGATCAGTAGAGGGTCAGTCGAGGATCAGTAGTAGATCGGTAATAGATCAGTAGTGGATCAGTAGTAGATCAGTAGTGGATCAGTAGTGGATCAGTAGAGGATCAGTAGACGATCAGTAGACCAGTAGAGGTTCAGTAGAGGATCAGTAGAGGGTCAGTCGAGGATCAGTAGTGGATCGGTAATAGATCAGTAGTGGATCAGTAGTAGATCAGTAGTAGATCAGTGGAGGATCAGTAGTAGATCAGTAGTGGATCAGTAGTAGATCAGTAGTGGATCAGTAGTAGATCAGTAGTGGATCAGTAGTAGATCAGTGGAGGATCAGTAGTAGATCAGTAGTGGATCAGTAGTAGATCAGTAGTAGATCAGTAGTAGATCAGTAGTAGATCAGTAGTGGATCAGTAGTAGATCAGTAGTAGATCAGTAGTAGATCAGTAGTGGATCAGTAGTGGATCAGTAGAGAATCAGTAGTAGATCAGTAGTAGATCAGTAGAGGATCAGTAGTAGATCAGTAGTGGATCAGTAGTAGATCAGTAGTAGATCAGTAGAGGATCAGTAGTAGATCAGTAGTGGATCAGTAGTAGATCAGTAGTAGATCAGTAGTGGATCAGTAGTAGATCAGTAGTGGATCAGTAGTAGATCAGTAGTAGATCAGTAGTGGATCAGTAGTAGATCAGTAGTAGATCAGTAGTAGATCAGTAGTAGATCAGTAGTAGATCAGTAGTGGATCAGTAGTAGATCAGTAGTAGATCAGTAGTGGATCAGTAGTGGATCAGTAGTAGATCAGTAGTAGATCAGTAGTGGATCAGTAGTAATCGTTTTCTTTTGGCCCTCCTTAGCTACTGCTGCTTGTTCAAATATTCCACTCTCCAGTCTTGTTTGGAGTCCGTTTAGGAAGTTGATAAATGAGTGTGTGTGTGTGTGTGTGTGTGTGTGTGTGTGTGTGTGTGTGTGTGTGTGCGTTTCACCCCGCTGTGCTTTTCCACATTAACCAAACATCACATATTGGAGGCGCACCCCACCACCAACCAGCACACACGTAACAACATCGGAATAGTTCCCATGCCTGATTTTAGTTTACATTCCTTTTGTTGTTGTCAGTGTCATTTTTAATGTTACACACCCCCCCATAAACATTACCACTTACCTTTCTACTCTACTCATGTGGAAGAGTTAGGTTACTGTACAATTGTCCCAATAAAAAGTCTCATCAATGTAACATGTAAAAGCACAGATATTGAGTTGATATAGTCCCTGATATTGTAAAAGGATGGTCTTCTACCAGTATATTGTGATATCTATGCTTTTCTGTCATTTATTAACTTTTTATCTGTTGATTTGTGAATGCTGTACATGCTAGCTAGTTAATGTACATTTCTCTGTGCATGTCGTCATTGGGCTAGCATGGCTATTCATATCCCCTTTCGTTGTTAATTTGTACTTTACAGAGGTAATGGCCTATAAGGGCAGCATTTGTTTATGGACGTTTTTCCTGTCATTATCAGGTACCGTATGTCATGTGTTTTTTATGAAGATATTTTACTGACTGTTAGCTGTTTGCAAGTGCACATCACGTCACTGTACAGAATGCCTGGCAGCCATTGAGACAGTTGGCTAGCCTAGGCCCATAGGCTACACTGTACATTTCTACTTCATAATGTAAATAGCATTTACATTACATTGTTGTCTTTCATGAGATTAGTGTTACATGGCCCTGCCTACTGTAACCATGTGGAAGAGAGGAATTGGCATATAAGTATTAGTGTTTATTACCACAGTATTAAAGTGTTTATTACCACAGTATTACAGTGTTTATTACCACAATATTAGTGTTTATTACCACAGTATTAGTGTTTATTACCACAGCATTAGTGTTTATTACCACAGTATTAGTGTTGATTACCACAGTATTACAGGGTTTATACTACATTATTACAGTGTTTATTACCACAGTATTAAAGTGTTTATTACCACAGTATTACAGTGTTTATTACCACAATATTAGTGTTTATTACCACAGTATTAGTGTTTATAACCACAGTATTAGTGTTTATTACCACAGTATTACAGTGTATCTTACCACAGTATTAGTGTTTAGTACCACAGTAGTAGTGTTTATTACCACAGTATTAGTGTTGATTACCACAGTATTACAGGGTTTATACTACATTATTACAGTGTTTATAACCACAGTATTAGTGTTTATTACCATAGTATTAATGTTCATTACCACAGTATTAGTGTTTATTAATAACATTTATAATCTTAGAGTCACCCTGACCCAGGCAGGGTCCACAGAATGAGGCACACTTCAGCCTCCTCCTCCCCCCCCCCCCCCCCTCTCCCCCATGCTCCATCACAAGGCTGGAGGTGCACAGAGCTCCACTTTCAACGATTCATTTTCAAACATAATTGAATCAACGCTCTTGACATATGGGTGAGGTAGCTGCCCCTGCTGTGGTTCCTAGCTACATGCAGATACTTTACCCATACTGCTTAATCAAGCAAGAGGAGGAGGGGCAGTATTCTATGGTGAAGAGAGATGGAAATAGGGAGGGAGGTAGTGACTGCTGCTGGGTATCAAATGATACCCACTCCCACCACCGTTCAAAAAACACAAAAACTGCCATCTCTGTGATAAATCTAATCAGCGCCCAGATGAGCTTATTTCCTTACATCCACTGCCACTCATTGGGCATTCTCTATTGGGTTTTGGAGACAGCACATTGGCCCTCTGTGATGGTACTGATTGGGAGGCGGTCTCTTTGTCCGGTACTCCATCATTCCTCGCCCTGTGAGGCCTCTCTCCAGCAGACATCCATCCCAGTCTGACCATGAGGCACTCTAGCACCTTATCAATGACAGCCTGTTTATGGCCCTGTCCCCTTTGTGTGCTGTGACATTAAGGGGAAGCTACAGAGGCAGAGCAGGACAGGCAGTAAAACAGCTTCCGCCCAGTGAATCACATTCACATCCACACACAGGCTGCTGTGCTGAAAGCCGTCCCAGGCAATAACATAAAAGCAAACAAACAAAGAAGCCAAACCAACAAAAGACACCGTGTGCAACTACGGCAACAAATTAGACCCAAGTCTGCCCAAAACATGGTGGAAAGTGGCTTTACTGAAAATGGACGCAGACGCTGGGGTTCAACACTCTTAATACAAGTGCTTTGGTTTCAAATAAGAGTGGAGAAAACAACATTTGTTTTCTGCCTGCAAGTGCAAATGATTCTACACTGAAACCTCCAAATGTCTGCTTGACGATGGAAAAAAACATTACTGTTCCAAGGCCGGTAGACAGGGCTTAATAGAGAAGAAGCATTATTAAACCAAGAAGAAGAAGCATTATTAAACCAAGAGGAAGAAGCATTATTAAACCAAGAAGAAGAAGCATTATTAAACCAAGAAGAAGGAGCAGGTGTATGCTGAATGGATACAAATCAAATCAAATCAAGCTTTATTTTACAGCACATTTCAGACATGGAATGCAACAAAGTGTGCTTCACAGGAAAAAACGAATAAAAACAATGAAAATGGAAACATTTACTACACAACAAACATAAGAGGATAAAAAACTAAAGAATAAGAATAAAAACTGAATGACTAAAAAGCACCCTAAGGAAAGGCAAATCTAAAAAGGTGTGTTTTAAGATCACTATTTAAAATGTCCACCGTTTTGGACACCCTCAGGGTCTCTGGCAGGCTATTCCAGAGGCTGGGGGCACAGTAACTAAACGTTCTCTCTCCATGCCTTGGTCCTAGGCTTTGGGATAGTTAAAAGGCCAGTGCCAGAGGACCTGAGGGACCTACTGGGTACATAACTTAAAAGCATATCTGACATGTATTGGGGCGCACATCTGACCATAATTCTATCCTGCTTACAAGCAAAAATTAGAGCAGGAAGCTCCAGTGACTAGATCAATAAATAAGTGGTCAGATGAAGCAGATGCTAAGCTATAGGACTGTTTTGCTAGCACAGACTGGAATATGTTCCGGGATTCCTCCAATGGCATTGAGGAGTACACCACATCAGTCACTGGCTTCATCAATAAGTGCATCGATGACATCATCCTCATAGTGACCGTACGTACATACCCCAACCAGAAGCCATGGATTACAGGCAACATCCGCACTGAGCTAAAGGCTAGAGCTGCCGCTTTCAAGGAGCGGGACTCTAACCCGGAAGCTTATAAGAAATCCCATTACGCCCTCCGACGAACCATCAAACAGGTGTGACGTAGAAGCATCAATACAGGACTAAGATCGAATCGTACTAACCCGGCTCTGACACTCGTTGGATGTGGCAGGGCTTGCAAACCATTACAGACTACAAAGGGAAGCACAGCTGAGAGCTGCCCGGTGACACGAGCCTACCAGACGAGCTAAACTACTTCTATGCTCGCTTCGAGGCAAATAACACTGAAACATGCATGAGAGCACCAGCTTTTTTCCGTACTGGTCCCCCGTGGGAATCGAACCCATATCACTCACGTCTGTAGCCATGAAGTACTTTGAAAGGCTGGTCATGGCTCACATCAACACCATCATCCCAGAAACCCAAGACCCACTCCAATTTACATACCGCCCCAACAGATCCACAGATTATGCAATCTCTATTGCACTCCACACTGCCCTTTCCCACCTGGACAAAAGGAACACCTATGTGAGAATGCTATTCATTGACTACAGCTCAGCGTTCAACACCATAGTGCCCTCAAAGCTCATCAATAAGCTAAGGACCCTGGGACTAAACACCTCCCTCTGCAACTGGATCCTGGACTTCCTGACGGGCCACCCCCAGGTGGTAAGGGTAGGTAACAACACATCCACCACACTGATCCTCAACATAGGGGCCCTTCAGGGGTGTGTGCTCAGTCCCCTCCTGTAATCCCTGTTCACTCATGACTGCACGGCCAGGCACGACTCCAACACCATCATTAAATTTGCCGATGACACAACAGTGGTAGGCCTGATCACCGACAATGACAAGACAGCCTATAGGGAGGAGGTCAGAGACATGGCCATGTGGTTCCAGGACAACAACCTCTCCCTCAACGTGAACAAGACAAATGAGATGATTGTGGACTACAGGAAAAAGAGGACAGAGCACGACCCCCATTCTCATCGACGTGGCTGCAGTGGAGCAGGTTGAGAGCTTCAAGTTCCTTGGTGTCCACATCACCAACAAACTAACATGGTCCAAGCACACCAAGACAGTCATAAAGAGGGCACGACAAAACCTATTCCCCCTCTGGAGACTGAAAAGATTTGGCATGTGTCCTCAGATCCTCAAAAGGTTCTACAGCTGCACCATCAAGAGCATTCTGACTAGTTGCATCACTGCCTGGTATGGCAACTGCTCGGCCTCTGACTGCAAGGCACTACAGAGGGTAGTGCGAACTTCCCAGTACATCACTGGGGCCAAGCTTCCTGCCATCCAGGCCCTCTATACCAGGCGGTGTCAGAGGAAGGCCCTAAAAATTGTCAAAGACTTCAGCCACCCAAGTCATAGACTGGTCTCTCTGCTACTGCATGGCAAGCGGTACCTGAGTGCCAAGTTTAGGTCCAAGAGGCTTCTAAATAGCTTCTACCCCCAAGCCATAAGACCCCTGAACACCTAATCAACCCAGACTATTTGCATTGCACCCCCCCCCCCCCCACATCTTTTACACCACTGCTACTCTCTGTTGTTATCATCTATGCATAGTCACTTTAATAACTCTACATACATGTACATATTACCTCAACTAACCGGTGCCCCCGCACATTGACTCTGTACCGGTACCCCCCTGTATATAGTCTCGCTATTGTTGTTTTACTGCTGCTCTTTAATTACTTGTTACTTTTATTTGTTATTCTTATCTGTATTTTTTTTAATTGCATTGTTGGTTAGGGGCTCGTAAATAAGCATGGCACATGTGACTAATAACATTTTATCATTATTTTATTTTATTTTATTTGTTGACCCGGATCACTAGTTGCTGAGGAAAAGTAGGAGGTCAAAAGGGGGGTAAGTTTAACCGGTGTGAAATGGCTAGCTAGTTAGCGAGGTGCGTGCTAATAGCAATTAAATCGGTGACGTCACTCGCTCTGAGATCTTGAAGTAGTTGTTTCCCTTGCTCTGCAAGGGCTGTGGCTTTTGTGGAGCGATGGGTAACAATGCTTCGTGGGAGGCAGTTGTTGATGTGTGCAGAGGGTCTCTGGTTTGAGCCCAGATAGGGGCGAGGAGAGGGACGGAAGCAAAACTGTTACATGGGCACGTGCCCAGGGGCCATAAGCTCCAGAGGGCCCACATTAATTTTGTTAGTCACTCTCACTCAGATATCATTACCCTGGCATAAGTGATGGCAAAGTTGGTAGAATAGTAGAAATTGTAGAAATCTCCGCTCCATGGCAAAATCTGTAGAATTGCAGAAATCTTGCTTTATAACTGCAACATTTTCTCTACACCCCATGGCAAAATCTGTAGAATTGCAGAATTGTTTTATTTATTTTTTATCTCCGCTGTCAAGAAGAGGGCCACTAATATTTTTTACCCCAACCAAATCTCGCTTAGGACCGCTAAAAGGGCCAAGATTATGACTGAGTGTAAAATGAGTCTATGCAGCCTTTATGAGCGGGTCCCAGCTCATGCACACCATGTCTGGTGGTTCCCCGCTGATTGTTGTTTTATTTCAATGGAAAAGAGAGGTAACACACAAAGCACAGTGACCACACTGAAGAGCCAGAGAGTAACCATGGAAGCGTTTGTCTCACTAGTCAATGGGTTACCCCGCCATTCATTTTGTCATTTCACTGATTCAATATTTAGGCTTTTAAAAATATATTAGCCACTCCGAGGGGATTTTTGGCACCGTGCAAAAATAAATTAGTAATGGCTCAATCATTTTTCATTTTGTTTAGTGTTAAACAATTCCTCTGCATGATGAGGACGATGAGGGGCACACAACAAATATCTCCAAACCTCCACTTATTAGCCTATTATAGTTTCATATACCTCTGACATATCTGATTATTATTAGGCAAAAAAAACTGTTTTGTTATAACTGGATGAATTGGAGCCACTGCAATACTCTATAAAATGAATTGCCCAAAATAATGAAAGGTGCATGCAAAGCGTATCAAGCAAACAAACTTTTTATTAGACTAATGATTGTCACAAATAAACTTGCTCTATAATGTGTTCAAACACCTGTTCAATAAATGATTAAATGTATCCAGACTTACCTGACACTTTGCTGGTTATCAGTCCAGGATAAATTATAGAAATACCGCTATTGGTGAGTATATCATCGATAACTCCTATCAATAATCTTCTGAACGTTTTTCTCAGATGATAATCTTGGTCAATGAATGCATCTTGATACTCGTAGCCTACTCCAATTCTTGGGGCGTTCCTGACAGCTGTCTCTACCCCCAGCGAACACAAAAAGCACGTCACATTCGGGGCGGACTATGGGAAATAAACTAACGGTATTTCCTATGTGGATAAAACGTAGACTAAAGCCAGATAACGTTTTTTCAAACCAGCTGACTGCTCGAGGGTTCGCTGGGAGAAAGAAGCTGCGCAGCCATGTCGTTCAGCTTCATGCGTGCCTAAACAAAACTACTATGTGGACTTGTCGAGGGAAGGCAAGATTTGCTAATCGCATTTGCATCAGGGAGCCCGACAGAGGCAGCGGGCAGCTCCACCCAGCGAACCGTTGTTCTTACACCCAGCTATTCAGATAGGCCTAGTAGCTAGTAGAGGTAGGTAGGTGAATGATCAAAATAACATGAAGTTCATCACCACACCATAAAGAAAAAGGATCAAATTAGGCTACGCAATACTGATGCGTAGCTTTATTTGTCTCATATATTTTTTTTAACTATTCACCAAGAAACATCTTAGTTGTTCTTAGTTGTTTAGATTTGTGTATTGTTGTGTATTATTAAATACTTCTGCACTGTTGGAGCAACGGCCGCAAGTATTTCGCTACACCTGGAATAATATCTGCTAAATATGTGTATGTGACCAATAACATTTTATTTGTTCTTATAGCCTAGACCACAATTGACGCGCATTATAAAATGATTATCAAGACTCCAATTTTAGTCACTTGTTAATTTATTCTGAGTAGGCTAATTTGTATGACATTTTAAATACCATAGATAAGAAATACTACAGCAAAAATAATAGGCTTATCAATTAAAGTTTTCAATTATGCCATTTGGCCTCTGTAGGGCCCTTATCCATGTGGCCTCTGATAAAGGAACTGCACTTGCGCCATCCAGTGGTCAGTGCAAGAATTTGAGTTCCTAGCCATTTACGTCATCGCGTTAGTATTCTGTTGACGTGGACTACTGGCGTGTTCGCTGTGAACAACATTAGTGGAAACGGCGGTTTGCCTTCAAAATAATAGTCCCCCATCGAAACTGACACAGACTGATAAAAATAGTGAAAACCTGCCACAATTGGACTAGATAATGCTAAACAGGGTTGGAATTTTGTTATATAAATTCAACAAAAGAAAGTTATTAGTAAAAAATAAATGTAAAAGTACAAATCAGTTAAAATCGCACTGTGGCTGTATTTGAATTCAGCATTGCATTGGGGGGGCATACTTATAAGCACTGTACAGCCTTACACAGGGATTCTCAAATTCGGTCCTGGGACCCCAAGTGGTGTACGTTTTGATTTTTGCCCTAGCTCTACACAGCTGATTCAAATAATGAACTCATAAAGCTTTGCTTATTTGAATCAGCTGTGTAGTGGTAGGGCAAAAAAACTAAAGGTGCACCCCTTGGGGTCCCCGGGAACGAGTTTGGGAAGCCTATGGATTGTGCACCCATGAAATGGGGTATCAGTCTACTCAGTGACACCCACAGAACACAACTATGTAGAGTTTACACAAATATTAGTGTCTTTGCTCTTATTGCAAGACTTTGACTGTGGGAAATCATCTTTCCTGTAAGACCATTGTATGTATTGGACATTCATATTGAACTATACATCCTGACCTATGGATTGTGCACCCCTGAAATGGGGTATCCGCCTACTCAGTGACACTCACAGAACACAACTGTGAAGAGTTTACACAAGTATTAGCATCATAGCTCTTATTACTGGACTCTGAAACCACTGTAAAATGTGCAATAAGTGACTTCCCACGGTCAAAGTCCTACAATAAGAGCTAAGATATTAATATTTGTGTATTTGTGTACAGATAGTTGTGTTCTGTGGGTGTCACTGAATAGGCTGATAATCCATAGGTCAGGCCGTATATTGTGATATGAATGTTGAATACACATAGGTTAACATAGCTTAATCTTGCTCATTTTACAGCGTTTTAAGAGTCCCGCAATAAGAGCTACGATGATAATATTTGTGTAACTCTTCACAGTTGTGTTCTATGAGTGTCACTGAGTAGGCGGATACCCCATTTCAGGGGTGCACAATCCATAGGTTTGGCTGTACAGTGCACATACAGTGCCTTTAGAAAGCATTCATACCCCTTTTTGTTGTGGTACAGCCTGAATTCATCTACATACAATACACCATAATGACAAAGCGAAAAGTTTTTTTTAGCAAATGTATTGAAAATGAAATACAGAAATATCTCATTTACATAAGTATTCACAACCCTGAGTCAATACATGTTGCAATCACCTTTGTCAGCGATTACAGTTGTGAGTCTTTCTGGGTAAGTTTCTAAGAGCTTTGCATACCTGAATTGTACTATATTTGACCATCATTATTTTAGATTTTGTATTCTTCAAGCTCATTTGAGTTGGTTGTTGATCATTGCACGATAGCCATTTTCAAGTCTTAGATTTTCAAGCCAATTTATGTCAAAACTGTAACTAGGCCACTCGGGAACATTCAATGTCATCTTGGTAAGCAAATCCATTGTATATTTGGCCTTGTGTTTTAGGTTATTGTCCTGCTGAAAGGTGAATTTGTCTCCCAGTGTCAGTTGGAAAGCAGACTGAAGTGCCTTAGTGCCTTGTTGCAAACAGGATGCATGTTTTGGAATATTTTTTAATTCTGTACAGGCTTCCTTTTTTCACTCTGTCAATTAGGTTAGTATTGTGGAATAACAACAATGCTGTTAACCATGTTAAACACTATTATTGCACACAGAGTGAGTAAATGCAACTTATGTGACTTGTTAAGCACATTTTTACTCCTTATTAAGGCTTGCCATAACATAGGGGTTGAATACTTATTGACTCAACATTTTTATTATTTTTTACAAAATT
The DNA here is from genome assembly GCF_901001165.1 of Salmo trutta. Taxonomy (NCBI): domain Eukaryota; kingdom Metazoa; phylum Chordata; class Actinopteri; order Salmoniformes; family Salmonidae; genus Salmo; species Salmo trutta. The sequence continues at coordinate 35,059,123 of NC_042983.1, read as the reverse complement.
TTAATCTAAAAACATAATTCCACTTTGACATTATGGGGTATTGTGTGTAGGCCAGTGACACAACGTCTCAATGTTATCAATTTTAAATTCAGGGAGTAACACAACAAAATGTGGAAAAAGTCACAGGGTATTAACACTTTCTGAAGTATTTGTGTGGCTCAGTTTGCAGAGCATGGTGCTTGCAATGCAAAGGTTGTGGGTTTGATTCCAACTGGGGACCAGTATGAAAGATGTATGCACTCATCTTACTCTGGATAAGAGTGTCTACTAAAATGTAAATGAAGGCACTGTAATTATGCCCCCAGTGCAATTTTGAATTCAAGTACATCAACAATGTGATTTCAAAGGATTTTTTATGAACTAATAATTGTAACATTCCAACCTTGTTTAACATTATCTAGTTCAATTGTTGCATGTTTTCACTATATCCGTTTGCTACCGAGTAGCGTAGCGGTCTAAGGCACTGCATCTCAGTGCTAGAGGTATCACTACTGACCCTGGTTTGATTCCAGGCTGTATCACAACCGGCCATTATTGGGAGTCCCATAGGGCGGCGCACAATTGGCCCAGCGTCGTGCAGGTTAGGCCGTCATTGTAAATAAGAATTTGTTCTTAACTGACTTGCCTGGTTAAATATAAGTAAATACAATTGCATCAGTTTCAATGGGGGACTTTTATTTTTTAAAGATAACTGCCGATTACACAATTGTTGCTCACGACACGCTGGTGGCGTTCGTTTGTTTCGACAGTAGTAGCCAATTATGTATTTGATAGTAGCCAGAGGAAGAATGGAAATGGCTTAGGTCGTCGAAGAACATTGCTCATGTTTTCAGGTAAAGTATTGGTGCTTCATGACTTTTTAATTCGCTAAATGTAACACGAACCTTTCCACGCAACAATAATCGTCAATGTACTATAGATAGCTATCTAACTAAGGCACGTTAACTGGAAAAAAAAACTGGGTAGAGATGCTAGCAAAGGTTAGCTAGCCCTCCTTTAGTTGCCAGCCAAGCTAACTATCTTAGCGTTAGTTATGTATTTGGCACCTGCCTCAATCAGTTGGGTTACAAAGTGATTGTTTGCTTGGGTTTCAGGTGTAGATAACGTTAGTTTATCGTGGGAACACAGTCGCTAGCTGTTTGCCCGCATAGTGTTAGTTTACGATTAGCCAGTGCGGTATCTCCGTGCTGCTGTATAAATTGGCATAAGTTATTAGTGGAAGTGAATTACGTTAGTCTGCTTCTTTCGCATGACAGTTACAGTGGCGAGGAAACGAGTTCACTATTAATTCCATGTTAAGGGTTCACGCAAGCATCATTTTAAACTTTGTTTTACTATTGACAGATAAAACTGATTTCGGGATTGTATGTCGATTCGCTCTCCTTAAATATAGGTCGTCTGATTAAACAATTCGGTGACAAAGGAATAAATCAAACTTTTCGCTGCCAGCTTCTGATATCTAAAAACGAGTCTCCTGAATTAGCCTATAGTGCACTAGGCCAGAGCTCATTTCCCCCGGGTTTCAAGTCATGGCTAGACCCAACCAGAAAACAGAATAGTTTTTATGCACTGATATCAGGAGATGACAGCGAAACGTTTGATTAAACAATTCAGAGACAAACGAAGCAGCTAATGGGGATCCATAATACATACGATACAAGATTACTTGTATTTAATGAAAACGAATCGATCCAGCTTTTATCAAAACAATGCCAGAAGGATATTTTTGTTGTTGTTGTTGTGCATTTTGGCTAACTTTAACCCTTTTCCTAATCTGCTACGAAAAGTTAAATCGGACGTTAATTTGACAAAAGCTGGATCTCTTCTAGCCATGATCTGGGTTCCCTTGGCTAAACTAGCTGGCTAGCAGAAATACGCTAGTTTTCGTATATATATTGCCAAACTTCATAAATACTGTACCCTCAACTTCAAAACTCCTTTGCTATTTAGAAAGAAACTTTTAAAAATGGTTTTATTTTGTTGAATAGTTGTGACTGTTTTGAGATACAGTATCTGTCATGAGACGACTGTGGTGAAAGATATTATTGCTACTTAACGCAGATCCGAGTTCAGTTTTGAGGTCCACCGGTGTCATTGGTGTCGGCTTAGCTGGACTATTCTGACTGGTCTTGGAACTGTGACAACAGGCAGCCTCTCCCCGCCTGGCTCGATGGGATATGTAGTGATTTTGCCAACACAGCCAGATATGTACCCAGTCTTGTACCCTTTAATTATCGTATTGTACCAATGTTTGTCCTCTGTAGTTGCGTGACTTTCTTTGTTTGCTGAAATCTATACTTTTTCAATAAACGTTAATCAAATACAACCACCGACTGTTTGCTTATTGATGTTGCTCTAAAATGGCAATTAAGTGCACATTTGCATGTACCAATTGAATCTCAACAAGGAAACCAAAGTATTGACCTTGGGCGAATCTATGTACTCCGAGTTAGATTCCAAAGTCTGGTCTCTTCACCATGGAGTGGAATTTAGTCCTCTACATCAGCAGCAGACGTTCCTCTGAATGTCAAATGGAAAAAAACTGCTACATTAGCTAGCCACAGATTATATAAACAAGGACCTTGATTACATTGCAGTCACTGGGGCATCTATCTTATCAGTCAGTATCACTGGCTGAACGTACAAGACAGGTGCAGTGATGGACTTTAGCTAGTCAGTTAAGTTTAATCGCCCCTATGAAGATCCATTCAACTGGAAGAGTTGGACTAAATGCTCTGCGCCTCACATGCTAGAGGCTTCAAAACGTGCCAATGCATGCTATATTGAATGTAATGTGTAGGCTAGCTGCAGCTTTCAAAACAAGCTGAAACCTGACAAACGTGGTTTACTCCTTTGTTGAAAGAACTGACAGCTGTTGACAGTGATGCCAATGTTCCCTGTACATCTTTGAAAATCTGGAAGTTTCCTTTGGGGAAATATCAAACGGGTGAAACTTGACCTCAACCCCATACATTAGGTATCATTTTTAATGACACAATAACTCTTGTATAACTTTCAATTACAATGTCTTGCTCCTCTGTTTAGAGTGAAAAATGACTGGGAGAAGCACGCACTATGGTTTCCAGTCGGCCACGACGGTGCAGCCTGCCAATGGAGCACACGCCTACCTATTTGGGAACAGCTCTGAGAATGATCTCTCGGAGGAGGATGGTGAGAGCTACGAGCTGCGCTCCCGAGGCCGGGACAGGCTGCGCAGGAGCACCTCCAGGGAGAAGTTGGACGACATTGTCCACCTGGTCCGAGACATCAAAGAAGGGGACACTCTGAATAGCTTCTCGCTGCAGTACCACTGCTCAGTAAGTCAACCCTAATCCCTGTTTTACTCTCTAATGACAAAGCCCTGACAGACAGACCAGCTTTGACTTTTCACACCACTTTTTTTGCTACACAAGTAAAGTGAATTTTTTTTGTTTTGTCTGTGTGCCGTAGGTGGCGGACATCAAGAGGGCCAACAACCTGTTGACAGAGCAGGACTTCTTTGCGCTGAGATCCATCAAGATCCCTGTGAAACGCTTCAGTGTGCTGACAGAGACCCACAGCATCGCGCCTCTCAAATCTGCCTCCCCCACAGGCCCCCGACGTTTCCCCCAGCCCCCTATCTCCACAGAGATCTCCACAGACTCCTCCTCATCCACAGACAGCGTGGGCAGCTTCCTGCAGGAGAAGGACAAGGACATCGAGCTGCTAGTCAAGTCCTCCGGCACCTCCAGAAGCAGCCTGAACGAGGTGGTCTCCTCCCTGACCCTCCAGCAGCCCTTACTACTGGGGGAGCCTGACTTCAAGCCTGTCTTCAGGAAAGACCCCTACCATGGGGCGGACTGGGGCATGAGGTGGTGGACGGCGGTGGCCATCATGGTGGTGGTTGGCATCATCACACCAGTGTTCTACCTGCTGTATTATGAGGTACTGATGAAGGCGGACGTTAGCCACCACACCACCACGCTGTCGACCAATCCTAAGGGCGTGCAGCATGCCCAGATTCCTGAGCATGTGGAAATCAACGGAAAGCCCAACTCAGGACCTCAGGCTGGAAACATACCCAAAACAAACTCACAGAGACACAATGAGGTGGATGACCACCCAGGTCCCAAGAAAGAGAAAACGTAGTGAGGGATTTAGACAAACTGAAGGAGCTGGAGGTATCTGAGCAGTTATGAAAAAAGTGATTATCCAAGCTCTCTGAGAATTACTTTATGGGGAACTGAATCCATTGGGAAATTATGGTGAGGGGAAAATGAGGACAATCTGTTGAATTCTTTCAGTGCACATGCAGTATGTACGTTTTTAAAACATGTTTTTAAAGCAAGTTTTTTTGCACAGTGGGACCCAACTGCTTATTCTGTCCCTCTTGTCAGCTGATGGGACTAGTTCCACCATGACACTGTCTGAAGTGAGGTTTGTTCTTGGTCAAAACAGTACTGATTGCTGCCACTTGTCACTTAAAATAAGTAATTTATCTGTGGAATATTAGTCTTATTCCAATATCAGTATTGAAGTTAGTCTAAAATGTGATGCAAATTTTCTTGAACATTGTTTGGATATTTTTGCTTGTCTGGGAAGAACTATGTTTAGATTCCCACAACCTTCATTTCTACTAAGGGCAAGGGTGACGAAACGGGAAATGCACAATGTTGCCCAACACTAGCTCGGTATATTCCAGTGAAATGTTATATTTATAAACTGGTTGCCAACGTAATTAGAGCAGTAAAAATACATGTTTAGTCATACCCGTGGTATACGGTCTGATATACTACGGCTTTCAGCCAATCAGCATTCAGGGCTCAAACCAGCCGGTTTATGATGTAGTTTATTTTCCTCATCACTAGTGTTATGAACAGTATGTGCCTTCAACCTGTGGAACACTAAGGCTGCATAGACACAGGCAGCCGAATAATTTTTTTTCCCATTAATTGGTCCAATTTGTGAAAAAAAAACTCCAGAATTGGGCTGCTCGTGTAAATGCAGCCTTACAGGCTGAAAAAGTATATTTTGAATAAATTATTGATGCTATGACTTGAGTGTGTTCATGTTGGTTTTTGTTTTGTAAAATTCTCATTTGTTTATACAAAGATCTACTTATTCTAATACAAACTCACTTCCACCACACACGTCTTGATGATTCTCTCATTGTACATATCGTTTCATCAAACAAAATGTGTAAACTTGCTGACAGTGTTTGTCATATAGCCAATGGCTATTTGGTCAAAGATAAACCATAACTTTCAGGAAAAACATACATTTGGAAGAATGACATTCAGCCAGTATCCATTAACATGCAGTCGGAGATTAAATATGAGGCTTCATCCATGGCATCACTGCACCAACATCATCATCTTCAAAATAGCTGGCAATGTCATTTTCCTACAAAAAGGTAACTGTTAAACTGGGCATTTCTCCATTAAACTTAATTGGTGTGTGTGAATATTATGTGCATGCATAAGTAGCTATCCAATGCCTCATATTTCACATTGTGATCTTCCAGCATTACAAATACATGCCATTTATCATCCCCAGAAACTGAGATGCCTCAGTACCAAATGCAGTAATTGTATGGAAGTGTGCAGGCGAACAACTTGTATCTATTTGAAATCCAATACATTGTGTGATAGAAGTTGACTACTAAGGTGAATAAGATCAAATTGGGCTTTCTGTTACAATGAGGGGGAGAATTACCTCTTCCAACTCCTCCAATTTCTTCCTCTAGTCATTTTTTTCCTTCTCTTCATTTCATTTTGCATCATTTTTTTCAACTTCCTGAAGAAATAGCCATATTGTAAGTTCATCCAGACAGACAAACAGCTTTCACACACACTGCACATTATGGGAAGGTCATTATACAAGTCAACGTTATCAGGCTATTAGAATGACACATCTGAATGTACAAACTAATCCCAACCCCTCACTTCCACAGAATGGTTGTTTAATCAGTACATTTAAATAAGAATAAAAGTGATGAAAGTGACATATCTAATTTACTGAGCACATCTGCTTTTTCTTTGCTTGATACCTTTATGGGTTTCTTCTTTGCACTTGCTAATATTATGTTTACTTGGAAATATATCTATTAGTATGATGTCATATTGTTAAAAAAACTAAAAATATGTTTGAGGAAAAAATAAGTCCCCGGTTTTAAATTCAACTTTTTTCTTTTGAGGCATCAGTTCTTTTGGAAAGAGCTGCCAGTCTAATGCCAAACACAAGTTATATTGAAATCAAACTGATGATGACCAAATTGAGCAGTTACCTGGTATCCTCTCCTCAGCCAACATGTTTTGCCTCTTGATACCTTGCCTTGTATCTTTCCACATCCATTTGATATGGAAACAGTAAAGGTTATGAATGCTGACACAGACACTAAATGTTCAATTAAGTCAGCAAGCACGTTTTGAATCATCTTTAAAAATCTGCAGAAAATCTCTTAAATGCGTTTCTCCTGTAGTACATTGAGCATATGAGACATTGGACAACTCAAAGCTCCAGATAAATGACTTATCCTTCTATATCAAGAAGCGCAATAAGGCTGCACTTGATACGGATACACCATTTTACCCCAGAAGAGTATGTGCTCTAAATTCAAGCTTAGTCAGGCCAGGGATTTGTAAAGCATTAGTCTCTCCTAGATCTGCCTCTGTCTCCAGATAGAATATGATTAAATGGCTCCGGTTTCTGAGTGTACCATTAACTCACCTCATGCTATTGTCTTAATGGATGATGTCATACAGTACTGTACACTGACTATTGCTGCTAATGCACTCTCTCACCTCCTTTCCTAGCCAGAGGCCTAATGTTGGGTAGTCGACTCATGGTTCCCGTCAACTCCTTTTTCAGGGCCAGCATGTAGTCCTCATCTTGTTCGGCTTTCAGTGGCACAGGCTTGAACTCCACATCCTGAATGGGGAAAATAATGAATCACACCAGGAATCCACCCAGAAACAGTAGATGTTGTACTTCACTTTTCATCAGTGAAAATACTGTCGTACCTGAAGCCCATTCTTCCTAAGACGGTGTTTCTTACTGAACCATGAACCTGAGACAAAAGCATCCATAAACCTGGGATTTATTCATTAGGTCGCAGACTGTTGCAAAACTTTGGTCTGTTGCAAATACATTTATAACGGAAACTGTTTATGGGTTACTCTAGGAACCAAACAGGAGAAAACCGAACTACACCTACCTGAATTTGTCCAATAGAAAATCGTTTTCGTTGCGAAATGTTTCACAACAGATTAAACGTTTTGCAATGGATTCCGACTAATGAATATACCCCTGGTAAATGCAGTCAGTTTAGTACTCACTGGGGACTCATTCTAGTCTGAAGCATATTCAGTGCTCAATTTATATATATGTATATATATATATTTAAAAAATTGCGCTCACTTTTTGTTCCGGCATTGCCTGATTTATAAATTGAGCACTGAATATGCTTCAGACTAGAATGAGTCCCCAGTGAGTACTAAACTGACTGCATTTACCAGGGGTATATTCATTAGTCGGAATATGTATATAAGCATATTCAGTGCTCAATTTATAAATCAGGCAATGCCGGAACAAAAAGTGAGCGCAATTTTTTTTTATATATATATATATATATATATATATATATATATATATATATATATATATATATATATATATATATATATATATATATATATATAAGCATATTCAGTGCTCAATTTATAAATCAGGCAATGCCAGAACAAAAAGTGAGCGCAATTTTTTATATATATATACAGTACCAGTCAAAAGTTTGGACACCTACTCATTCAAGGGTTAAACAAATCAAAATATATTTGAGATTTTAGATTCTTCAAAGTAGTCACCCTTTGCCTTGATGACAGCTTTGCACACAGAGAGCCGTTATTCTATAACTTTGGAAAATGTATTTCAATTTATCAGGGGTGCTGCAGCTCCTCCGGAAACCTTCAAGTGGCTATGTTTCCATTATTTTACCAGGTAAGTTGACTGAGAACACATTCTCATTAACAGCAACAACCTGGGGAATAGTTACAGAGAGAGGAGGGGGATGAATAAGCCAATTGAAAGCTGGGGATGATTAGGTGACCATGATGGTATGAGGGCCAGATTGGGAATGTAGCCAGGACACCAGGGTTAACACCCTTACTCTTACGATAAGTGCCATGGGATCTTTTGTGTCCACAGAGAGTCAGGACACCCATCCTTCCGTGGCCTCCAACTGCTCTTAAATGCTAGTAAAACTAAATGCATACTCTTCAACTGATCGCTGCCCGCACCCGCCCGCCCGACTAGCATCATTACTCTGGGTGGTTCTGACTTAGAATATGTGGACAACTATAAATACCTAGGTGACTGGCTAGACTATAAACTCTCCTTCCAGACTCACATTAAGCATCTCCAATCCAAAGTTAAATCTAGAATCGGCTTCCTATTTTGCAACAAATGCTGCCAAACATACCCTCGTAAAACTGACTATCCTACCGATCTTTGACTTCGGCGATGTCATTTACAAAATAGCCTCCAACACTCTACTCAGCAAACTGGATGCAGTCTATCACAATGCCATCCGTTTTGTCACCAAAGCCCCATATACTACCCACCACTGCGACCTGTATGCTCTCGTTGTCTGGTCCTCGCTATATATTCGTCGCCAAACCCACTGGCTCCAGGTCATCTATAAGTCTTTGCTAGGTAAAGCCCCGCCTTATCTCAGCTCACTGGTCACCATAGCAATACCCACCCGTAGCACGCGCTCCAGCAGGTATATTTCACTGGTCATCCCCAAAGCCAACACCTCCTTTGGTCGCCTTTCCTTCCAGTTTCTCTGCTGCCAATGACTGGAATGAATAGCAAAAATCACTGAAGTTGGAGACTTATATCTCCCTCACGAACTTTAAGCGTCAGCTGTCAGAGCAGCTTACCGATCGCTGCAGCTGTACACAGCCCATCTGTAAATAGCCCATCCAATCAACTACCTACCTCCTCCCCATATTTGTTTTTGTTTTTCTGCTCTTCTGCACACCAGTATTTCTACTTGCACATCCTCATCTGCACATATATCACTCCAGTGTAAATTGCTAAATTGTAATTACTTCACCACTATTGGCCTATTTATTGCCTTACCTGCTTACTTCATTTGCACACACTGTATACAGATTTTTCTATTGTGTTATTGACTGTACGTTTGTTTATCCCATGTGTAACTGTGTTGTTGTTTTTGTCGCACTGCTTTGCTTTATCTTGGCCAGGTGGCAGTTGTAAATGAGAACTTGTTCTCAACTGGCCTACCTGGCCTACCTGCCATTCAGGTATTGGGATATTATTTTTTTCAGACCAGAGGAAAGAGTGCCTCCTATTGCCTCCAACACCACTTCCAGCAGCATCTAGTCTCCCATCTAGGGACCAACGCTGCTTAGCTTCAGAGGCAAGTGAGCAGTGGGATGCAGGGTGGTATGCTGCTGGCCTATAAGTAAATAAACGCAATGCTGGAGAGATAAGAGTTGTGACTCATTTCTATCAGAGCAGAGAGAGATCATAGAAAGTTCATCTCGTTCTAGTTCTGTGAGAGATATAGGCGTGCTACTCACACAGCCATGTCCACGCATTGGTCTAAACATAGGTTACAATGTTACACAAACCATAAACCTGGTCTGACCCAACCCGAATCAAATATCAGGCCCGGGACAACAACTTTTTCACATTACATAACGAAGAGGCAACTCGAATGAACTTTAATTGCTTTTATTTGGATTTTTACATTGCAAAAAGTGAGAATATTTTTTTCATGCCACGAGAGGTACCGAATCCGAAAAAATAGGTTCCGGAACTAAACAGTCGAAAATGGAGAGGTGCAGCCAGCTCAAATAAATCCCAGGGCATATTCCCCCTGCTGAGGCCCAGGGATTTGATGTTGAAACTGAAGGCAGCTATCCCACAGCCTTCACCACCTGCCATGTCTGCACTACTGAGGGAGCTACTCCTGAACAACTCATAACAACACTATGTCCTCTGTAATATAGGTTAACGTCTCACTCTCTCACACACAAACCTTACACACAACCGTGTGCTCACACACACACACCATTTAATTCACTGACAGCTGCATCACGGTAAGCCTATGGTGTGAATTTAATGAATGTTTGTTTGGTGCATGTTTGTTCTGTTCTTTCTTTTGAACTAGAATAACGTGTTCTGTGTCGGTTAATGTTAATCTTAATCAGATAGTTTAATGTCATGAAGTTAAATGTAGGACCTAATTACCACACAACCACGACAACAATTAATTGTATCCAATGATTTATATAGTATCATTGGTTGAAGCTCAATGTTAAATTAAAATCTCCACACCATCATATCTAAGCCGAAATCACACCAATGTCGATGTAAATTAGCAAATCAACTTGGAGGTACATGAGCCATCCGGCAGTTACTGACAACCACAAACAGGGTTTTTAACAGTGTTACAGAATCCCCCTGCCAAGGGTACTGTGGAACTAATTTCCAGGGTGTGTGTTGTTGTTTATGTCTGGCAGGCACCACTCATCAAGTGAGAGATATGATCACCTCCAGATAGTGGCTTCAGCCAATCAGACTGTTCCCATGCACCCCACACCCTGCCCATGCACTGATCATGCATCCTGTGATTCTACCTAGCCCAGCACTGGCCAGTTGGGTCCGTTGCATTCTCTCTCAAGTGTATTTTGTATTTATTATGGATCCCCATTAGGTGTTGCTAAGGCAGCATCTACTCTTCCTTGGGTCCAGCAAAATTAAGGCAGTTTATACAATACATTCACAGATTTCACAACACACTGTGTGCCCTTAGGCCCTTATTCCACCACTACCACATAGCTACAGTACTAAATCCATGTGTACCTGTGTGTATAGTGTGTATTATATCATGCGTGTGTGTATGCATGTGTATGTGCCTATGTTTGTGTTGCTTCACAATAAGGTACATATTGGTATTCGTTTTTTAAAATCTCATTTTACTGCTTGCATCAGTTAGAGTTCCATGTAGTCATGGCTCTATGTAGTACTGTGTGCCTCCCATAGTCTGTTCTGGACTCGAGGACTGTGAAGAGACCTCTTGTGGCATGTTTTGTGGGATATGCATGGGTGTCCGTGCTGTGTGCCAGTAGTTCAGACAGACAGCTCAGTGCATTCAACATGTCAATACCTCTCATAAATACAAGTAGTGATGAAGTCAATCTCTCTTCCACTTTGAGCCAGGAGAGATTCACATGCATATTATTAATATTAGATCTCGGTGTACATCCAAGGGCTGTCCCTTTTTGTGGCACTTGACCACACCACTGAACAGTAGTCCAAGTGCAACAAAACTAGGGCCTGTAAGATCTGCCTTGTTGATAGTGCTGTTAAGAAGGTAGAGCAATGCTTTATTATGGACAGACTTCTCCCCATCTTAGCTACTGTTGTATCAATATGTTTTGACCATGACAGTTTACAATCCAGGATTACTCCAAGCAGTGCATATTATTTATTACAAGGTTTAGTTGAGATTTAGGGTTTAGTAAATTATTTGTTCTAAATACAATGCTTTTAGTTTTAGAAATATTTAGGACTAACTTATTTCTTGCCACCCACTCTGAAACTAACTGCAGCTCTTTGTTTATTGTTGGTCATTTCAGTCGCTGTAGTAGCTGACGTGTATATTGTTGAGTCATCCGCATACATAGACACACTGGCTTTACTGAAAGCCAGTGGTATGTCATTAGTAAAGATTGAAAAATATAAGGGGCCTAGACAGCTGCCCTGGGGAATTCCTGATTCTACCTGGATTATGTTGGAGAGGCTTCCATTAAAGAACACCCACTTTGTTCTGTTAGACAGGTAACTTTTTGTCCACAATATAGCAGGGGGTGTAAAGCCATAACACATACTTTTTTCCAGCAGCAGACTATGATCGATAATGTCAAAAGCTCCACTGAAGTCTAACAAAACAGCCCACACAATCTTTTTATCATCAATTTCTCTCAACCAATCGTCAGTCATTTGTGTCAGTGCTGTGCTTGTTGAATGTCGTTCCCCATAAGCATGCTGAAAGTTTGTTGTCAATTTGTTTAATGTGAAATAGCACTGTATCTGGTCAAACACAATTTTTTCCAAAAGTTTACTAAGGGTTGGTAACAGGCTGATTGGTTGGCTATTTGAGCCAGTAAAGGGGGCTTTACTATTCTTGGGTAGAGGAATGACTTCAGCTTCCCTCCAGGCCTGAGGGCACACACTTTCTAGTAGGCTTAAATTGAAAATATGTGAAATAGGAGTGGCAATATCATCTGCTATTATCCTCAGTAAATTTCCATCCAAGTTGTCAGACCCCGGTGGCTTGTCATTGTTGATAGACAACAATAATTTTTTCACCTCTTCCACACTCACTTTACGGAATTCAAAATTACAATGCTTATCTTTCATTATTTGGTCAGATATACTTGGATGTGTAGTGTCAGTGTTTGTTGCTGGCATGTCATGCCTACATTTGCTAATCTTGCCAATTAAAAAAATAATTAAAGTAGTTGGCAATATCAGTGGGTTTTGTGGTGAATGAGCCATCTGATTCAATGAATGATGGAGCTGTTTGCCTTTTATCCCAAAATGTCATTTAAGGTGCTCCAAAGCTTTTTACTAAAATTCTTTGTCATTTATCTTTGTTTCATAGTGTAGTTTATTCTTCTTTTTATTCAGTTTAGTCACATGATTTCTCCATTTGCAATACGTTTGCCAATTGGTTGTGCAGCCAGACTTTATTTGCCATTCATTTTGCCTCATCCCTCTCAACCATACAATGTTTCAATTCCTAATTAATCCAAGGGGATTTAACTGTTTTTAACAGTCATTTTCTTAATGGGTGCATGCTTATTAGTAACGGTAATAAGCAATTTAATAAATGTGTCAAGTGCAGCGCCTGTTTGCTCCTCATTACACACCACAGACCAACATATATTCTTTACATCAACAACATAGGATTCACTACAAAACATATTGTATGACCTCTTATACACTATATTAGGCCCAGCCTTTGGAACTTTGGTTTTCCTAGATATGGCTACTATATTGTGATCACTACATCCTGTGGATCTGGATACTGCTTTCAAGTACATTTCTACAGCATTAGTAAAGATTTGATGAACATATGTTGATGATTTCATTCCTGTGCTGTTTGTAACTACTCTGGTAGGTAACCTGAACCAGGTTGCAGGCACTGGTTAAAGTTTGAAGCTTTTTCTTGAGTTGGCAGCTTGATGAAAGCCAGTCAATATTTAAATCACCCAGAAAATATACCTCTCTGTTGATTTCACATACATTATCAAGCATTTTCACACGTTATCCAGATATCGACTGTTAGCACTTGATGGTCTATAGCAGCTTTCTAACAGAATGGGCTTCAGGTGAGGCAGATGAACCTGTAGCCATATTACTTCAACAGTATTTAACCTGAGATCCTCTAATTACTAGCAAATGATTGATTTCATAACCTTGTTTCTTAAGCTACATATGTTAACGTGTGCTATTTTGAGCACTTTTCTTCTGGTATACTTACTTGTTTTCATTGCTTTACTGGGAAGCTTAGCAGAAGTAGATATGCTCATGTTATTTATGTTAGTGCAGGGTGAGCTGCACACAGTGGACTTCCTCCTAGGTCACACCGCCTCAGTGCTAACAGTATACATTTGGTTCATGATTACAGCATACAATAGCTGTAGGATAAGCTGAGGCATTCAGAGCAGTTAGAGGGACATAAATTAGGTTACTTACATTGTGTCTACCAATGCCCCTGGTGTAATGTACAATTGCTCAAGCATTATGACAACTCTGCGTCACAATGGTAGGGATAAGCTGAGCTAGGCTAGCCCTATAATGCTGTGAAAGGATCCAGGAACCCAAATAATCATGTAACCAGTTGTGAAGAGAAAGAATCCTGCTAAAGTATTCAATGCCACGATTCAGTGAGGGCACAGGGCCAGATAGGATGGGTCTTCTATTAGTGTCTAGCAGAGAGTCAATTAGCTCTTTAAAATTCAGTTTCAGCTGTTCAGAGCTGCCCTTCATAATGTCATTAAAACCTACATGGACTACGATAGAATCGATTTCCATGTCCTGATGTAGTACATCCGGGAGCAGCTTAGTAATGTCATTTACTCGAGCACCGGGATAGGACATTGTTCCTGGTGCAAAAACAGTCACATTTCTTACCATGGAGCTGCCTAAAATCACGGCTGGCGAGAAGGACGAGGAAGGAAAACGTTCAGGAATTAGGGAGAAAACTGAGGATGGATTGTAGTTACTCCACATTACTTACCTAAATGACAGAGTGAAAAGAAGGAAGCCTGTACAAAATACAAATATTCCAAAACATGCATCCTGTTTGCAATAAGGCACTAAAGTAAAACTGCAAAAAAATGTGGCAAAGAAAATAACTTTATGTCCTGAATAGGAAACGGTATGTTTGGGGCAAATGCAACAACATGTTACTGAGTACCACTCTTCATATTTTCAAGCATGGTGGTGACTGCATCATGTTATGGGTATGTTTGTCACCGGCAAGGACTGGGGAGTTTATAATACTGTACACCTTTTGTTTAATGGGTCCACACTCAAAAAGATATCGCATAAAGCGTACTTCGTTTTTCGATTTTTTCATTATTTTCACTGAATCAGGGATAGCGTACACAGACGTTTCGGCTTTGCAGCCTTCTTCTTCTTGGTAAAAAAAATAGAATAAAGCTAAGCACAGGTAAAATCCTAGGGGAAAACCTGTTTCAGTCTGATTTCCAACAGACACTTGGAGACAAATTCACCTTTCAGCAGGACAATAACCTAAATCACAAGGCCAAGTATACACTGGAGTTGCTCACCAAGACGACATTGAATGTTCCTGAGTGTCCGAGTTACATTTATGTACAAAGCCTCTATATAAAGGATAAAAGTATGAAATGTGCCCCTGACTGTCTGTCAACATTTGGTAATGTAGGCTAGGTTTGGTTAAACCTCATATTCGTATGACTGCATCTCCTCCAGCAGTAGCAGCAGCAGCAGCTGGATTTGGGTACTGAAGACTTGACTTCCCATCAACAAAGTTCTGAAAGAATGATGTCTTAAGATTTGTGATACACCATGTAGCCTAACAAAGTTAGCTAGCTGACGTTAGCTACACAAAGTTTAACTTAGTTGTATAATGTTAACATTGTTGCTAACTTTATCTAGCCAGTTTATTTTATTTCTCTTAGTAATATACTGAGATATCACACATTATGAAAAAGGTTAACTTAGTTGCTTACCTTGGAGCAAACGTGTCCTTCATTAGCTATCTTGCTTGTTGTGTTCAACTGTGAATGAAGTCCTCCACAAAGTTTTATCCACAAACTACACTTCTCTCTGTTAGATTTTGGGTTTGGAAAGGGTATATCACATATAGATATCGCATAAAGCATACTTCATATATATATATGAAGTATGCTTTATATATATATGAAGTATGCTTTATGCGATATCTATATGTGATATACCCTTTCCAAAATCAAAATCTAACAGAGAGAAGTGTAGTTTGTGGATAAAACTTTGTGGATGACTTCATATATATATATATACAGTGGCAACCTGTCATTCAGGGCAGGTGGGGCTTTTGAGCAGGCTTGCCTGTTTTGCATGTTATTTTGGCATTAATACGTGTCACATATCAGTTTCCAAACAATGAAAAAAACTATATATCATAGAGTTAATAAAACACCATACAAACATGGTCTCTTTTGTTTTCTTGAGTAAGGCAGCTCCAAAATGCAGGTGTTTCAGCCTAGCTCAGTGCTTTCTGTGGTAGTGGGGCAAGCCAGCAGAAAATACGGAGCGTTGCGGCGTGATTGGCCCCATGTTCTGTCACTCATGGGGACACTACGTCACCACCAAGTCTAAGGTTAGAGCTAGAAAATTCTAGCCCCTTGTGTGCTGCCATAGAGTTGCATTAGAAGTGCTCATCCAAGAAGGCTCAAGGTCATTGGCCACAGATAAAATGACGTCAAATCACGTTATATGTACAGTAACTTTGATTGGACTGATCATGTCAACATCATATTTTCAAAATCTTAGCTGGGAAATCCTTTTTAATCCTTGTCATATGAAGAGAAATAATGAAGAAAAATTATAGATAAAACGTATCGGTGCTTAAAGGCCATTGGACATAAACATTACACAACAAGTTGGAAATCGCAAATTCAACAATGAGTGGTTTGGAAGGAATCAGTGACAGTGGCTAACTGCAAGCACTGCAAAGCAATCACTAGCCTACTATTCAGTGGAGTTACTGTGTGGTCCCATATCTGGAATTAAGGGGATCTTTTCCAAATTTAAAATGATAAACTTTCAACATTGGCCATGCTGTCAATGAAGCATGGTTTGTGCCACGCTCAAAACAACTGTTAATTGCGAAAACTTGACTTTTGTGAGTTCAAGACAACTAGGAAGTCGGGAATAAACGAGCTCTGACTGGGAAAATACGTTTTGAACGGTCATCTAACTCTGAATTGTAAATCCAGCCTCTTTCTAGAGCTACGACCTGAAGATCAATGACGTCATCATGATTCAACCTTGTTTTTTTTCCAGAGATCCCAGTTGTCTTGAAAGCACCATAAATCCAGAGAATGCCAGACTTTGATGACAAAATTTTCCAACGAAGGTCCGCCGCTCCACCTTCCTGTTCAAGTGAGCACAGCACAACAAGGTGAGTCCAAAAATGTATTGTATACTGCTGCATAAACAATGTAATATGCCAGGGAGATATGTATACTGTAGCTAAGAAAGTAATACTAAGTGTATGTTGTGTAGTAAGATGTTAGTAGTCCAAGTGCCTCACCCTAATAATTTGGTCTATTTACCCCTCTTAATCTTCGCCTACTGTTCTGACTTGGTGGTGCACATGTAGCCTACAACCCTCACTAACTTTTACAGATGGCACAGCAACTGCACCGCCCGCAACCACAATGCTCTCCAGAGGGTGGTGCGGTCTGCCCAATGCATTACCGGGGGCAAACTACCTGCCCTCCAGGACACCTACAGCACCCGATGTCACATGAAGGCCGAAAAGATCATCAAGGACATCAACCACCCGAGCCACTGCCTGTTCACCCCGCTATCATCCAGAAGGCGAGGTCAGTACAGGTGCATCAAAGCTGGGACCGAGAGAAAAACAGCTTCTATCTCAAGGCCATCAGACTGTTAAACAGCCATCACTAGCACATTAGAGGCCGCTGCCTATAAGCATAGACTAGAAATCACTGGCCACTTTAAGGAATGGAACACTAGTCACTTTAATAATGTTTACATATCTGGCATTACTCATCTCATATGTATATACTGTATTCTATGCTATTCTACGGTATCTTAGTCACTAAATGTTTACATATCTGGCATTACTCATCTCATATGTATATACTGTTTTCTATACTATTCTACGGTATCTCATTCACTCAATAATGTTTACATATCTTGCATTACTTGCTGTACATTTCAAAAGTGCTAAACAAATAGTTATATTGACTATGTCCATCCTAGCTCGCTCATTAATGTCTTAATCGAAATTATGGATTGCCTCTTATCCGCTTGTCGTCCCCTTACGCCATAGTTTGTACATCTCAATTGTCATTAGAAACCACATTTGTTAACGTAAGTCAGCCATATCGTTTTTTTTCAAGGCAGTAAATGAGGCTGAATGAACTGTTTCGCTGCCAGACAAGGCCCCGCTGATAGCCAGCTGTAGCAGTGGTAAGGTGTTGGGACTCTGCTGTTGGGACAGCTTTATGTAGGCCCTAACAGTTTGTGGGCACCGTTTGTCACCGTTATAGTGCAAGGAATGTATTGTTTAGTGTTGTGTTGCCACTACACATTCCCCCCCCCCCCCCCCCCCCCCCCCCCACCGAGATTTACATGCTAAAATCGCCACTGTATATATATATAAAAAAGACACCACCCTCTAACCTCTCCAGGTACCAACTGTCAGTATTACATGTGCCCCAGGCACACCGTTTTACAATTTTATGTTCACTTGAAAAGTATTTCTCCCTGTTTGCGGTCCAAACACTTAAAAGACACACCCCTCAGCCCTCAAATTAAGTGGACACTTCTGATGACGTATCATGACGTCTGACGAGTATACACTTGCAGGGAAAGAGGTGGGTGAGGGAAGAAGGAATGATTTTGAAATGGACCACCCTTGGCCGGAAATTCATAACTCGTTGATCCTGCGATGATTGTGTTTTCAGCCACCGGTAGCTTGTAGGTACTTTATATGCACTACTATCAATTATGAGTGCATGTCTACTTATATTAAATATATAATTATTAATATACACCTACTGTATGATAGCTAGCAGATTAATTAGCTAACTAACGTTAGCCTGCCTAGCTGGAACTTCTGAAGACGGAAAATGTTTTGTTTCTACAATTTCCAAAAGATAACCAAACAAAAACATATTTACTTTTAACGAGACGTGTTTGTGCCGTCCTGTGCATTAGTAGCACAATTTCTAACTTATTTGCATTTGTTTTTTACTTACACTTGTATGGTGACTTCTCCATTAATGTTGTTTTTAAGTTTTCGATTACTTTTCTTAACGGATGTACAATCATCGCGAATTGAATTATGGGGAGTTTCAGGCCCCGCAGTGAACATAATTGTACACTCGCAAAGCGGACTAAAAAATGAGGTTACAGTCCAAACACTTAAAAGACAAACCCTCATCCCAAGGAGGGCCGTCCAAATGATTAGCCAAGCAAGGGAAGTTTGCAACATAAGCCCCTCAGCCCTCGTTTTTAGTCGGTTTTGCGAGTGTACAATTATGTTAACTCCGGGGCCTGAAAGTCCCCATAATTACATTTGCGACGATTGTACATCCTCTTAAGAAAAGTACATTAGGAAAACACGTATGAGTATGCTGGGCTGAATTTTCTGAACTTTACTACCTTAAATAATACCTTTAAGATCAATTGGATAAAACAATTCCTAAGAAGACCCACTTCAATGTGGACTTTTATTGCTCATCATGTCTTCTCTAGTTTTGGTGGCCTTAACTTCATGTTGGTTTGCAATTATAATATTGACAAAGTTCCAGTGAAACTCTGCTTTTCATTGGCAGGTTTTCTAGTCATGGTCCTTCATTTATAAGAATAATTTTTATCCACACAGATATTATTCGGGAATAATCGGGATATATTGTATAAAAATACTTTTTTGTTTTTAGAATATTGGTTCCGAAATAATATCCTATTGGTGAGCCAACTGGTAAATAATATCCTATTGGTGAGCCAACTGGTAAATAATATCCTATTGGTGAGCCAACTGGTAAATAATATCCTATTGGTGAGCCAACTGGTAAATAATATCCTATTGGTGAGCCAACTGGTAAAAAATATCCTATTGGTGAGCCAACTGGTAAATAATATCCTATTGGTGAGCCAACTGGTAAATAATATCCTATTGGTGAGCCAACTGGTAAATAATATCCTATTGGTGAGCCAACTGGTAAATAATATCCTATTGGTGAGCCAACTGGTAAATAATATCCTATTGGTGAGCCAACTGGTAAATAATATCCTATAATATCCTATAATAATCTGTATTGATTTGTTGTTAATAAAAAATACAATTAAAAAATGTACTGAGGGGATAGTGTGCGTCTTTTAAGTGTTTGGACTACATACTAGGGCTGAGGGGCTTACGTTGCAAACTTCCCTTGCTTGGCTAATCATTTGGACCGCCCTCCAAGATGGCGACGGGGATTCCCCCAAGGGCATAAAGCGAGGGTAAGTGGGCGAGGGTGTGTGTTTTAAATGTTTGGACTGTACATGCAGGCCATAGAGGATTTTTAGGATTTTTTGCGACAAGTGTCCGAGGTCTGAGTGGCTGGTTACGGTAAGCTCTGGTTGGTCAATCGCGGTTCGTGGGCGGAGTGTAGAGCAGGGTGGATGGAAACCGTTCTCCTCCACACACTACTGATACTTTGTAGCGATGCAGTCAACAGCATGGTTTATCTGACGACATGGTGGGTGTGTTCTTTGCTGACAATTAGTGTTTGGTTTCACATTATATTCGTTCAGTCAACATGCTGAACAAGGGTGTATCCGGCGAACACCATTATTTTTTTGCGTAAATAGAGTGATATTATAGTACCTGTGTGCAGCAACATTATTACGCCAAGTGCATGAACTGGGATGTCTGCAACGGACTGGTACGCGCACAAATCCATCGGAGAAGGTCTGTACTGGATCCAGGAGAAGTTTTTTGAATCGTCAAACAGAGCAAATATTTGGCTCCTTCGAGGATCTCACCAAGATGTAGTGATAGACACAGGCTTGGGGTTGAGGAGTTTACCAGATTACATTAACACCAAAGGTCTGCTTGGAGACGACCCGCAGCGAAAGAACCCCATTTTGGCGATCGCCACCCACGCCCACTTCGACCACTCAGGTGGTCTGCATCAGTTCGAACAGGTGGGAGTCCACAGTGCAGAGGTCGATGCACTGGCCAACGGAGACAACTTCGAGACCGTCACGTGGCTGTCGGACAGAGAGATAGTCCAGGCTCCCTGGCCAGGATGGAGGGCCAGAGAATACAGAGTCAAGGCTGTACAACCAACACACATACTACAAGAAGGTAATAACCAAACCATGATTGTTACCAGTAATCTGAAAGACCATTTGCTGTGCTCAGTCTCTAATGTATGATATGGATCTGAGAGAAGGCTATGGTCAATATGAATGTAATTACACAGTCCTTAAAGGATGTGGATTTGCCCCTTGTTACAGAAAATCGACATTGCATTAGAATCCGCTTTCACATTAAGCTGCATCCCATAGGGAAATGTATACTGCAGAGTAGACTTGGCAGGGCACCAACACTGACCTCCCATCTCTCACACACACGCGCACAGACATGCAACAACACGCATACACACAGCCTCACATCAACCATGATGCACCCCTATTTTATACAGTTTTGTAACTGTATAATCAATCTCCATCATACTCTCTCAATAGAAGTCAGAGCTTCAAAAAGGACTATTGTTGAGTCTCTGACTGCACATTCTTAAGATGACGTTTCACTCCCTACATCAGTTTGACTCGGTTACATGAACTGTACAATGTTGTTGCTTACAATGGGTCCCATAGGAGGGATTATTTAAGGTCATGGCTTTAATGTGTGAATGACAGTGGCTCACAAATAGCATTAGTGGTTGTTATTCTGCAGTCTGCCTGTTTCTGCAGAGATGCTATTTTCATACTCAGCCCATAACTTTGATGGATTTTATTTCAGCCAGGAAAGTACAGCAGCCTAGACCCAGCCATACTGAATTACTACAGAGCCTGACAATCACATCCACAGAGATCAGACCACAAGTGATCTTCTTTTTATGAAGACACACACACACACCTCTAGGTCTTCATTGATCCCCCTATACCCGAGACCCGATCCAGGACCTGAGCGGGTCCGGATCCAGAATGAAAAAAAATGTCACTTGTCTGTGTCAGATCTGATATGATTGTCACTGGTCTCAGGTGTGTGTAATTTTAACTGACTTGTCCGGAAGGGCCCGTACAGATCCAAACGTGACTTCTGCGGTAGAGAGAGAAAGAGAGAGAGAGAGCCTACATTTTATAATTTATGCTGCTGCTCTTGTTTTTCACACAGGCACAGACACACACATACACATGATAACACACACACTCTACACACACACACACACGTGCACATGGATTTTGTATTGTAGATACACTATATATACAACAGTGTATGGACACCACTTCAATAGTGGATTTGGCTATTTCAACCACACCCATTGCTGATCGGTGTATAAAATTGAGCACACAGCCATGCAATCTCTATAGACAAACATTGGCAGTAGAATGGCCTTACTGAAGAGCTCAGTGACTTTCAACGTGGCACTGTCATAGGATGCCAACTTTCCAACAAGTTTGTCAAATTTCTGCCCTACTAGAGCTGCCCCGGTCAACTGTAAGTGTTGTTATTGTGAAGTGGAAACGTCTAGGAGCAACAACATCTCAGACGCGAGGTGGTAGGCCACACAAGCTCACAGAATGGGACTGCTGAAGCATGCAGCACGCGTAAAAATAGTCTGTCCTCGGTTGCACACAAGGATAAGATCACCATGCGCAATGCCAAGCATTGGCTGGAGTGGTGTAAAGCTCGCCGCCATTGGACTCTGGAGCAGTGAAAACGCGTTCTCTGGAGTGATGAAATACGCTTCCCCATCTTGCAGTCTGACGGATGAATCTAGGTTTGGCGGATGCCAGGAGAACATACCTGCCCGAATTCATAGTGCCAACTGTAAAGTTTGGTGTAGGAGGAATAATGGACTGGGGCTGTTTTTCATGTTTCGGGCTAGGCCCGTAGTTCCAGTGAAGGGAAATGTTAACGCTACAGCATACAATGACATTCTAGACGATTCTGTGCTTGCAACTTTGTGGCAACAGTTTGGGGAAGGCCCTGTCCTATTTCAGCATGACAATGCCACTGTGCACAAAGCGAGGTCCGTACAGAAATGGTTGGTTGAGATCGGTGTGGGAGAACTTGACTGGCCTGCACAGAGCCCTGACCTCAACCCCATCGAACACCTTTGGGATGAATTGGAACGCCGACTGTGAGCCAGGACTAATCGCTCAACATCAGTGCCTGACCTCACTTATGCTCTTGTGGCTGAATGGAAGCAAGTCCCCACAGCAATGTGACATCTAGTGGAAAGCCTTCCTAGAAGAGTGGTGGCTGTTATAGCAGCAAAGAGGGGACCAACTCCAAATTAATGATTAAGATTTTGAGATGTTCGACTAGCAGGTGTCCAAATATATTTGGTCATGTATTGTATGTGGTAGTAGAGTAGTGGCCTAAGGGCACACACTTAATGTGTTGTGAAAAGTGTTATGAAATGTAATGTCATGTAATATTTTGTATATAACTGCCTTAATGTTGCTGGACCCCAGGAAAAGATCCGTAATAAATACAAGAGTAGAGCGTGGCGTGTGGAGCTTGTTGTTGGCCAATCATGAGTCATCAAAGCGGCATTATAAACTGGGTGGTTCGAGCCGTGAATGCTGATTGACTACAGCCATGGTATATCATACCGTATACCACGGGTATGACAAAACATTTATTTTTACTACTCTAACGACGTTGGTAACCAGTTTATAATAGCAATAAGTCACCTTGAGGCTTTGTGATATATGGCTAATATACCACGGCTAAGCGCTGTGTCCATAAGAACAGCCCTTAGCCGTGGTATATTGGCCATATACCACACCTGCTTGGGCCTTATTGCTTAAATAGGCTACAGCCGCAGAGCCTCGCTCTGTGTGTGGCAAAAGTTTGAAGATATCTACGTTAATCAATGGAAGATGGAATTAAAATGACAGAATTAAAAGTTAAAGGAGAAGGACCGCGTCTGGATCCGACCAGGTCTGTACGGAACGGCTGTAGTTGTCCTCAGGTCCGTTTGGAACGATCTCTATATTTAAAAAACAGATGCATATCAGGTCCGGATGGGGAAGCTCCAGGTCCATTTTGGAATTTGGACCCATGAAGACGTCTAACACACACACACACTCCTGATCCATATTCTTCATCATAGCAGGTCTTTTGACCCGTCTTGTGTTTCATTTTCACTCATTGCTGCACACTTGACAAAGTTGGAGCAAACTCTCCCCACCTAGCGTCCTACCCTGTGTCATTTGTGCACCAGTCAATACACTTCTGCTGTGTCAGTGCTGCAATGCAGTTGGAATATCTTATTGCTCAATGAGTCCATTTTTTCTCTCTCTCTCTCCTTGCTCTCTCTCTCTCCTTGCTCTCTCTCTCTCTCCTTGCTCTCTCTCTCTCTCTCTCTCCTTGCTCTCTCTCTCTCGCTCTCTCCTTTCTCTCTCTCTCTCTCTCTCTCTCTCTCCTTTCTCTCTCTCTCTCTCTCTCTCTCTCTCTCTCCTCTTGCTCTCCCTCAGGTGATTTCATCAACCTAGGCGACAGGCAGCTGAAGGTACTACACATGCCTGGCCACTCCCGGGGCAGCATCTGCCTGCATGACGGAGACAACAAGATGCTGTTCAGCGGGGACGTGGTCTATGACGGAGCCATGATCGACTGGCTGCCCACCAGCCGGGTCAGCGACTACGTCAGTAGCTGTGAGCGCCTGGTGGGGCTGGTGGATAGTGAGCAGGTGGACCAGGTAATGCCGGGACACTATCACACGTTTGGTGCGAAACGGCTCCACCACATCGCCTCGGGGTACATCGACAGAGCCGGCACCTGCCCGGCACGCTTCTCCACGTTTGCCTGGAGGACCTTGGCCGGATTGGTGCTACGGGCGTCCAACACACGTGGCATCTGCTAGCCACATGAAGAGGCTGGCACCCCCAGGTTGAATCTTTTGCAGTTATACTGGGGGATGTGAGGAAGATAATTCACCCCCTCAATTAACAGGATTTCCTTGTACTGTCTATTATAAACTGATGTGATCCAATGTATGTTATTTTAAATGATTCATCAAAATGCCCCCATTGAATTACATCAGGCAATGATTGACAGAATATTGAGATTCCCATTATTACAGGATTCATTAAAGACTGGAAAATAAACCTTGTTTATTACGTAATAAGATAAATATTAAGTTGTGTGATCGTTGGAATGCTCTTTCCCATGAGACAGCCTCTCATATGGCAGTGTTTCTTAACCCCAGTACTTCGGGAGTCCCCACAACTACTCAAGCTCTTGATCATTAGTTGAGTAATTGAATCAGGTGTGCTATCGCTGGGCTAAAACATATTTAAGAAACCTTAGGGAGGCCCGCTTGGACTGGAGATGAATAACATAGTTCCCTTAGGGGACACAATGTGACAGCACAACACCTACACAGAGACAGACACAGACAGACAGAGGGCATGACTCATCAGTATCTTTTCTAACCTTGTCCCCAGGCTAAGACGGAGGGAGACAGCCAGCTGGTGGAGGAAACCTATATATTTTGTAACACTAGTCTTGGGCGGGCTACCTAACTTTTTTTTTCGGTCAGCCTATGAATAAAAAAAAAAAAAAACATTTTCGGGGTGGATTTTTGTCAGTGTTATCTAATATTTATATATTTATTAATTCCATTATTCTACTTTTAGATTTGTGTGTATTGTTGTGAATTATTTTTAGATACTACTGCACTGTTGGAGCTAGGAACACAAGCATTTTCTCTACACCCGCAATAACATCTGCTAAATATGTGTATGTGACCAATAAAACTTGATTTAATTTAATTGGCTAAAACCAGATATAAAGTATGTAGAAAAGATAATGGGGCTATATATTTATAAATAGGATTATCTTTGAGAACTAACAATCACTGAAATAAAAGCTAGACCGTTAGGGAGAATAAAAAAATATAAATAAATGAATGGATTTTGTTGTTTGAGTCACTCAGATAGCATTAACCATGGCAAAATGTGTAGAATTGTAGGACATTTTCTTTAAAAAAAAAAGAAGAAAAATCAGCCTCATTGCAAAATGTGTAGAATTGCAGGAACTGCTTTAGAACAGCTACATTTAGTCACTGGGGCCAACAGGAGATCCTATAAGTATTTGTTAGTTCTCAAAGATAATAAAGTTCTTGCAATTCTACACATTTTGCCATGGTTAATGCTATCTGAGTGACTCAAACAACAAAATACATTCATTTATTTGTATTTTTTTATTCTGTCTAGCTTTTATTTCAGTGATTAAGTCAACAGCAGCACCATTAGCCATGCCCCCCACCTAAACCCCATTTTAATCCAGAAAAAGCCCCGCACTGTATAATCCATCACACTCGCAATAGAATAAAAGTGTTAGCACATTCTTCAAATGAGACAATCCAGTCACTGTGGTTTTTCCTGTTACTTTCAACACTGTGAAAAGGGCATTTTCAACAAGCACAAATTCCCATTGAAAGATTCATGTGACAGTTTGGCTGCTTCCCAATTCTTTACCCCTTTCCCAAAGTGTGCACTTTTACACTCCACATCATAGATTTAGCAATGGTGGAAACTCTGTCTAACAAATGATTTTACCAATCCACAATTATTTTACATCCATGACTGTTAATGTGTGGAAGTGCACACTGGGAAACGGGTGGAGAATCGCGACGCAGCCTTGAATTCCGTGTGCAGAGAATGTTCGTGATAACTAGGTCAATGGCTCTTGGAGTACATTCAGACTTCAACTTTAAATGGATGAAATATTAATTCAGTCTCTAAACAATATAAAAAAATAGTTTGGCATGCACCCGTTTTATTATTTATTTGGAATAAAGTGTGTGGACATGCTCTGTAAATAGAATGGGACTATGTTGACATAAGTTTTTGGTCAACTGACAGAGTTTGTCAACATTGACAAAAAGCACATGGTGTTTGATCGAGGGTGATGTTTGATCTAGAGTTAGTGGATGGACTTAATCCTCGTGACATTTCTACTGGGATTATACGATGTATATAATTTCCACTAAAAGGAGAGATATGACAGAATAAATAATCCAAGGCTGTTTCTGAATGGATAAATCATTTATTGTTATGTTAATCCAGTATTTAAAACATGACAGAGTTCTTATTGCTTTCTCCCCTAGGATGACGTGCATGCAGACAGTCTGCTAACACAAGACACTCTTGCAAGGTTAACATTCAATGTTATCTATTAGACACAGTTATAGATATGCAATCTGTTAAAATAAATCAATATAGCTGTATAATGTATAAGACAAAGAGTTTTGTTAACTTATAAAAAAACCTTTACAGTAACAAGCCACTTTGAAACATGTAGAGTTGTTTTACTCTGAGTAAAAAGGAGTGAGCCAGCTGTGAGCCCGAGGGACACAGCATGTTAGAAAGTTCATTAGAAGCACAGGGATTGTTAGGCTTTACTGCACAGACCAGGGACACACCTACCCCTGCCCACCTCATCACGTAACCAATACAATCAGCTGCTTGGCATTAGGTGAAAGACTACACTATCTTAAGACAAAAAACACAACCCAATATTTTCTAGAGATCAATATTTCCTGCATTGCATACTTGATCGATTACAATGTTTCATATGGTATTGCAGCAGAATTCTGAGACCGTTATGACTGCAGTACCACAAACTAAGCTATTAATCAACAAAGAGGTCAGAGTTGTGGGATTCCAAAACTCTTCACCCATGTATGCACATTCCTAGGTTCTACGCTCTTCAAAGTCAGTACATTTGCACACGGTACTTGAATGAGGCAGTGTAACACAGGAGTTAACATGGCTTCTCGTGATTATGTAGTACATTACCTTTGGCTTCCTTCAAGTCATTATAATTACTCCATACATTGGTACAAATAATTGCAGTCAGTTTCTTAACGGAATGTCCTGGTGAACTCATATTGGTTGATGTGTATTAGGCATACAATGTGTTAATGAATGTAGGGGAAGTTCTGGAAACCCAGCAGAGGAAGTAACCCTGGTTTTATTACAGTAGTAACAAGTAGCACAGTAAATTAAATGGGAGCACAGTTGCATTAAGTTGAGCTTTCATAATTCTTTCACTTTCTGAGCAGTTTAAAGATCTGAAACAACACATTCCTTGACATCGAGCATAATCATGCAATAAGCAAATCAGTGTATTAGTAGTTTCAGAGGACTTTTCATCCAGGAAGTAATTGCTATTACAGGTGACAGTGGGTCTAGCCATTTGAATAGATCACAAGTTACACCAACAACCCTATGACCACATTCACATACTAAACATTCCCATACACTGACAATTCACAATTCTCCTGTCATTAGAGTGAAGTCATTCCAGTTAATACCAAGGCCCTTTCATCAGAGAGGAAGTGGGGTCTTCCTTCCTGTCAGTTCTTACCAGGACCTTGGGGGATCTGGGGGTCTGAGCTGTGTTATACCTGGCTCTGTGGTTTAGATGAGTGGGGTCTGAGCTGGGTTATACCTGGCTCTGTGGTTTAGATGAGTGGGGTCTGAGCTGGGTTATACCTGGCTCTGTGGTTTAGATGAGTGGGGTCTGAGCTGGGTTATACCTGGCTCTGTGGTTGAGATGAGTGGGGTCTGAGTTGTGTTATACCTGGCTCTGTGGTTTAGATGAGTGGGGTCTGAGCTGTGTTATACCTGGCTCTGTGGTTTAGATGAGTGGGGTCTGAGCTGTGTTATACCTGGCTCTGTGGTTTAGATGAGTGGGGTCTGAGCTGTGTTATACCTGGCTCTGGAGCCAATTCCGGGGATCCAGTTTAGCCCTCAAGTTCCTGAGGCTTTGACGGGTCGAAGAGGGGCGTGAGAAAGGGGTGCCGTCTGACAACTCAGGGCTGTGGCTGCCCTCGCTGGAGCTGTTACTGGAGGTAGAGCTGGAGCAGGACAGGGTGGCTTGGGGGACGCGTTGGGCTGGGATGGGGGCAAGGGAGGAGGAGGAGGGGGGCTGACAGGAGCACTGTAACACCCCTCCATACCCCCTGCCCCTGAGGGTGCTGAGCTTGGCGTCCAGGGAGAGGGTGCGGGGGCGGAAGTGTGAGGAGGGGGAGGAGAGGGAGAGGGGCTCTGCCCAGCCACTGCGGCGGGAGCAAGGGCTGGTGCTGCAGGGGCTGTCGCCGCCCGAGGTCAGGCTGGCTTCTGAGGAGAGCAGGCCGGGCTGGGGGCAGCGTAGGGGGCTGTGGGGGAGGCGGTTGTGGGTGTGGGGGCAACCAGGAGACTCCTCGAACAGGGACATCCAGGGAGGAGAGGTCCCCAGCTGGCTCCTCAGCTCCAGCTCCTGCATCCGCCGCGCCAGGATGTCCGTCACCGTGCTGATGTCATCAGAGGTGTCAATAACTAGGAGGAACAGAAGAAAGTCGTTACTGTGGTGGCACAGACCATGCTAATAACGTTGAGACAGTGGAATACAGTTCAGAGAGGGTAGACCTAGACTTGGTGATGCTATTTGAAGGGGGGGTGGAGTCAGGTTCAATACTGCAGTGTGTGAGTGGACCCCACTGGTACTTCACCTGTCGTTGTAATAGGAGGAGAGCAGAGCACGAATCTCGGCAGACACAGCATTATCCTGCAGCAAGATACCCTCACAGGACGGGATGGTGAGGGGGGCTAGGGTCCAGGGGGAGGGGGTGAGGAGGGGTGGTGGTGGGCAGGTATTATGTGCATTGATGGGCAAGGTGAAATAAAGTTGTGATACATGATTTGGGGAATAAATTGATGTGCATAACACAGTAAAAAGGAGTTAATTTTGAATGTATGAATATTAGAATTCCATTGGAGTGTAAAAATAATGATGGGAATAGAATGATAATGGTGGAAAAAAGGGGGGAAATGTAATTTGAGCACAGGAACAAGGGAGAGAGGCAGGGAAGGTGATAGCCAAAAAGGAAGGATTGAGAGAGACACAATGAGAGAGAGAGATAAAGGAAGAGAGAGAGAGAGAGAGTGAGTCAGCACGTCAGAATAGAACACTTCCATCCATCCATGTATACAGTGAGGGGAAAAAGTATTTGATCCCCTGCTGATTTTGTATGTTTGCCCACTGACAAAGAAATGATCAGTCTATAATTTTAATGGTCGGTTTATTTGAACAATGAGAGACAGAATAACAACAAAAAAATCTAGAAAAATGCATGTAAAAAATGTTATAAATTGATTTGCATTTTAATGAGGGAAATAAGTATTTCACCCCCTCTCAATCAGGCTCCCAGGTGTCTTTTATACAGGTAACGAGCTGAGATTAGGAGCACACTCTTAAAGGGAGTGCTCCTAATCTCAGTTTGTTACCTGTATAAAAGACACCTGTCCACAGAAGCAATCAATCAATCAATCAGATTCCAAACTCTCCACCATGGCCAAAACCAAAGAGCTCTCCAAGGATGTCAGGGACAAGATTGTAGACCTACACAAGGCTGGAATGGGCTACAAGACCATCGCCAAGCAGCTTGGTGAGAAGGTGACAACAGTTGGTGCGATTATTCGCAAATGGAAGAAAGACAAAAGAACTGTCAATCTCCCTCGGCCTGGGGCTCCATGCAAGATCTCACCTCGTGGAGTTGCCATGATCATGAGAACGGAGGAATCAGCCCAGAACTACATAGGAGGATCTTGTCAATGATCTCAAGGCAGCTGGGACCATAGTCACCAAGAAAAGAATTGGTAACACACTACGCCGTGAAGGACTGAAATCCTGCAGCGCCCGCAAGGTCCCCCTGCTCAAGAAAGCACGTTCATTGGCAAACTTCAGACGGCATGTATATCTGAATGATTCAGAGGACAACTGGGTGAAAGTGTTGTGGTCAGATGAGACCAAAATGGAGCTCTTTGGCATCAACTCAACTCGCCGGGATTGGAGGAGGAGGAATGCTGCCTATGACCCCAAGAACACCATCCCCACCTTCAAACATGGAGGTGGAAACATTATGCTTTGGGGGTGTTTTACTGCTAAGGGGACAGGACAACTTCACCGTATCAAAGGGACGATGGACGGGGCCATGTACCGTCAAATCTTGGGTGAAAACCTCCTTCCCTCAGCCAGGGCATTGAAAATGAGTCGTCGATGGGTATTCCAGCATGACAATGACCCAAAACACACGGCCAAGGCAACAAAGGAGTGGCTCAAGAAGAAGCACATTAAGGTCCTGGAGTGGCCTAGCCAGTCTCCAGACCTTAATCCCATAGAACATTTGTGGAGGGAGCTGAAGGTTCGAGTTGCCAAACGTCAGCCTCGAAACCTTAATGACTTGGAGAAGATCTGCAAAGAGGAGTGGGACAAAATCCCTCCTGAGATGTGTGCAAACCTGGTAGCCAACTACAAGAAACATCTGACCTCTGTGATTGACAACAAGGGTTTTGCCACCAAGTACTAAGTCATGTTTTGCAGAGGGGTCAAATACTTATTTCCCTCATTAAAATGCAAATCAATTTATAACATTTTTGACATGCGTTTTTCTGGATTTTTTTGTTGTTATTGTCTCTCACTGTTCAAATAAACCTACCATTAAAATTATAGACTGATCATTTCTTTGTCAGTGGGCAAACGTACAAAATCAGCAGGGGATCAAATACTCTTAACCTCACTGTAGAGGTTGGTTGGTGTGCTAGTGCGGTAGCAGGCAGCTCAGACTAGAGTCCGAGGGAGAGCTCATGCATATGTACCACCACTGTTAGAACAGTCAGAAACACGCATGCAGTTAAGGGGACTATCATCCTCTGGAAATATACTGAACTAAATTTAAAGTGTTGGTCCCATGTTTCATGAGCTGAAATAAAAATCGCAGAAATGTTCCATAAGCACAAAAAGCGTATTTCTACGATTTTTCGCACACATGTTTACAGCCCTGGTAGTGAGCAAGATAATAATAATCCATTCACCTGACAGGTGTGGCATATTAAGAAGCTGATTAAAAAATACAATTAAAAACAGCACGATCATTACACAGATGCACCTGGTGCTGAAGACAATAAAAGGCCACTTTAAAATGTGCAGTTTTGTCCCACAACACAATGACACAGTTTTGAAGGAGTGTGCAATTGGCATGCTGACTGCAGGAATGTCCACCAGAGCTGTTGACAGAGAATTTAATGTTCATTTCTCTACCATAAGCCGCCTCCAAGGTTGTTTTAGAGAATTTGGCAGTACGGCCAACTGGTCTCACAACTGCAGACCACGTGTAACCACGCCAGCCCAGGACCTCCACATCCGGCTTCTTTACCTGCGGGATCATCTGAGACCAGCCACCCGGACAGCTGATGAAATTGAGGAGTATTTCTGTCTGTAATAAAGCCATTTTGTAGGGATTTGGTTTTTTATTGGCTGGGCCTGGCTCCCAAGTGGGTGGGCCTATGCACTCCCAGGCCCATCCATGGCTGCGCCCCTGCCCAGTCATGTGAAATCTATAGATTAGTGCCTCATTTATTTATTTCTATTCACTGATTTCCTTATATGAACTGTAACTGAGTAAAATCATTGAAATTGTTGCATGTTGCATTTATATATTTTTGTTCAGTATATATTTCATTTATTTGTTTTTGTAACCTATTATTAAGCTATAATTTTTGTAACCCTAAACTTATAAACTAACTAACAAATTACTATATGTTCTAGATTTATTACAAATAAATAAAAGTGGAAAGAAACTCAAGTCTAAGTGTCCACAACACATTACTGAATCATATAAAAAGTATTTTGGACAATTTGGGTCGCTGTCTTACCCATTTCGTGGTAAAGAGAACCCTGTTTCGATGTGACCAGGGTTGCTTTCCGGGGCGATGGCAGCTCAATCTTCATTAAGTCGTCACAGCACTGCTTCCATTGGCCTGCAGGGAAGAAGGAAACTGTCAGTCATCTTCCAACATCCAAATCAACCTGAGAAAACTACTAACGACCCATCAGGAGTCAATGAGCACATGAACAAGAGCATATCAGGACCTATAGTGTATGTCTACTCTAGGGCCAGGAGTTTTTCCTGAGCTCACCAATGAAGATCTCAGGCCCCTAATCATGTGATCAGCCTACTTACTCATGTCATAGAACTGCTGCCAGAAGGCTTCCATCCAGCGATGTGTGTCTTCACGACTGTCTGCTGAGAGTGTGTGTGTCACCTCCTCTCCTCCATAATGGTTACTGATACAGATACTCTGGGCCTTATTGTGGAGGTCCTTCTCCAACGCCCGTATTCTCGTCTTCTAACACACCGGATACACACACACAATCAGCTAATAATGTTGCATTTGACCAAATGATTCAATAACCCCCCCCAAAAAGATTAATTTAAGCATCAAAGCATTTCTTTTCTCGTCAACTCACAGTGCGTGAATGCACTTACTGACACACAGAGCAGTGAGTGACATATATGCCAAGTCCACTCAAGTAACCTCAAGCATGAATCTGTCCCAGTTATGAGCTATCCAGGCTGTATCACATCCGGCCGTGATTGGGCGGTGCACAATTGGGCCCAGCGTGGTCCAGGTTTGCCGGGGTAGGCCGTCATTGTAAATAAGAATTTGTTCTTAACTGACTTGCCTAGTGAAATAAAAGTGAAATACGTCCCAATTGTCTCTCATTCCTCCCAAAGTGTGCACATGTTCACTTCCCTTCACTAATTTGAAAGGAAATGACTGGTATAATGGGTGGAAACTTCCTGTAGCCCATGCCTCCACCAATCCAATGCTTTGGGAAGTGGTAAACGAGTGTACATTTCAGGAAAAAGGAGATGTTATTGTGACGCCCTAAAGACATTACTCCAAATGTATTTCCCCATCCCCACCAGCAGGAGGCAGCAGTGCCCTGTTCCGCCTCACTGGGTTCAGCTTGATCCTGAGAGCAGAGCAGTCAGAGCTGCTGATTGATGCATGATTCTACAGAACTGTTTCTGTCTGAAGCTGAATGAGGACTTTTTGCTGTGGGCCAGGGTCCACCAGCTAGCATGCTTTTTTGTTTCATGTTGAGAGTGTGCGTATGTGGGAAGTTTTTTCTCCATCCACTGACCTTATTGATGGAAATGGTAAAAGCTGGCTCTATGTTAGCCTCTACATCCTCTTGCTGGTGGTAACAGAAAAGGTTTGTCCCTTTAAGGACGCCGTAGACGTTTGTCCAACTCTGAGGGTCACCTCCAAACTGCTGTGAGAGACAAAGGTGCTAATTAGAGAGAGAGACATGCCTTGCTATCCTCCCAAACACACACAGACACAGACACCCTCACCTTGACCTTCAAGCAGCCGCTCATCATCTGCTGGGTCATACAGTGAGGCTGGGCAGCCAGGCGACAACACACACTGCCGTACAGAGGCACCCAGTGGGAACACTCCTCTACAGGGAAAGACAGAGAGGAGGATAGAGAGAGAAAGGAATGAAACAAAACAATACATCTACACACACACACAATACCATAAAAGTCTCACAGCTGCAAGGTGAGCCCCGAACAACAGTGGAGTGCCCATCAAACTTTATTACAGCTGTAAGGGGCAATGAATTAAGCAGCAGCACAAGTCAGGGTGTCTACTCTCCTGTACACCTCATCATTGGAGTTTTACACAGCACTGACTCCAATTTATTACTATGACCTTGACAATGACTGTCAGGCAGCTAACATCCTTGCTGGGAGAGGAAGGAGACTGGGATAAATGGAGAGAGAATGAGATGGGAAAGAGGATATCTAGTCAGTTGCACAACAATGCATTCAACCAAAATGTTGTCTTCCGCATTTAACCCAAACCCTCTGAATCAGAGAGGTGTGGGGAGCTGAGAGAGCGAGAGGTACTGAAACAGAGGGAGGGAGAGAAAGAGAAGTCTGACCCATATTTACTGTACATGGATATACCACATCCCTACGGTGACCTACCGTTGCCCGAGATGCTGAGGTCATGTGTGCGGAAGCTGTCCTGGACGTGTGACAGTGACAGGGTGGTGTGGGCCAGGAGATGGTACTTCGGTCCCCTGCGAACAGAACACATGGCAGAGGCACTGGTGAGCTGTGTGACTATGGGACTAAATACACGGTGTGTACGTCAGTGACTTGGTGTGGGTGTTTCGCTGCAGGACTGCATACGTGTGTCTGTATGAATGACTACACTACATGCCTAGAAATACGTCTCAGGGTGTGTGAATATCACTCCAGAAGTAGCGTGTGTACACAACATAAACACACTCACACTACTGTGGGTAGAGGCAGCAGCAGTGTGGCTCCTCCGTTGCTGATGGGGCTGCAGGCTCCAGGGTCCATGGCGACGCGGAGCTTCTTCCCTGCCGAACGGCCCAGAGAGCTGCTCAGTTTGCTGGCTAGTTTCCGAGGCGTGCTCCCTGTCGAGTAGTCCTCCTCTGAACAGCAGCTGTACAGCTCCACGCGCAGCTCAAATCCCGGGCTGGCCTCGCTGCTTGACACGGCAAACACATATGGAGAGATACACAGTTATACGTGCACACATGCACACAGCAAAAACAAATATATACAAACACACACAGTCACCAAAAACACATACTTATACATACACAGAATGTACACCGAGGGTACAAACATTAGGAACACCTTCCTAATATTGAGTTGCAGACCCTTTTGCCCTGAGAACAGCCTCAATTCGTCAGGGTATGGACTCTACATGGTGTCAGAACCGTTCCACAGGGAAGCTGGCCCATGTTGACTCCAATGCTTCCCACAGTTTTGTCAAGTTGGCTGGATGTCCTTTGGGTGGTGGACCATTCTTGATACACATGGGAAACTGTTGAGTGTGAAAACCCCAGCAACATTGCAGTTCATAACACAAACCAATGCACCTGGCACCTACTACCATACTAAAATATTTTGTCTTGCCCATTCACCCTCAATTGGTGAATGGCACACACACAGTTACTGATACAGGATTTCAAAAATATATCCATTATCTACCTTTATCTTATGTATCTTTATCCTACAATCATGACATTAAATAAACATGCCCTTATACAGGCTAAACAACACTCTCTATATGAAAGATAAGACAGCAAGGCTGTGTTTACACAGGCAGCCCAATTCTGATATATTTCCACTAATTGGTCTTTTGACCAATCAGATTAGCTCTTTTGCCAATAATTGTGTAAACACAGCCTTAGATACAACACAAATAGGACTTACAACACTATGGTGTTGTCAAAGCAGATGTCGGTGAGTGTCCGGTCCACTATCACCATGTCTGTGTCGTGGATCTCCGCCCCCACCTGGAGCAGACAGAACACTGCACACCGATGCAGCTCTGAGAGAGGTAAAGAGAGACAGACAGAGAGAAGGGAGAAGTAAAGAGAGGTTAAGAGGGAAGGGGGGTCAGAGAGAGAAGAGAGAGGTAGAGAGAGAAGGGAGAGGTAGAGAGAGAGAGGTAGAGAGAGAGGTAGAGAGAGAGGTAGAGAGAGAGGTAGAGAGAGGTAGAGAGGTAGAGAGAGGTGAGAAAAGCAGCATGTGGAAGACATTTGACTAGATTTCCCCACTTGAGAACTCCTCTGGCACCATCTGCACCCTCTGTGGATGTTTTAAACAGACGGAGGCTACAGAGTGAATGATTGGAGGATTGTGGGTTTGGCTGTCACACTGGACAGACTGGGAGGAACAACACCAACTCTAGCAGCTGTTGTACTTGGACAGCCGCACTGTGAGAGTCTGGCCTAAGTAGCTTTAAGAGTGTTCTGCAGCATGGTGTGTGAGTGTATCATTTTACATTAAATGTATTTGGGAGTGTGAGTGTATCATTTTACACTAAATGTATTTGGGAGTGTGAGTATCATTTTACAATAAATGTATTTGGGAGTGTGAGTATCATTTTACACTAAATGTATTTGGGAGTGTGAGTGCGGGTGTGTGAGTGCATGCATGCATCAAAAGCACACACTCTGTCCTTGCCATCTTGGGCTTTCTTATCTTCCCACTGCACTTAACAACCTGCACTAATTGCCTCATTAAGCTCCACCAAGACTCCTGTCCCCAGAGTTCATTAATATGCATATAGATCTATTATCTATATGCATATATATTATCATGCAGACCTCACCTAGGAGTCGGGTTTCAGACCTCACCTAGGAGTCGGGTTTCAGACCTCACCTAGGAGTCGGGATTCAGCACTTTCTTTTTTTTAACATAACATTTTGACCTTAAACCATAACACAGCGGTATCAAAAGAGCACCTAGAACTACAATTACCAGATCCTACGCAGATCCAGGCCTCTTTGCTGCAGTAGCACAGACAAAGACAACAGAACAGAAGAGGGCTGTCTGTGCAGCAGGTTTCTAAGCCAGAGGCCATCATATCCAATCACTTACTGTAGGAATGTCTGCTTGTCAGTGAGCTGCTGACTTTACAGAGGGAAAAATAGAAACGTTCATACATTTCAATAGCCGTATAGAAGTTAAGTCTTTTTAAAAGAGCATGAACTGTTATGCTCACATGCTTCAGTTCTTATACGTTAAGAGTATTCTTTCCCAGGGCCCGTATCCACAACGCGTCTCAGAGTAGGAGTGCTGATCTAGGATCAGATCTCCCACCTGTCCATGTAATGTTATTCATTATCATCTAAAAGATGAAACTGATTCTAGATCAGCCATCCTACTCTGGGAGGCTTTGTGGATACCACTTTACCCAAATTCTAATCGATTCACATGGCTTCACTCACTCAGTTGACTCACACCACATCTCTTCACACAAAATCAAAGCGATGGATAATAGTACATGAATCATTGATGAGTCTATTCCCACCAGTTCTAGCACACTGACATGAATCATTGATGAGTCTATTCCCACCAGTTCTAGCACACTGACACAAATCATTGATGAGTCTATTCCCACCAGTTCTAGCACACTGACACGAATCATTGATGAGTCTATTCACACCAGTTCTAGCACACTGACATGAATCATTGATGAGTCTATTCCCACCAGTTCTAGCACACTGACACGAATCATTGATGAGTCTATTCCCACCAGTTCTAGCACACTGACATGAATCATTGATGAGTCTATTCCCACCAGTTCTAGCACACTGACATGAATCATTGATGAGTCTATTCCCACCAGTTCTAGCACACTGACATGAATCATTGATGAGTCTATTCCCACCAGTTCTAGCACACTGACATGAATCATTGATGAGTCTATTCACACCAGTTCTAGCACACTGACATGAATCATTGATGAGTCTATTCCCACCAGTTCTAGCACACTGACACGAATCATTGATGAGTCTATTCCCACCAGTTCTAGCACACTGACATGAATCATTGATGAGTCTATTCCCACCAGTTCTAGCACACTGACATGAATCATTGATGAGTCTATTCCCACCAGTTCTAGCACACTGACATGAATCATTGATGAGTCTATTCCCACCAGTTCTAGCACACTGACATGAATCATTGATGAGTCTATTCCCACCAGTTCTAGCACACTGACACGAATCATTGATGAGTCTATTCCCACCAGTTCTAGCACACTGACACGAATCATTGATGAGTCTATTCCCACCAGTTCTAGCACACTGACACGAATCATTGATGAGTCTATTCCCACCAGTTCTAGCACACTGACACAAATCATTGATGAGTCTATTCCCACCAGTTCTAGCACACTGACACAAATCATTGATGAGTCTATTCCCACCAGTTCTAGCACACTGACATGAATCATTGATGAGTCTATTCCCACCAGTTCTAGCACACTGACATGAATCATTGATGAGTCTATTCCCACCAGTTCTAGCACACTGACACAAATCATTGATGAGTCTATTCCCACCAGTTCTAGCACACTGACTCCTCACCTCCTTTGTTCTTGAAGTACTCTGTGTCTTTCCACATGAGAGGGATCCGCAGGTCTGCAATGACAAAGGAAATACTTATTTCCCTCATTAAAATGCAAATCAATTTATAACATTTTTGACATGCGTTTTTCTGGATTTTTTTGTTGTTATTCTGTCTCTCACTGTTCAAATAAACCTAACATTAAAATTATAGACTGATCATTTCTTTGTCAGTGGGCAAACGTACAAAATCAGCAGGGGATCAAATACTTTTTCCCCTCACTGTATGGGTGTCTGAGCTGAATGTTATTTGATTATTTAGACAATCTG
Organism: Salmo trutta; assembly: GCF_901001165.1. Lineage (NCBI taxonomy): Eukaryota > Metazoa > Chordata > Actinopteri > Salmoniformes > Salmonidae > Salmo > Salmo trutta. The sequence continues at coordinate 35,020,515 of NC_042983.1, read as the reverse complement.
GAATTTGTCACAGTATTCCTCAAAAAAACTAAAAGAGAAGCAGTTAATCTCTCATCAACCAGGAAAGACTGGCATGCATGTTGTTGATGTTAGTTCTCTATGTGCTGTTAAGGGCAAGGTGGGCTGCTCTGTTTTGAGCCAGCTGCAGCTTTGCTAGGTCTTTCTTTGCAGTACATGACCATATTACCAGACAGTTATCAAGATAGGACAAGACCAAAGCCTGAACAACTAGTACAGTTGACTTTTGTCTAAAAAAATATTTGTATAACAGACATGATAATTGACCATCTAATGTTATACCTAGGAGTTTGGCTTCCTCAACTTGCACAATGATCACACCCTTTAATGAGTAGGAGTATGTTTACATGCAAACAATAATGAGACTATTGTGGATAGTCAGATGAATATAATAGTTTGATTAAAATGTGTAACTGCTTTGGAAGAAGAATTCCTTAATAATCCTGTTTACATGGACACATCTGAAATCAGGCTACCTGATGGCACTCTGATCAATGCTGAAAATCGCCAATCAAACTAAACACTCTACCACAGCGACCATGTTACTTTTGGGAAGCCTATTTGATTTTGAGTTCGGATATAATATATAATGTTGGTTTGTGAAAACTACTTCTAAGACACGTACATTCAGTTGTTCCAAACTCACTTCACTCACGCTAAAGAGGGAGATTTGAGCTCCCGGTGCTGGCACATGAGCAGATCAGATACACCCCTGGAATGCCCATTAAGATGTTTACACGTCCTGATAATTCTAAATATTGCCCAGAAAAACAGGTGTTTTAATCAGCAGATGCTTATTTCGATTTTGACCATACGCCGATTAAGATAAGTAGAATAAGGCGTTTACATGACTATTGCATAATCTGCCTACTGGCATAATCAGTTGAATATCGAATTATTACTGTGCATGTCAACATACAACATTTTTTGGAATCAAAACACAAATTTCAGTGAGCTCACTGGCTTTGGGTGCTGACATGTAGAGTGTGGAATCAGCTGCATACATACTCATTCTAGCTTTGTGTAAGACCAGTGACAAATAATTTGTAAAAATAGAGAAGAGTAACGTTCCAAGGCAACTGCCCTGAGGGACACCGCACTGTACATATCTGATGTTAGAGAAGATTCCATTGAATAATATTCTCTGTTTTTTGGGGGGATAAATAACTCTCCAACCATGTGATGACAGGTGATGTAAAGCCACAGCAAGTTTGTTTTTTCAATTTATAATCAATAACATCAAAGGCTGCACTGAAATCTAACAATATTACTCCAACTTATTATCCATTACCATTAACCAATCATCAGTCATCTAAGTCAGTGCAGTAGTAGTTGAGTGCCCTCTATACCCATGATGAAAGTCAGTAGTTAACTTTTCTGAAGAATAGCATTGTATTTGGTCAAACACAATCCTCTCCATCAGTTTACTAAGAACAGGCAGCAAACTGATTGGGCGGCTGTTAAAGCCAGCAAAGGGTGCTTTACTATTTTTAGGCAGTGGAATTACTTTAGCTTCCTTCCACGCCTGTGGACACACACATTCTAAGCTTTGGTTAAAGATGTAGCAAATAGGGGTGGTAATACGGCTCAGTTGGTAGAGCATGGTGCTTGCAATGCCAAGATTGTGAGTTCGAGTCCCAGGACCATAAATACATAAAAAAAATATATGCACGCCTGACTAAGTCGTTTTGGATAAAAGCGTCTGCTAAATGACATATAAACAAAAAAATAAACATACTTTCACGGTCAACTGCGTTTATTTTAAGCAAACTTAACATGTGTAAATAGTCCGATGATGCTATGACACACCGCCCCAGACCACGACGGACCCTCCACCTCGATCCCGCTTCAGAGTACAGGCCTCGGTGTAACGCTCATTCCTTTGACGATAAACGCGAATCCGACCATCACCCCTGGTGAGACAAAACCATGACTCGTCAGTGAAGAGCACTTTTTGTCAGTCCTGTCTGGTCCAGCGACAATGGGTTTGTGCCCATAGGCGACGTTGTTGCCGGTGATGTCTGGTGAGGACCTGCCTTACAACAGGCCTATAAGCCCTCAGTCCAGCCTCTCTCAGCCTATTGGGGACAGTCTGAGCACTGATGGAGGGATTGTGCGTTCCTTGTGTAACTCGGGCAGTTGTTGTTGCCATCCTGTACCCATCCTGCAGGTGTGATATTTGGATGTACCGATCCTGTGCAGGTGTTGTTACACATGGTCTGCCACTGCGAGGACGATCAACTGTCCGTCCTGTCTCCCTTTAGCACTGTCTTAGGTGTCTCACAGTACGGACATTGCAGTTTATTGCCCTGGCCACATCTGCAGTCCTCATGCCTCCTTGCAGCATGCCTAAGGCACGTTCACACAGATGAGCAGTGACCCTGGGCATCTTTCTTTTGGTGTTTCTCAGAGTCAGTAGAAAGGCCTCTTTAGTGTCCTACGTTTTCATAACTGTGACCTTAATTGCCTACCGTCTGTAAGCTGTTAGTGTCTTAACAACCGTTCCACAGGTGCATGTTCATTAATTGTGTATGGTTCATTGAACAACCATGGGAAACAGTGTTTAAACCCTTCACAATGAATATCTGTGAAGTTATTTGGATTTTTACAAATTATCTTTAAAAGACTTGGTCCTGAAAAAGGGACGTTTCTGTTTTTGCTGAGTATATTGTAACACAGTCTGCTACCATTCTCAACAGTTTCCCATCAAGGTTGTCTATACCTGGTGGCTTATTCTTTTTTATTTCACCTTTATTTAACCAGGTAGGCAAGTTGAGAACAAGTTCTCATTTACAACTGCGACCTGGCCAAGATAAAGCAAAGCAGTGTGACACAGACAACAACAGAGTTACACTTGGAGTAAACAATAAACAAGCCAATAACACAATAAACAAGTCAATGACACAGTAGAAAAAAAGTAAGTCTATATACAGTGTGTGCAAAAGGCATGAGGAGGTAGGCAATAAATAGGCCATAGGAGCGAATAATTACAATTTAGCAGATTAACACTGGAGTGATAAATGAGCATATGATGATGTGCAAGTAGAAATACTGGTGTGGAAAAGAGCAGAAAAGTAAATAAAATAAAAACAGTATGGGGATGAGGTAGGTAGATTGGGTAGGCAATTTACAGATGGACTATGTACAGCTGCAGCGATCGGTTAGCTGCTCAGATAGCTGATGTTTAAAGTTGGTGAGGGAAATAAAAGTCTCCAACTTCAGCGATTTTTGCAATTCGTTCCAGTCACTAGTAGCAAAGAACTGGAAGGAGAGGTGGCCAAATGAGGTGTTGGCTTTGGGGACGATCAGTGAGATATACCTGCTGGAACGTGTGCTACGGGTGGGTGTTGTTATCGTGACCAGTGAACTGAGAGAAGGTGGAGCTTTACCTAGCATAGACTTATAGATGACCTGGAGCCAGTGGGTCTGGCGACGAATATGTAGCGAGGGCCAGCCGACTAGAGCGTACAGGTCGCAGTGGTGGGTGGTATAAGGTGATTTGGTAACAAAACGCATGGCACTGTGATAGACTGCATCCAGTTTGCTGAGTAGAGTAACGGAAGCTATTTTGTAGATGACATCGCCGAAGTTGAGGATCGGTAGGATAGTCAGTTTTACTAGGGTAAGTTTGGCGGCGTGAGTGTAGGAGGCTTTGATGCGAAATAGAAAGCCGATTCTAGATTTGATTTTGGATTGGCGATGTTTAATATGAGTCTGGAAGGAGAGTTTACAGTCTAACCAGACACCTAGGTATTTGTAGTTGTCAACATATTCTAGATCAGAACCGTCCAGGGTGGTGATGCTAGTCGGACGGGCGGGTGCGGGCAGCGAACGGTTGAAAAGCATGCATTTGGTTTTACTAGTGTTAAAGAGAAGTTGGAGGTCAGTTGGAGGCCATCATTATTGATGGATAACAATAGTTTTCCCACCTCTCCCACACTGACTTGACCAAATTCAAAACTGCATTATTAGATCTTTTATACAAAAATATGATGGTTTACTGTTCAAAGTTGTCATTTCATGTCTGAGTTTTTCCACCTTCAATGAATGATGGAGATGAATTGGGTTTTCTGCCCATGATATCATTTAAGGTAGTATTTTTCCATTGTGTTTTATGTCATTTATCTTTATTTGGTAATACAAGTTATTTTTCTTTGTGTTAAGTTTAGTCACAACATTTCTCCATTGACAATATGTCAACCAATCAGCTGAGCAGCATGACTTGTTTGCCACCTCTTTTGCCAAATTTCTTTAAACCATAAAATGTTTAAATCCTCCTAACGTCATCCTCACCCCTTCATTCCTTATCCCCCCAAACCCATTCCTCCCCCAAACCCATTCTTCCCTCTCCCCCAAACCCATTCCTCCCTCTACCCCAAACCCATTCCTCCCAAACCCATTCCTCCCTCTCCCCCCAAACCCATTCCTCCCTCTCCCCCCAAACCCATTCCTCCCCCCAACCCATTCCTCCCTCTCCCCCAAACCCATTCCTCCCCCCAACCCAATCCTCCCTCTCCCCCAAACCCATTCCTCCCCCAACCCATTCCTCCCTCTCCCCCAAACCCATTCCTCCCTCTCCCCAAACCCATTCCTCCCCCCAACCCATTCCTCCCTCTCCCCCAAACCCATTCCTCCCCCCAACCCAATCCTCCCTCTCCCCCAAACCCATTCCTCCCCCAACCCATTCCTCCCTCTCCCCCAAACCCATTCCTCCCCCAACCCATTCCTCCCTCTCCCCCAAACCCATTCCTCCCTCTCCCCCCAAACCCATTCCTCCCCCAACCCATTCCTCCCTCTCCCCCAAACCCATTCCTCCCTCTCCCCCCCAAACCATTCCTCCCTCTCCCCCAAACCCATTCCTCCCTCTCCCCCCAAACCATTCCTCCCTCATTGTACCCCCCTTACACGCAGCCTAACCACTTATCCCACACTCACCCTTTAAGTTTACCCCTTTCCATAACCCACATACCCTCACACCTCCCTAGTGGGGGGTCCTCAGTGGGGGGTGGCTATGAGACCCAGAGACGATCTTGCTTATCATCATGACCCCCCCTCAGCATGACGGACAGCATATGCATGGCATAGTAGGAGATGAGACAGGGTGTCAGGGCATGAAGCTCTGCTATTGGGTAGACATGCATCTTTCCTTCACATAGGTACACACACACACACACACACACACACACACGGGGGGGCCTACCTGAGATGGCCACCTTTCCTTTACAGGGTAGTCTGTCGTCCGTGGGCCCTGCGTCCGATGACCTAGTAGAGACAGAAAGAAGAGGATGACAACAACGGAAATTCTAATTGTAAACACTGCTCAATTGCCCACTCAGACCACATTAAATCCTTCACCCTACGGGTATAGCTCCATTTGTGTGCCTCTAAGTTCCTACCCCGGCCCCTTGCCCTGCCCGTTTGCCCTCTGACCTTAGTGCGACCCTCTGCATGACCTGGGCCTCCTTCATCCTCTGCAGCTCCGACATGTAGGCCATGATGCGGATGTTGCAGGTGAGCAGGCTCTTGGAGGCCTCTAGGGCCTGGTCTCTCTGGGAGCAGGCAGCCAGCAGCTTACAGGCTCCATCACGCATCCGGATCTCATGGTCTATCTTCTTCTGGATGTTACTGTCCTGCAGGCAGAGAGAGAGGGAGGGAGAGATGGGTTAGGACAGTTCACTGACTGGAACAGGGTTGGTCTTTGAGCGTGGAGTGAAACTGTAACAAGAGGGTAAGTGTGACAGTTCAGTTTAAATGTGACAATGACTGTGAAGAAGAGCATTTGTGTTAATGGGAGAGAGAGGGTAAACGTGTGTGTGTGTGTGTCTCTCGTGGGCCCATTAGTGGGATGTATCCCTGAAAGCGTTCTGGTGTCTCTGTGCGGTGAGGCGTGGGGTCGGTCGGGGCACAGAGTAGTCAGGAAGAAGCTGTAAATATGCCCTCACGCCCTTCTGCCTCCCCTCCGGCACGCAGACACCAAGATGCTTAATCATCTAACATACACACCTGTCTACATAAGATCCCACAGTTGACAGTGCATGTCAGAGCAAAAACCAAGCCATGAGTTCGAAGGAATTGTCTGTGACAGGATTGTGTTGAGGCACAGATCTGGGGAAGGGTACCAAAACATTTCTGCAGCATTGAAGGTCCCCAAGAACACAGTAGCCTCCATCATTCTTAAATGGAAAAGTTTGGAAACACCAAGACTCTTCCTAGAGCTGGCCGTCCGGCTAAACTGAGTAATCGGGGGAGAAGGGCCTTGGTCAGGGAGGTGACCAAGAACCCGATGATCACTCTGACAGAGCTCCTGAGTTCCTCTGTGGAGATGGGAGAACCTTCCAGAAGGACAACCATCTCTGCAGGACTCCACCAATAAGGCCTTTGTGGTAGAGTGGCCAGACAGAAGCCACTCCTCAGTAAAAGGCACATGAAAGGCACCAGTGAAACAAGATTCTCTGGTCTGATGAAACCAAGATTGAACTCTTTGGCCTGAATGCCAAACGTCATGTCTGGAGGAAACCAGGTACCATCCCTACGGTGAAGCATGGTGGTGGCAGCATCATGCTGTGGGGATGTTTGTCAGCAGCAGGGACTGGGAGACCAGTTAGGATCAAGGAAAAGATAAAAGGCGCAATGTACAGAGAGATCCTTGATGAAAACCTGCTCCAGAGCACTCAGGACCTCAGACTGGGGCGAAGGTTCACCTTCCAACAAGACAATGACCCTAAGCTCACAGCCAAGACAACGCAGGAGTGGCATCAGGACAAGTCTCTGAATGTCCTTGAATGGCTAAGCCAGAGCCTGGACTTGAACCTGATCGAACATCTCTGGAGAGACCTGAAAATAGCTGTGCAGCGACGCTCCCCATCCAACCTGACAGAGCTTGAGAGGATCTGCAGAGAAGAATGGGAGAAACTCCCCAAATACAGGTGTGCCAAGCTTGTAGCTTCATACCCAAGAAGACTTGACGTTGTAATCGCTGCCAAAGGTGCTTCAGCAAAGTACTGATAAAAGGGTCTGAATACTTACGTAAATGTGATTAAAGTTTTTTTTTTAAATAAATTAGCAAACATTTCAAAAAAACTGTTTTTGCTTTGTAATTATGTGGTATTGTCTGTAGATTGATGAGGGGGGAAAAACTATTCAAGACATTTTAGAATAAGGCTGTAATGTAACAAAATGTGGAAAAAGTCACACACACACACACACACACACACACACACACACACACACACACACACACACACACACACACACACACACACACACACACACACACACACACACAGTATCAGTCAAAAGTTTGGGCACACCTACACGTTCAAGGGTTTTTCTTTATTTTTACTATTTTCTACATTGTAGAACAATAGTGAAGACATCAAAACTATAAAATAACACATATGGAATTATGTAATAATCAAAAAGGGAGGGGCAGGGCCAGGAGGGCCAGGAGAGGGAGGGAGGGGCAGAACCAAGAGAGGCCCCAGGGAGCTGTGGGATATGATCATGAGGGGCGAGAGGAACACACATCAGCAGACTGTCATTAACACACAACACATGGGCTCTCTCTCTCCTTCACATACACACGCAAGATTGTCACATGTAAACATACACACCCTAGTTTCAAGACATGCACAAAGTAACAGCCTCAGACTTTCTGTTAGTCTATCCATCCCTCATACACACAAACATAGCCTATGCTATCACATACACAGAGACATAGCCTATGCCATCACATACACAGAGACATAGCCTATGCTATCACATACGCACAAACACAAATTCCACCAGATGCAAATATACAAAAACATTATAATAATCACCCAAAACCAATGTCTTGTTCAAGTAGGACAGTGGTTCTCAACCTTTTTCGGTTACTGTACCACCAACAAAATGTTGCTCTACCTGGAGTACGCCTAAAGTACACTTTCATATGCATTTTACCAGTTAGATTTTGGTCTCATGATTCTTCAAGTACCCCCTATGGATGGGCCAAGTAGCCCCTATGGATGGGCCAAGTAGCCCTGGACACTCTGTCGTAGTTTGGTTCTGGCACCATGGGTCAGGAGGCAAGGCAGTAACTGGGGGGGAGGGGGGGGGGGGAGGGGGGGGTATTTGTGAAGTCTGTGGAAATGTGAAATGAATGTAGGAGAATAACATCAGATCTGGTAAAAGATAATACAAAGAAAAATACTTTTTTTTGTACAATCATTGAAATGCAAGAGAAAGGCCATAATGTATTATTCCAGCCAAGGCGCAATTTAGATTTTGGCCACTAGATGGCAGCAGTGTATGTGCAAAGGTTTAGATCCAATTAACCACTGCATTTCTGTTAAACATTTTGTATCAAGACTGCCCAAATGTGCCTAATTAGTTCATTAATAACTTTTCAAGTTCATAACTGTGCACTCTCCTCATAACTGTGCACTCTCCTTCAGCCTGATCACTAAAAATAGACGGCTGTTTGATAAGGTCCTGAGAACATCGATATACGCCATCCTCTGCAGAAACAATAAAAATAATTTCCCAGCACTGAACGCCAACTCCTGATGGTTGATAATTGGTGGAAACAGCATGTTGTTTTTAATTATAACCACTTGGAATGAATACCTCAACTTAACCCTTTGAGTTGTTTCTGTTTTAACCCTGTAGCCACGCAGAATTAACCCTGTAGCCACGCAGAATTAACCCTGTAGCCACGCGGAATTAACCCTGTAGCCACGCGGAATTAACCCTGTAGCCACGCGGAATTAACCCTGTAGCCACGCGGAATTAACCCTGTAGCCACGCGGAATTAACCCTGTAGCCACGCGGAATTAACCCTGTAGCCACGCGGAATTAACCCTGTAGCCACGCGGAATTAACCCTGTAGCCACGCGGAATTAACCCTGTAGCCACGCGGAATTAACCCTGTAGCCACGCGGAATTAACCCTGTAGCCACGCGGAATTAACCCTGTAGCCACGCAGAACTAATGCCTAAAAAATGCCCCGTTGGGGTATTTGCGTACCTCCATTAACGATAGCAACGCAGTGGCAAAGCAGTTCAACCACGGTCCGGTTCTAGGCACAGACTTCTCCCTCCGGTCTGAGTGTGTTTCCCAGTCTACAGTCAGAGTGCTGAAGTCACCAGGGCCTGAACGGAATCTGCAGTGGTCTAATGGTGGAAGAACCAGAGGCTTTGTCCCAATACATATAGCACTGAGAGGAACCAGCAAATGTAATCAACTATCCACAAACAACCCACAAGGCACACACTGGTTGAATCAACTTTGTTCTCACGTCATTTCAAATCAAATCACATTTTATTGGTCACATACACATGGTTAGCAGATGTTATGTGTAGTGAAATGCTTATGCTTCTAGATCCGACAGTGCAGCAGTATCTAACCGGTAATATCTAACAATTCCACAACTAAACCTAATACACACAATCTAGTAAAGGAATGGGATGAGAATGTATAAGTATAAAATATATGGATGAGCAGTGACAGAGCGGCTAAGATGCAATAAATAGTATAGAATAGATAGTGTAGTATACAGTATATACATATGAGATAAGTAATGCAAGATATGTAAACATTATTAAAGTGACTAGTGTTCCATTTATTAAAGTCGCCAATGATATCAAGTCTGTAGGTAGGCAGCTGCCTCTCTGTGCTACTGATGGCTGTTTAACAGTCTGATGGCCTTGAGATAGAAGCTGTTTTTCAGTCTCTCGGTCCCAGCTTTGATGCATCTGTACTGACCTCGCCTTCTGGATGGTAACAGGGTGAACAGGCTCAGGTGGTTGCTGTCCTTAATGATCTTTTTTGCCTTCCTGTGACATCGGGTGGTGTAGGTGTCCTGGAGGGCAGGTAGTTTGCCCCCGGTGATGCGTTGTGCAGACCACACCACCCTCTGGAGAGCCCTGTGCTTGTGGGCGGTGCAGTTGCTGTACCAGGCGGTGATACAGCCCGACAGGATGCTCTCAATTGTGCACCTGTAAAAGTTAGTGAGGGTTTTTGGTGACAAGCCACGTTTTTTCAGCCTCCTGAGTTTGAAGAGGCGCTGTTGTGTGGACCATTTCAGTTTGTCCGTGATGTCTATGCCCAGGAACTTAAAACTTTCCACCTTCTCCACTGCTGTCCCGTCAATGTGGATAGGGGGCTGCTCCCTCTGCTGTTTCCTGAAGTCCACGATCATCTCTTTTGTTTTGCTGACATTGAGTGAGAGGTTATTTTCCTGACACCACACTCCGAGGGCCCTCACCTCCTCCCTGTCGGCTGTCTCGTGGTTGTTGGTAATCAGGCCTACTACTGTAGTGTCGTCTGCAAACTTGATGATTGAGTTGGAGGTGGGCAAGGCCACGCAGTCATGGGTGAACAGGGAGTACAGGAGAGGGCTGAGAACGCACCCTTGTGGGGCCCCAGTGTTGAGGATCAGCGGAGTGGAGATGTTGTTACCTACCCTCACCACCTGGGGGCGGCCCGTCAACGAAATTACATTGAACCAACATGGAATAGACGTTTAATTGACGTCTGTGCCCAGTGGGAATTGACGGCTTTAGGCGTATGTGCGACTGCGTGTGTGTGTGTGTGTTTGTCGGGGGAGTATCAAATCAAATCAACGACATAGTGCGTGACTGCTGCCAGCTGTTCTCACACAAAGGCACTGAGTGTTCCAGTGCAGCTGGGCCCCAGCTCAGAGAGGAGCGGTGTGTGTGGACAGAAAAAGAGGATGTGATTGTATGTGTGTTATCTGGAGCAGAGATACAGCCTAGGGGTTCTACATAGCAAACTTTCCATGGGTCCAGCTCTATGAAAGAGTACACTACTAGCTGGGGGTCGGTGGGATTCATGGGTTCAGCTCTATGAAAGAGTGCACTACTAGCTGGGGTTCGGTGGGATTCATGGGTTCAGCTCTATAAAAGAGTACACTACTAGCTGGGGTTCAGTGGGATTCATGGGTTCAGCTCTATAAAAGAGTACACTACTAGCTGGGGGTCGGTGGGATTCATGGGTTCAGCTCTATGAAAGAGTACACTCCTAGCTGGGGGTCGGTGGGATTCATGGGTTCAGCTCTATGAAAGAGTACACTCCTAGCTGGGGGTCGGTGGGATTCATGGGTTCAGCTCTATGAAAGAGTACACTACTAGCTGGGGGTCGGTGGGATTCATGGGTTCAGCTCTATGAAAGAGTACACTACTAGCTGGGGGTCGGTGGGATTCATGGGTCCAGCTCTATGAAAGAGTACACTACTAGCTGGGGGTCGGTGGGATTCATGGGTTCAGCTCTATGAAAGAGTACACTACTAGCTGGGGGTTGGTGGGGGTCATGGTGGCATGGGTGCATGCGTGTGTGAGAGTAGGAATGTTTTAGCGTGATGTTTCAAATGCCTTTATCGCGGTCTGTACCGCAATAATTAAGGTGAGTATTTGTTTTCAGTTTTTATGAGCGTTCTGTTTTTTTGGTCTCGTCTCCTTCACTTCTTCTGTGCACTGTGCACCTTCCCACTCGCACAGACACCAAGCCCCTTTCCCTGCCACTCACAACAACAAAGAGACTAAAGATCAATTCTTCCTCTCTGACAACAAGCACCTTCAACTCGCTATTTGAATCTGAGGTTTGGTCCGACATAAAAATCGGCCATATGGAAACCGACACATATTATTTTACTGTAATAGAGGAGAACTTAGCATTTGTAACAATACCCTTTTTATATCTCAACTTCCAAAATGTTGAACAGATCTTTGGCTTGACTTTAAAAATAAATATTATCTGGCTACTCACGAGACCTGTGTTAATTTTCTATAATGCCTGCAACCAGAAGTTGGTGATTATTAGTCAATGTGCATTGTCCAGAATTCTGGTTAAATTTGTAACAAAAAGGTCATTTTTATAGACAGACTTGAAAGTCAGATCAGTGATTACTACAAATAACCAGGTTAAACAATTTTGATAAAATAATGCCGTTATTAGTGGGTCTGATGGTTGTGGAAGGTTTATATTTAGCCTAGATATCATTTTACAAGCTCTGAATTCATTAGATTATTGCTGACTGTTTGAAATGCAGTGTATTGACCTTTAATTATACAACAAAGATTATTTAGAGAAAAATATATATTTTTTAATTATCTAGATATATATCGTGAATCACCCACTAGTAAAAAAAAATAAAAATAAAAAAAATCAGATTTTAGGCCATATCACCCAGCCCTATATGAATGTGTATTTGCATGTGTGTGAGGGTTTAGTTTGAGGAGACCAAGTCTGTCCATGGTGAAAGGAAAGTGCCTAAGAGCTTGACAACAACAAGCTCATCCGTTAAGAGTAGAGACTGGCAGCCAAGCCAAGCCCTGCTTACAGACTCACTAAGACCTTCTGGCACAGACTCACCCTCATGAACTGAGACTAGCTTGGTTTGTTATCAATTACACAGGCCTAGTACCACTTGTACCTCAAAGTGTCCTCAAGGCTCAGGTTTTAAGGTGTGACTAAAATAAGTAGGCTAATCTGAGAAGATACTGAATTTACCAAATTAATTCACTGGCGTGCACATTCAGAGAGTTAAAACCTCCAGACACGTTTTTTTTCAATTTTCGCCTAAAATGACATTCCCAAATCTGAGCTCAAGACCTGAAGCAAGAATATGCATATTCTTGACACCATTTGAAAGGAAACACTTTGAAGTTTGTGGAAATGTGAAATGAATGTAGGAGAATATAACATCAGATCTGGTAAAAGATAAAAACATTCGTTTAAAAAAAAATTATTGTACCATCATCATAGAAATGCAAGAGAAAGGCCATAATGTATTATTCCAGCCCAGGCACAATTTAGACTTTGGCCACTAGATGGCAGCAGTATGTGCAAAGTTTTAGACATTTAGACAGATCCAATTAGCCATTGCATTTCTGTTCAAAATTTCATATCAAGAATTCCCAAATGTGCCTAATTGGTTAATTAATAACTTTTCAAGTTCATAACTGTGCACTCTCCTCAAACAATAGCATGGTATTCCTTCACTGTAATTAATAGCTACTGTAAATTGGACAGTGCAGTTAGATTAAGAATAATTTAAGCTTTCTGCCAATATCAGATATGTCTATGTCCTGGAAAATGTTCTTGTTACTTACAATCTCATGCTAATCACAGCCTACGCTAGCTCAACCGTCCCGAGGGGGACCCACCAATCCTGTAGAGGTTTTAACTCCAGATGCTTTTAGATTAGATTCCTGTTTGGCTATAAACCCGTGTCTCAGCTGGATCAGGCCTTACATCAACATCACGTAGCTGGAGATAAGAGATGCAGTAGGACAAGAAGTCAAGAAGATGAGAGTAATATGGAAAACTTTCAGTCCTTCATCAAAACCAGCATTGAGACACAGACTTGGCTAAGATGTTGGTGCCTTGGAATTTCTTCATATTATTGCTAGTGTGCAACAGAATACTAACGCTGGAGTCGGCAATCTGTGTGTGTGCACGCATTTGTGCCTGTGTGTGTGTGCGTCTGTTGTGATCTCAGCACACAGCAAACCCACAGAGAGTAAATTTACGAAACGGTGAGTACAGACCAAAGCACACTAGGGCATAAATAAGCACATGTTCCCAGATCACTATATGAACTGCAGGTTACTACTCTGTAATGGTAACATGCAGCTTTCACCTACCCCATTTTCCCAGCTCACTGTAAATGAAGTGAAGGACCCAAGGAGAGGAAACCACTAGACTATTGAGATGCACCCACAGAAACCAAGCAGGATTCCTTGGGAGAACTAGCTGCTACCTCACTAACCAGTGAGTGAAAGGTGTGAGGATGATTACAATTGAGATAAGCCTGAACTCACGTAGGCCAAATCTGATCCAATGAGAGTCTATACTCCACTTGGGCTGGGCGGTATACCTTATTTTACGATATACCGGTATTTATGCACAGACCGGTTTGGGTTTTTACTTTACCTTCTGTAAGGGTATTTGAATGTTTGGTTTGTTAAATGTGATACGCCGTGTGTAACGTTCATTTTTATAGCTTACTCCGCTCCTTGAGTCATCTCTCCCTGCTCTTTCTCCATGCCGCTTTCCATACAGACCTAGCCCCGCCCCATCACTCAAGGAGTGCATTTGTTGTTCCTCGACCATGAGACATGTTCAGCCTGCCTGGTCAATGCAGCACATGCAACAATGTTAATGCTGTTTCCACTCTGCTTCTTAATATAAATCCACTAGCGTTCTATAACTACACTATTAGTTCGTGTTTCTTACCTCAGCAAAACGGCTAGTTTGTCTTTTCTTAGCAAGTTTGGCTTAAATTGTGCTAGCCGCTAATGATAAACGCTAGTTAGCTGGCTACTATTATATTCTACTTATAGAACTAGAATAATCATTCTATTTCCATGATTCCAACAGTTCACCTAAGTGTTTCGTTCTAAATTGCAAGTCAAATTGCAATTGCAAGATTTGGTTAAAAATAAGGCCTGTTTGCCCATATCATGCAGCTCTATGTGGAACTGTGGAAAATTGGTGCAGGAAATACAGAAATTGATGAAAATGCAGATTTTCGGGGGGAGTTGAAATTGAACCGAACAGTATAAAACAATCAGAATGGAGAAAGACCCATTAAAATGACTTAGAATGTATGTGTTGCCACTCTAGGGTCATACATAAAGCAAATGTACAACTTTTGTTATTCAAAAACAAAATACCGTCAAATACCATCATACCATCTTTTTATTGGAGGCTGGCGGGTTGGCAGGTAGCCTAGTGGTTAGAGCGTTGGGCCAGTAACCGAAAGGTTATTGGATCGAATCCCCGAGCTGACAGGGTAAAAATCTGTCGTTCTGCCCCTGAACAAAGCAGTTAACACACTGTGCCCCGGTAGGCCGTCATTGTAAATAAGAATTTGTTAATAAAGGTTATATTTAAATATGATATTTGGGCCATATCGCCCAGCCCTAACTCCACGACATTCCATCGTCTGCCAATCTAACAGGAATGGGAAAAACTCTAATGAGAATGATTGGCAGAACTGAATGTCTGGGAGCTGCAAGAGGAAAGTAATTACACACACAAAACCATTATGCACAGCAGGGCACCTATACACACACAAGCATAATAGACAGTAGAAAAGGCCCAGTTCTTGGCAGTGTTACATTGTAGGTTGGAACAAAGCCACTGACTACTACACATGTTCAGAGCACTGGCTCGTTAACTGATTAGCTGGCTTTTCCTGTAAGCTAACAGAAGAAAAAGAGAGGAACTGTTAATAGAGGCCTAGGTAAGACCCTGATCAAAGTCTGCTATGATCTCTCTCAACGAGACCGCTTTGATTCTTCTCTTCACCCTGGAATTCAATTGAAGAAAGACGGAGCGAGACAGCGCGAGAGAGAGACAGCTACAATACAGAGAGAGGAATCTGCTGTAGAAGAGAGGAGGGATGAGAGGAATCTGCTGTAGAAGAGAGGAGGGATGAGAGGAATCTGCTGTAGAAGAGAGGAGGGATGAGAGGAATCTGCTGTAGAAGAGAGGAGGGATGAGAGGAATCTGCTGTAGAAGAGAGGAGGGATGAGAGGAATCTGCTGTAGAAGAGAGGAGGGATGAGAGGAATCTGCTGTAGAAGAGAGGAGGGATGAGAGGACATGGTGTGCCAGAAAGAGATAGTCATCACAAGTGGGGTCTGTACAGTTACACACACACACCCACCCATCCACCCACCCACCCACCCCACACACACACACACACACACACACACACACACACACACACACACACACACACACACACACACACAGCTGGTGGCTGCGTGGCACTCTCTAATCCGGGGCTTTTCTCTGTGTCTGAAGCTGGATGAGGAAATCAGGGCTAAATCAGATGAGCCGGCCTAACCGGCCCTTAAACCCCCTCCCCCCTCTAACCCGCCCCCTCTAACCCTCCCCTAATATAGACTTCCAGCAGACATTGCAGGGGGACCTTGGACCCTGGGTGACTACTTATAGACCACACATCCAAAACATGCATAACAAACACACTCAACGAAAACAAACACACCCTGACTTAACGTCACTGCACTGCTGCCGTCTTATTTAGAAATGCCACTGTGGCGCACGCACGCACGCACGCACACACACTAGACATGGAAGTAGATAGCAGGTAGAAGATGCTTGTGGTGATGCTGTGAGCAGGACCATTGGCTCTGCCACCTTGTCATAACATTACATTTAGCAGACACTCTTATCCAGAACGACTTGAGTTCATACATTTTCATACTTTTTCTGCATACTGGTCCCCCGTGGGAATCAAACCCACAACCCTGGCATTGCAAGCACCATGCTCTACCAACTGAGCCTCACGGGACACTGACGGGACCGTGTTCATCATCATATATGTGACTCGTTTCAGGAAGCTAGGCATATGTCGCGATTCACTACTTCACAGGAGAGCCATTTGAACGTTAACCTTTTTGTAATCTAAAATGCGTTTCTTTTTTCAGAAATGCCTTCTGGAACATGTGAACTTTCATGTGCCTTAAATACAAACTTGTATGCCACCTGTAAATACGAATACATTGTTTATATTACAAGCCTAGTTAGTTGAGCCACGGAAAAAGTCAACAACCATCCCGCTAGCCATGTTTGCCTGAGATCATGGATGGGCTGGCCTTCCCGAGAGATGAGTTCGGATTGGTCAGCCATGTAGCACGCTTCTGTCTATAACATGAGCTGGTCAGTATGTGTAGGAAATCCTTTTTAATGTGGCTTTAAAAAAAAAAAATAGATATCACGTAGTAGAAATGCAAAAGTATTGCTCTCCACTTTCCGGAGGAAAGAGTTTTGAAATCAGTGCCATGCCCAGTGGAATTGGAGAAAATTCTGGCATTTGATTGCAAATATGAAGAGGGAGTCGAAAAGAGAACACAGAAGGCTGTTGTATAAAAGACCTGTCTTCGGATTACATTATCAAACTAAGGGCAACCATGGCATCCGTGACAGAGAGGGAGAAGCGTCCATCCATGTATACGGGTAAGAGTCTAGCTAGCTACATTTTCAGATATTATACATTTCTAATTTTGTCAGAATGTCATTTTCATTTCAAGTTAAAGCATACTGTTAGCTAGCTAGCTAACGTTAGCTGGCTGGCTCGCATTACATGTATGATCTGTGTAGTAATGTTATTTGTATCTCAGAGACATTTGCATTGCTAGATATAGACTAATGTTAGCTAGCTAGCTAACATTGAACCTGGTTGGTTAGCCACCTGCAGATTCATGCAGGGTAGTAACGTTATGTGTTGGAAATATGGTTCATTGCTTAGCTAGCCAGCTAGCTACATGTCAGAAGAAAAAAAAGACTCCACTATACAAGTAACCATTCCACAACCCCTTCTGTATCCTGTCATGTGACAAATAAACTTGGACTTTATATGATATAGTATGTGTTGACCAGAAACGGTAATGTGAAGAACATGACCTACACCAAAGTCAAATTAGGATATAACGTTAGGCTATCAAGACAGTGTCCAAGTTCTAAAATTCTCTGGTAGAATGCACTGCTTTTATTTCATCACACTCAAAATCGTAAGCTATTTTCTGTAATTGGTTCGGCATTAACTTGTAAATAATGATCTTGTGAGTTTATTTTCCTGTAAAAATGAATACAAATGACAAAGTGAAGTCAATGTCAGCTATATGATATGGTCATTATTTGAACTGGCTAGCCAGCTAACCTAACATTAGCTAGCCAGCTAACCTAACATTAGCTAGCCAGCTAACCTAACATTAGCTAGCCAGCTAACCTAACATTAGCTAGCCAGCTAACCTAACATTAGCTAGCCAGCTAACCTAACATTAGCTAGCTAAAGATAGAAACAAACCAAAACATTGTTTAAAAAGTTGCTTTTAGTTGCCTGGCTTGCTAGATTGTCATACACTACATTCATTTTTAAAACAGATGGGTTTATTGGTGTTAAAATAGTTCTGCTAATAGTTATGCTGATGTCACGCTGCCTGTAGTTTTTGTGTTTATACTTTTTCATAATAAAGTCACGACAAGTTTGATGTCGGACGACAATAGAATGTTCATGATGTTACTGCGACAACTGTCGATAGGCGTAGTATAAACCAGCCTTTAGTATTAAAATCTTTTGTTGTTTAGTACATGGCCTCACGTGAATCCTTAGAGACAGGAGGGGCTAAAGCTTAAGAGGGTGTGAATGATGCTGAATGGGTGTAGACAAAGAAGAGCTCCAGTAGGTGTAACAAAATATTCAAGGGCCATTTTCTCAAAAGTGAGGTTACAAGTTTATCAACTTTCAAAGCAGAACTACTTTCCCATTGTTCCTCAACTGTAGTGTATGATATACCATTTTATAGCTCTGAGTCTCTACTTTTATCCATTGTAAAAAAAAACACAATTTCAAATGTTGCTACATACGACCGAATTGAGACGGTTGGTCACATATGAGCCAGCCGTAGGACCAGTTACCCTGGAGCTTTATCTCTAACTCTACCACATCAGTGGTCACACCCTCAACCTGCTGGGTCAAAACACTGATAAGACTAATAGTATGGATGAGGCATGCGAAGGGGGCTGTACATTACATCTAGGACAATAGAAGTGTTGTATCACTTCTCTGCCATCACCCTGTCTTTTTTTAACCTTCGCTGCACCGTCTTCCTCGTCTCTCTCCTTCAGAATTTATGTAACTTAGTGGATGCCTCTTAAGATTTTTATTTTACCTTTATCTAGGCAATTCAGTTAAGAACAAATTCTTATTTTCAATGATGGCCTGGGAGCAGTGGGTTAACTGCATTGTTCAGGGGCAGAACAACAGATTTTTACCTTTTCAGCTCGTGGATTCAAAGTAGCAACCCTTCGGTGACTGGCACAACACTCTAACCACTAGGCTGCCTGCCACCTCAAAGATAATGGGGCAACATTCATATTCATGTGTTAAGTAAAAGTTGCAAAAGTGCATAGTTGCAAGATGAGCTCCATTAAGAGAGTCTCTCTCCCCCCTCTCCCTCTCTTGCCATCTCATCCTTACCCAAATTAATATGAATAGGTCTACTTGCAGGAAAGCAAATACATGTATATGTGTCTGTTTGTCAGTGTGTGTACATCTGTCTGTACATGCATGCAAAAGACAATAAGAGGGCGAAAGAGACCCAAACGGACAGCCAAACAGAGGGAGCGAGAGAGGAAATTAGTTTGGGACATGCAAATTGATCTGTCCATCATCGTCTCTGTCCTCCAGACCAGCCAGTCACACACCAGGACTGCAGGAATCCCACAGACAACACACCCACTACCACCACTCCAACATCTGCTACTATAAGGACATGTACACCAGGCTGCGGGAAATGCCCCCAAACCCCGGAGCCAGACAAGGCCCTGTTTCTCCAGGCTGGGGGAAACCCCGGAGCCAGACAAGGCCCTGTTTCTCCAGGCTGGGGGAAACCCCGGAGCCAGACAAGGCCCTGTTTCTCCAGGCTGGGGGAAACCCCGGAGCCAGACAAGGCCCTGTTTCTCCAGGCTGGGGGAAACCCAGGAGCCAGACAAGGCCCTGTTTCTCCAGGCTGGGGGAAACCCAGGAGCCAGACAAGGCCCTGTTTCTCCAGGCTGGGGGAAACCCCGGAGCCAGACAAGGCCCTGTTTCTCCAGGCTGGGGGAAACCCCGGAGCCAGACAAGGCCCTGTTTCTCCAGGCTGGGGGAAACCCCGGAGCCAGACAAGGCCCTGTTTCTCCAGGCTGGGGGAAACCCCGGAGCCAGACAAGCCCTGTTTCTCCAGGCTGGGGGAAACCCCCGGAGCCAGACAAGCCCTGTTCTCCAGGCTGGGGGAAACCCCCGGAGCCAGACAAGCCCTGTTGCTCCAGGCTGGGGGAAACCCCCGGAGCCAGACAAGGCCCTGTTTCTCCAGGCTGGGGGAAACCCCCGGAGCCAGACAAGGCCCTGTTTCTCCACATTGTGAGGAGATATGTGGGGAAGTGTTATTCTGAGAAGCACACTGTCTGACTAGCCAGACTGCAGACAAACAGACAAACATATATTTTATGGTCTGGAACAAATGTTAACGTTCATGTTGGAGTCGACTTAGCTGCAGTTAGCCTCAGTGGTTAGCCTTAGCAATGGTCTTTAGGTGAAAATACCCGCCCCCTGCCTGTTGACTCGGATGTCTAACAGAATCTGTGCGCCGTGGCTGATTCACATTCTACGCATTGGAGCAGGCTGCGAGGGTGGCTAGGACAATCCCTCTGGGTCGTTCTCCTTCACACATACACACACACACACGAATACCTCCTATATACACACACTGAGTAAAAGTGTCTCTCCATCTCATCTTACAGTGTATGAGTGTGTGTGTGTGAGAGGGCGTGCACGTGTAAGAGGAGTCTGCGTGTCTGTTCTCACCACTAATCACAACAAAAACACAAGAGTAACTTCATTAACACACACAATCTAATAATGGTCTGGCAGGAGAAAGCAAAGCAGCGTGACATACGTGTGGAGTGTGGTAAAACACACACACCTTTCAGTCAGACATAGAGCAGTGGAACACTGATCATCGTGAACTGTTCTCCCACTAAACAGGTAGGCCTGTTGAGGGCGTGACAGACAGCCTATATAAATGACTGACTGGTTCCTGTCTGCTGCGAGAGATGCCTGCCACACTGCATTACCTGTCTGGCTGCTGGAGTCCATCTACATAAATCTATCTCCCTGCACAGACATCCATCACTTTGACTGTCTAAAAATATAGTGCTCTCCATCTCTCCTCCATCTCCTCTCTCAACAGGCTCGTAGGAGGCACCCTGCAGCTCATCAGGACAAACCAACCAGAATGATTCGCCGCTTCTTAAAACAAGACAGGACAGAGAGAACTAAGGGAGATTACTCATGGGAGTCAAGGTTGGGATGCATCTCAGAGGACAGTGCTATTTTGTGTGAGCTGAAACAGTGTGTATGTGCGTGTGTGTGTGTGCGCGTGTGTGTGTGAGTAAAGGAGTAAACGATGCATTTTATGTCTGAATGTGAGGTAAAAAGGGTACACTATTGACTGAGCATGTGGAATGTGTGTGGCTCGGTTCTCACAGAGATGATCAATTACACTGACCCGATACTGTAGTGGCCGCTCTAACAACGAAAAGCAATGTCTTCAAAAATGGAAGGCAGTCGGGAGGAGGGAAGATCAGGTGGGACCACTCGAGCCAATGAGAGGCCAGATAACGCATGTGACGAAAAGGCACAAGGGGTTTACACTACTTAACACAGCCAACATTAAAATTGTCTGTATCTTAAAAATTCATTAAGGTTAGGCATAAGGTTAGCAGTGTGGTTAAGGTTACAATTAAAATCACATTTTGAGAAGAGAAATGGCAGAAATAGGTGAGGTTTATGACTTTGTGGCTGTGGTAACTAGTGATGACCAGACAAGTCCTATATTAGTTTTTTCTTCACAAAGTTACCAGGATGTCATGTGTCCTAATTATATCAGTATGCTCGTAAGAACCTAATCATTAATCAAATAAGCCACACGTAGCAAATAAGCCATACAAAAACTCCAGGCTTGATGAGCGAAAAAAACTCAAATATGTCACCTGCTGGAGAAGATAGGGATCACTGGGCCCAAAATCTCTCACTTCACCTCTTCCTCTCTGGTTCTCACTTTCTTCCTTTGACAATAACTTCAAGGACAGACACACACACAAAGAGAAATGGCCCCTATTAGCTCCAGTGCCGACTAGAGAATTATGAGTCCTACAACATCATACCTGTGTCACGGTCCTTAATCCCCAGGACAGGAGTCCTACAATATCATACCTGTGTCACGGTCCTTAACCCCCAGGACAGGAGTCCTACAATATCATACCCGTGTCACGGTCCTTAACCCCCAGGACAGGAGTCCTACAACATCATACCTGTGTCACGGTCCTTAATCCCCAGGACAGGAGTCCTACAATATCATACCCGTGTCACGGTCCTTAACCCCCAGGACAGGAGTCCTACAACATCATACCTGTGTCACGGTCCTTAATCCCCAGGACAGGAGTCCTACAATATCATACCCGTGTCACGGTCCTTAACCCCCAGGACAGGAGTCCTACAACATCATACCTGTGTCACGGTCCTTAACCCCCAGGACAGGAGTCCTACAACATCATACCTGTGTCACGGTCCTTAATCCCCAGGACAGGAGTCCTACAATATCATACCCGTGTCACGGTCCTTAACCCCCAGGACAGGAGTCCTACAACATCATACCCGTGTCACGGTCCTTAACCCCCAGGACAGGAGTCCTACAACATCATACCTGTGTCACGGTCCTTAACCCCCAGGACAGGAGTCCTACAACATCATACCTGTGTCACGGTCCTTAATCCCCAGGACAGGAGTCCTACAATATCATACCTGTGTCACGGTCCTTAACCCCCAGGACAGGAGTCCTACAATATCATACCCGTGTCACGGTCCTTAACCCCCAGGACAGGAGTCCTACAACATCATACCTGTGTCACGGTCCTTAATCCCCAGGACAGGAGTCCTACAATATCATACCCGTGTCACGGTCCTTAACCCCCAGGACAGGAGTCCTACAACATCATACCTGTGTCACGGTCCTTAATCCCCAGGACAGGAGTCCTACAATATCATACCCGTGTCACGGTCCTTAACCCCCAGGACAGGAGTCCTACAACATCATACCTGTGTCATGGTCCTTAACCCCCAGGACAGGAGTCCTACAACATCATACCTGTGTCACGGTCCTTAACCCCCAGGACAGGAGTCCTACAACATCATACCCGTGTCACGGTCCTTAACCCCCAGGACAGGAGTCCTACAACATCATACCTGTGTCACGGTCCTTAACCCCCAGGACAGGAGTCCTACAACATCATACCTGTGTCACGGTCCTTAACCCCCAGGACAGGAGCCATGATACTGCACTGGCCTGGGTGGCCAGAGGCAGAGTATGTGAAAGACAAAGGTCAGGACATGTTTCCTCTACAGCTGAAGCCGAGCAGAGAGTGAGACAGGATGTTACTGCATTCTGCTCCTCTGCAGTGACTATATTGATTGTGGAAAGCAGAGGAATCACATGTACACAGACTGTAGGCCTATCATTACACTAACCTAAAAAGAGATCTCTACTGAAACTAGCATGATGACCTTTTTAGATGTAATGATAAGAGTATGTCTGTCTCTGTGACTAGTAATGACAGGGGATGGAGATGTAGAGAGATTCCTAGAATTCAAATATAGAAAAAAAGAGAGACTGGCTGTCGCAGCCTTTTCCATATTAGACTACAATGCGTCCGTATAGGCAACAAACATGCACACAAGCGTTCACACACACACGACAGGAAGGAGTACTAGACAGTCCTCATAAGAGCGCTCACACACCCTCAAGCTCAAACATCTCTGTCTGCTGCAGCTGCGCTTCAGTGATGCTGGCATGTGCCTGGAGCCCAGCACATAGAACACACCTTGACATTGAGATTGTATATGATAAGACAGGTCCAAATACAGATGATCTTGTCCTTTATCAAAGTCAGTGTGGTACAAGAGAAATGGACAGAGATTCGAGCCACTGCTACAATACTCTGACAGAAGCACAAGGCATCTACAGAAGCGCTCCAGTCTGGAAATGTATTGATGACAAACATCATTAAAAAGCACAGTGGCTGCATTGTCCCACTTCTCAGAAGTTGAAAGACAATGGCCCACAGAATGTCCCACAGAACATCAGACTATCCCAAATCACACCCCATCTACCCTGTGACTCAACCAGATGAGAGCTATGCCACAGCCAAAGAACGTGTGTCTTTGACTAATGTCAATTTGTAGAGAATAATCTAGCATGCGTTCAATGTCACCACAGAGAAGAACTGTTCGTTCTTGATCATGATGGCATACAGTATGTCATGCGCTCTCCTTGTCACCACAGGGTTTCGCCATAAAAATGGCACGACTTTTAACAATGTACTTTCCCTGCTGTACAATGAGCTACTACAAGTGGACTTGTCACATACATTTATGTCATGACAGACTGTTGTGATGATTTTATGGCAGGACGCACAATTCCTATGTAGCCCAGATCAAATAGTCTCTAAATTAAAGCATGTCAACATTTCCACTAGAAACACCTAGGAAAAAATAAATGACCTATTTACTTAGATCAACGTAAAGCCAGCACACTTACCCGCTGATTGTTTGAGTTATTCATGCCGGCCATGATTGAAAGATGTACACTCTTCAAGTCTCCAAACCGGCAACACGCTTACGCAACAGCCTAACAGGCTACACGCAACGTCCCAAACAACCCGCACACCCAGAAAACAGATTCCTCAAGACATAAATCAATCAAATGACAGAATATCCAAGTATCTTCAGAAAGGTTGCATGCAGCCCACTGCAGTGTGTTGTGTGATCACTATAGTCCGTTCACCAAAACCGGATATCCCTGGCTCGCGCAGGACCAGTGTGGCATTCATCTGCCCAGGCTCATCTCTGCGCTGTCATCAGTAGGCTAACCCCTCCGACTCGCTCTCCAGCACCGGGCGGGTATAGACTGGCCGCCGGGAGGACCATCGGGGGAGGTGTCTGAGGAGGCGGGTGTGCACACCCGAAAAAGCATGCAGGAGCGTGGGCAAGGTTTTAGTATAAGGTTTCGCGTCTGTCAAATCCGTTGCTGACTGTGGCTATAGCTGCCCACTATGGAAAATGATATCCAAAATAAATAGAATGCATGTGCGTCCTATTCCACAGTGGTTTTGAAATAGTGACAAATCCCGTTTGACTCAAATCGCCTGTGTTAAAGCTGTTTTCTTTTCTTACAGCGCATGAGTCCACAGCTAGGCTACCGTGCCACGACAGTACTGTAACCCAAATCCCTGCTAAATCTCTCCCTCCTCCCCCTCTTTTCTCACCGAATTTCCATTGCTCAAGCAAATAACGTTTCAAGATTACATCATCACACAGTTTACCGTGTGGAGACGGTGTGACAGTCGGTAACGGTCATTGCCTGGACTGTTTAAATAAAGGATTTTTAATAGGCAAGTCAGTTAAGAACAAATTCTTACTTTCAACAGTGGGTTAACTGCCTTGTTCAGGGGCATAACGACAGATTTGTACCTTGTCAGCTCAGGGGATTCGAACTTGCAACCTTCAGTTACTTGTCCAACGCTCTAACCGCTAGGCTAAAATGCCCCTACGCTACCCCCCCCTGGATAATCTGAGGTATGTTTGGAAATTTTATAGATGACTATCATCTATCAAAATTTCAATCCGGGACTGTGACAACATTTCACCTCAATACTGTGTGCAATGAGCACATATAAAATACCAAATAGTAAATGTTTTACATGCAGGGCTGGCTCTAGCCTTTTGGGGGCCCTAACCGAGATTTGGTTGGGGAGCCCCCCACCTTGCATACCATTTTTTTTGTGGGCCATCTCTTGACGGTGGAGAGAAAAATGTACGTTTTAAAGTAAATTTCTTGCGATTATATAAAATATACACTACCGTTCAAAAGTTTGGGGTCACTACACGTAAAACACCAGTCTCAACGTCAACAGTGAAGAGGCGACTCCGCGATGCTGGTCTTCTAGGCAGAGTTCCTCTGTCCAGTGTCTGTGTTCTTTTGCCCATCTTAATCTTTTATTTTTATTGGTCAGTCTGAGATATGGCTTTTATCTTTGCAACTCTGCCTAGAAGGCCAGCATCCCGAAGTCACCTCTTCACTGTTGACGTTGAGACTGGTGTTTTGCGGGTACTATTTAATGAAGCTGCCAGTTGAAGACTTGTGAGGCATCCGTTTCTCAAACTAGACACTCTAATGTACTTGTCCTCTTGCTGAGTTGTGCACTGGGGCCTCCCACTCTTTCTATTCTGGTTAGAGCCAGTTTGCGCTGTTCTGTGAAGGTAGTAGTACACAGCGTTGAACGAGATCTTCAGTTTCTTGGCAAATTCTCACATGGAATAGCCTTCATTTCTCAGAACAAGAATAGACTACCGAGTTTCAGAAGAAAGTTATTGGTTTCTGGCCATTTTGAGCCTGTAATCGAACCCACACATGCTGACACTCCAGATACTCTACTAGTCTAAAGAAGGCCAGTTTTATTGCTTCTTTAATCAGAACAACAGTTTTCAGCTGTGCTAACATAATTGCAAAAGGATTTTCTGTGATCAATTAGCTAATCCAAGTTGATCATTTTAAAAGGCTAACAAAGTACATTGGAACACAGGAGTGATGGTTGCTGATAATGGGCCTCTGCACACCTATGTAGATATTCCATAAAAAAATCAGCCATTTCCAGCTACAATAGTCATGTACAACATTAACAATGTCTACACTATTTCTGATCAATTTTATGTTATTTTAATGGACAAAAAAATTTGCTTTTCTTTCAAAAAACAAGGACATTTTTAAGTGACCCCAAACTTTTGAATGGTAGTGTATATATGACCATTTCATAAATGGTAAAATTGCGTGTGATATGATTTTGGAACCCCGCTCCCTCCGTCGCCCCAAGATGAATGGTTTTGACCACGATCCACTGCTTTGATTGGTGCAGCTAGAAATCAGAAGTGTATATCTTATAATGAAAAGAAAGAAAATTCCACAAAGTTGTTTATTATCTATTTTGTGCTGTTGTTACATTTGTATTGGTATTTTGTTACGTGCCCGATGTGCTCAGGGTGTTGTTACATATCATTAGTGGCGTGCATCATGAGCAAAGTTATTGTAGCCTATCATTTCCCTTCCCCTAGCTGTGAGAACCATGGCATGAGTACGGGCTGACTTGGCATTGCTGTCACGCAGATAAATGGCCTTCCAGCAGTCTACCAAAGGTTGCACCGTGTCCATTACCAAAGAGCATCTCTAGTCCAGACAGTTAAGTTATCCATATTACCGCAGCTTCATCTTATTCTTTGTAAGGCATATTCGCGGTCGCAATTTATGGAACATTCCAAAACTTTGGAGATAACAATAAATGCCAAAGTCAAAAGGTACTGGTTTCCCCTATCCATCCGTGGCAAAGGTTTTCCTAAATGCGTATTACATATCCAGCTCCAGAACCACCCCTAGCCTAGCCACCTGGCTAATCTTTTCAATATGGTATAACAACAACAGTTAACATTACCTAGCTATGTAGATAAGGCTAGCATGCTAGAAAGCTACACTGAAAGGTGTCAGTACCCTACTTGTTATTTCTCCACCTCGTTCCAAACCCCCAATTTGTGAATATGCATTAGCAGCCTGCGTCATTCTTCGTAGGTGGAACCTAAACAAGAATTTCCGCTATAGGACAGGAATTACTTCAAAATAGGGGCATCATTGCCCTCTGGTGGGGGCCTTTAAAGCAAAATTCCTACAATTCTACACATTTTGCCAATACTTATGCCATGTTAATATGATATGAGTGAAAATGACTAACTAAATCAAAAAAGGGGGGGCCCCCTGGAGGTCAAGGCCCCTCGGCACGTGCCCTGCATGCCCGGTCGGTATTCAGCCATGATTACTACAAGTTTAGATCGCTGGCTAAACTAACTACCAATTAAAAAATTGACATGACTAATTATCAGCTAATTGAGTGAATGACATAAGAGAAAAACTGCTGATGCACAACCAAATTTTCGAAATTGCACCTGGTGTATTTTACACAAGAGTGTGCAACGCTGTCATCAAGGTAAAGGGTGGCTACGTTAAAGAATCTAAAATATATTTTGATTTGTTTGACACCTTTTTGGTTACTACAGGATTCTATATGTGTTATTTCATAGTTTTGATGTCTTCTATTATTCTACAATGTAGAAAATAATGTTAAAAAACTCTTGAATGAGTAGGTGTGTCCAAACTTTTGACTGATATATTATAATATGTCAAATAAATCAGTATATTTATCCGAAGCCTACTCTATAAGTAAAACATTAGCCGTTCCTTGTTCCCTAAATTGCAATGCCTTGTGGGAGCGCTGGGAAGTTGGTGTGCACTGATGCGTATTGTGCTGTCAGCCGGTGATGGATGAAAGCGTTTTGCAGCCTCGGTGATGGAAAGGAGAGTGGAGGAAACGGATGGCCTACAGAATTAACTGTGAGAACAAACAGGCTTCAAATACACCGACTGCCTGCTCTGCCAAATACAAGTTCTTAGCGTTCAACTAGCAATGCTTCTGAAAGCATAAATCAGATTGTTAATACTTTATAGGCACTATAGGTATAATGTATGATAACTTATGAGCATACATTAAAAGGCTATAGTATGAGATGCATGGCATGCTAATGACAAGTCTTGCAATTCATTGTTTATAGGCAGCCCCCCACACCTCTCTGATTCAGAGGGGTTGAGTTAAATGTGTTAGACACATTTCAGTTGAAGGCATTCAGTTGTACAACTGACTAGTTATCCCCCTTTCCCATTGTAGCCTGCCTACTGTGCCTTCAGAAAGTATTCACAACCCTTGACTTTTTCTAAATGTTGTGGTACAGCCTGAATTTAAAATGGATTCAATTGAGATTTTGTGTAACTGATCTACACACAATACCCCATATTGTCAAAGTGGATTGTTTTGTTGTTGTAGATTTCTGTTTTTAAATTAATAAAACATTTAAAGCTGAAATGCCTTGATCCAATAATTATTCAACCCCTTTGTTATGGCAAGCCTAAATAAGTTCAGGTGCAACAAATTGCATAATAAGTTGCAAGGACTCATTCCGTGTTCAATAATGGTGAACATGTACCACACACACACACACAATTATCTGTAAGGTCTCTCAATTGAGTAGTGAATTTCAAACACCTTTCAACCACAAAGACCAGGGATGTTTTTCAATGCCTTGCAAAGAAGGGCACCGATTGGTAAATGTGTACAAATAAATATCCCTTTGAGCATGGTGAAGTCATTAATTAGGCTTTGGATGATGTGTCAATACACCCAGTCACTACAAAGATACAACCATCCTTAACATTTTGTCTTGAATACAAAGCCTTATGTTTGGGGCAAATACAACACAACACTAAGTACCACTTCATATTTTCAAGCATGGTGGTGGCTGTATCATGTTATGGGTATGATTGCCATCGGCAAGTACTAGGGAGTTTCTTCCCAAGATCACATTGAATGTTCCTGAGAGGTGTAGTTACATTTTTGACATACAATTGTCTTGAAAATCTATGGCAAGACTTGAACATGGCTGTCTAGCAATGATCAACAACCAACTTGACAGAACTTAACTTGGGAAAATATTATACAATTCAGGTGTGCAAATAGCCTAGTAATACGGCACTTTTTATATTTTCATAATTAATAGGCTGACGCATTACCTTTAGCTACAGAATATCTCACCACCGTGCGTTTCCATCTCCTCCTCTCTCCTCCATTCCCTTCTCCAGTGTACAGAGAGAGGGGCTGTCAGTTTAATTAAAAATGTTTTATTGTGAAAACATGTTACTATCGATGTTCCCGAAGAGATTTCACTTGGTTTCCTAAATTAAGCACTGGGTTGGAAAGGAACAGGGTTGGAGAGCCCATGGCATAAAGCGTTTGGGTAGAATATTACCGGTTATGCAGTGAAATAACCGGAATAGCCTACCGACATGAGTGAAAAACCAACCCTTGGGAAAGTGGCCTCCCCATTCGCTATTCGGGTGCATACAGATGACATGTCTTTCCCCCCGCCGCTGTTCCTGCCCATTTGATAACGGGCCATTCGAAATGAATTTCACATATTAGTAAAGACAAGATTAAATTGAGAATAGTCTGATGGGTGAAAATATGATCCCTTGATGAGAGAACAGCATGTGCAGCCTGATGCAAGGAACAGAGCACAAGCTTTTTCTGCTTCTTTCTCAAATCATCAATATCCTATAGTCACATCATTTAGCCCATATACTGTATGTTTTGATTTCTATGACATTCTAAGGTTTCTATCATTCACAACTAAAGTTGCCAAATAACTCTAAATCTAAAGCATATAGGACCTGTTTCAAATGATCACTTTTACGCTCAACATAGCCACTTCATATGTGCACTCTTGCTGCAGAATGGGAAAAATATCTTTACCATTTTATTCTTCTTACTATAAAATCAAATTATATGAAATAATAGCATGTGATTTATAAGCATTTGTTGACCCCTAAATGAACAAGCCTACAGACCATGGCATGGAGCATAGCCAGATTACAGTAGGCCAACTCATATTCTGTTCTTCTGAAATACATTTTCTTTATATCATAATGTTTATTTAGACCTGACTAAAATAAATAATGGATGTATTGTGATGGTGTATATTCAATTGATTTATTATACTTTAAATGTAGATGTTTCAAAGGCTCGCATCAGCGGCTTGTATGTGTGGAGGCCTGGAGATGCTATATGTGTTCGTGTTAATTAACGACCAGTTACCGTGAGACCGGCAGTCTTTTGCATGACAATAACCTGCTGACAAAATGTCCCGACCGCCACAGCCCTAGATGTGGTCGAGTAAAGAAGTGTAATGGAAAACAGATGAAGATATGGTAAGATATAAGACATGAGGTTTGGAGGGAGGAGGAGTGGGCCTGTTTGGCATGACTACACTCAAATACAGTACAGTCACGCACAACCCATCTCTACATCTATAACAGAGATCTTCACCTCCGGCTAAAGACTGTGGAGGAGGCCGTCTCGCGACGGTTTGTCATGGTAACCACTTCACTGTGAGTACTGTTATGACTACCACACTGTTAAGGGCCAGGGGCAGTGTGGTCAAGCAGCCGTCAACAGCATCTGCTGTAGGACCATCATCTGATCAACAACATCTGCTGTAGGACCATCATCTGATCAACAACATCTGCTGTAGGACCATCATCTGATCAACAACATCTGCTGTAGGACCATCATCTGATCAACAACATCTGCTGTAGGACCATCATCTGATCAACAACATCTGCTGTAGGACCATCATCTGATCAATAACATCTGCTGTAGGACCATCATCTGATCAACAACATCTGCTGAAGGACCATCATCTGATCAACAACATCTGCTGTAGGACCATCATCTGATCAACAACATCTGCTGTAGGACCATCATCTGATCAACAACATCTGCTGTAGGACCATCATCTGATCAACAACATCTGCTGTAGGACCATCATCTGATCAACAACATCTGCTGTAGGACCATCATCTGATCAACAACATCTGCTGTAGGACCATCATCTGATCAACAACACTGACTGATGCCGTTGTATTGCATTTTAGATTAGAGATGGATAACGAGGGACACAATAACTGTTTATAATAGGTCGTAATCAATAAAAGGTCACAATAAGATGCAGAGTGTTTGAAAGGTGTAGTTCAGACTATGCTCATCAAGAGGTGATGATATTTACACCAAAAATGAGTTCTAACATTTATTTAACAATGGAATGAAAACGGCATGTAGTTGTCAATGGTTTTAGCGGAGCTGGGGCTCTTTTTGCCCACCATCAGCCAAATTGAACGCTGTTGTTAGGTTTTATTGATAATGACCTATAGGATTAGACAGGAGGGAGGGCACTGGGCCACAGACTACACTGCCACGTACACTAAATTACAACAACAAGCAGACACCATACATGGTCACACGCACACACAAACACCAGCAACAACAAGACGCCCACACACAAGAGAAATTGATGTATAAAACAAATAACTGCACACAGACAGCATGAATGATAAAATGAAGAGGCTAACCTAAGGATCCGGAATGAGTTTTAAAAAGCCCAACCGTAATCCCCAAATGACTATGATACTGTCAATCCTGAATACATGCTCAGATGTTTGATGTCCCAAATTGCACCCTATTCCCTTTGTGGTACACTCCTTTTGATCAGGGCCCTATGGAGCCCTAGTGCACTATAAAGGGAACAGGATGCCACCTGGGACAAAGACTGATGCCTTGCATTCCACTGGATGCATTTCATTGATGTGTCTGACCTCTCTAGCTGCGTCCCACTGAGACCACAGCTTCCTTTCTATTTACTGTGTCACTGAAATAAACACTTTGCCAAACAAACAACCATCTCTTTTCCTATGAGCAGTCAGTCCCTGGAGATCCCTTCTGTCCTGTCACGTCCTGACCCTAGTGAGATGTCATTTTCTATAGTAGAGTAGGTCAGGGCGTGACAGGGGGTGTTTTGGGTTGTTCTATTTCTATGTTTAAGTTCTAGTTTTTCTATTTCTATGTTGGGATTGTCTGGGTTGATCTCTAATTGGAGGCAGCTGATCCTCATTGCCTCTGATTGGAGATCATATTTAAGTAGGGGTTTTTCTTCCTGGGTTTTGGTGGGTAGTTGTTTTCTGTATGTCACCTGACGGAACTGTTGTCGGTCGTTTTGTCGTTTTGTTGTTTTGTTAAAAAGTCTTCATTAAAAGTAATATGAGCACTCTACACGCTGCGCCTTGGTCCTCTTTATAAGACCCGCGTTACATGTCCTTCCTTCCTCGTCATACACATCACGGTCTGTCCGTCCATCCATCCACCATTCTGTCTCAAATGCTGTATGCTCGTGCTACTTTCTCTCCTATTTTTTGATAGATTTTGTTTTTGATAGATATTCATTGTTTTTGTATTAGGGCTTGAGACATGATGACGTGGCCTATTTCCTTCCTAGCAGCAGGGAAACGTTTCGGTCAGGAAATGGCCTGAGTGTACTAACTGTCGAGTAAATTGGACCATCAATCAGAACAGCACATGACAGGCTGTGTTGGATTTATTTAACAAAATGGGAGGGTTTGGTTTTCAACTGTTCCCCTGGACTGCAAGAAGTGAAAATTACATTTTCCAGAATGACAGACATGTTGTCATGGATCCCTCCGGTACTGCTGCTCATTCTGTTCACCAGTTCCGGAGGTCGACTTCACCGGCCTTCTAGGCTGCGCTGAACTGTCATTACGCACACCTGGTTCCAATTCCTCACAGATTGTGTTTGTATAAATGTGCCCTTAGTTTCCCCATTGGGCTGTCGATTATTGTTCCCATGTCCGTTGGTAGTGTGAGTATCTATGCGTTGTCTCAGCCTGTGCTGCGTGTTTTGTGCATTACGGGTCTCGTCCTGTGTCGTTCTGAGGTTTACCCTCGCTCTTTTGTTTGGGTACATCCCAGTGTTTTGTTTACGTGTTTGTTTAGGGTGTATTAAAAACCCAGATGCTGTATTCCTGCGCCTGTCTCCAAATCCTTTACACCAGCGTGACACGTCTTGACATTATAGGTCCCGTGTGGCTCAGTTGGTAGAGCATGGTGTTTGCAACGCCAGGGTTGTGGGTTTGATTCCCACGGGGGACCAGTACGAAGAAGAAAATGTATGAAATGTATGCATTCACTACTGTAAGTTGCTCTGGATAAGAGCGTCTGCTAAATGACTAAAATGTAAATGTATTATTCAACTATTGTAATACATGAAGAATGCTGTTTAGTTCAGGGGTGTCAAACTCATTCCATGGAGGGTCTAGTGTCTGCTGGTGTTTCTTTTTCCTTTCAATTAAGACCAAGACAACCAGGTGAGGGGAGTTCCTTACTAATTAGTGACCTTAATTCATCAATCAACTGCAAGGGAGGAGAGAGAACCTGCAGACACTATGCACCTCCGTGGAATGATTTTGACACGTGGTTTAGATGGATCCTTCTAGATTCTCACAGCAACAAGTATTACAAGACAGCCGTGGTCAACAACAGTGGGGTCAAGGGGCTTAAGTTCAGCCTAAGTGTCCCTGACACAAACATTATCTACGAACATGACCAGTGTTCTGACACACTGACCAATGACACCTTGTTTGAGGGGGGCTTGGCTGAGCAGGGGTTAACAAAGGGTCTCTGGGACAGATAAGTGGCCAGCCGATGAGGAGTGAGCTGTGTGCTTCCAAGGGCCAATGAAAAGGCCTGCAGCACTACAGTAAACTAGCTTATCCTTTACGTCTCCCAGTCAAGATTTGACACCCCCCTGCTGGAGGAAGAGCGTGGCATTCTGCTTCTTCACTGGGAAAGGCTATTGTGCAGAGAGAGAGAGGACAGAAAGAGAGAGGGGAGAGAGAGACAGAGGGGGCAAGAGCAAGGGGGAGAGAGAGAGAGAGCGAACATGTGCAGGAGAAAAGAGCTCCACAACATAACAGGCAGACCGCCTTATGGGAAGCCCTCCCAGAGTCAAAGTCAGCCAACTTAAAAAAGGGCACTGTTTCAACACCCCAGACCCCCACTCCTTCTGTGACCCTGTACTAGTGACCCCTAATCGAGAGCTTGTGGGTAGGGGGGGGTTGCATAACATCACCCTGTCTGAGGGTTTGTTCCGCTGACGTCATCTTCCGGAGGCAGAGGGGAGAACAGGCTGTCCGGGCCTCTCAGCACCTTGCTAAATAACAGAGGCCTCTTTCAGTAGCCGGCCCAGCCCATTCCAGTCAAATCATGCCCACCCAGCCCAGTCAAACCCAGTCAAGCCCAGCCAGCCCACCTCAGTCCAGACCAGAGCCTCTGACCCAGTCCCAGCTCCCACAGTCCTCTCTGGGGATTTACACCTAAAGTAAAGGTATCCACACAGCCATCTACAGTTGAAGTCGGAAGTTTACATACACTTAGGTTGGAGTCATTAAAACTCGTTTTTCAACCACTCCACAAATTTTGTGTTAACAAACTGTAGTTTTGGCAAGTCGGTTAGGACATCTACTTTGTGCACGACAAGTAATTTTCCCAACAATTGTTTACAGACAGATTATTTCACTGTATCACAATTCCAGTGGGTCAGAAGTTTACATACACTAAGTTGACTGTGCCTTTAAACAGCTTGGAAAATTCCAGAAAATGATGTCATAGCTTTAGAAGCTTCTGATAGGCTAATTGACATCATTTCAGTCAATTGGAGGTGTATCTGTGGATGTATTTCAAGGCCTACCTTCAAACTCAGTGCCTCTGTGCTTGACATCATGGGAAAATCAAAAGAAATCAGCCAAGACCTCAGAAAACAAATTGTAGACCTCCACAAGTCTGGTTCCTCCTTGGGAGCAATTTCCAAACGCCTGAAGGTACCACGTTCATCTGTACAAACAATAGTACGCAAATATAAACACCATGGGACCACGCAGCCGTCATCCCGCTCAGGAAGGAGACCCGTTGTGTCTACTAGAGATGAACGTACTTTGGTGTGAAAAGTGCAAATCAACCCTAGAACAACAGCAAAGGACCTTGTGAAGATGCTGGAGGAAACGGGTACAAAAGTATCTATATCCACAGAAAAACGAGTCCTACATCGACATAACCTGAAAGGCCGCTCTGCAAGGAAGAAGCCACTGCTCCAAAACCGCCATAAAAAAGCCAGACTACGGTTTCCAACTGCACATGGGGACAAAGATCATACTTTTTGGAGAAATGTCCTCTGATCTGATGAAAGAAAATTAGAACCGTTTGGCCATAATGACCATTGGTATGTTTGGAGGAAAAAGGGGGAGGCTTGCAAGCCGAAGAACACCATCCCAACCGTGAAGCAGGGGGGTGGCAGCATCATGTTGTGGGGGTGCTTTGCTGCAGGAGGGACTGGTGCACTTAACAAAATAGATGGCATCATGAGGATGGAAAATTATGTGGATATATTGAAGCAACATCTCAAAACATCAGTCAGGAAGTTAAAGCTTGGTCGCAAATGGGTCTTCCAAATGGACAATGACCCCAAGCATACTTCCAAATGTGTGGCAAAATGGCTTAAGGACAACAAAGTCAAGGTTTTGGAGTGGCCATCACAAAGCCCTGACCTCCATCCTATAGAAAATTTGGGGGCAGAACTGAAAAAGCGTGTGCGAGCAAGGCGGCCTACAAACCTGACTCAGTTACACCAGCTCTGTCAAGAGGAATGGGCCAAAATTCATCCAACTTATTGTGGGAAGCTTGTGGAAGGCCACCCGAAACGTTTCACCCAACTTAAACAATTTAAAGGCAATGCTACAAAATACTAATTGAGTGTATGTAAACTTCTGACCCACTGGGAATGTGATAAAAGGAATAAAAGCTGAAATAAATCACTCTCTCTACTATTATTCAGACTTTTCACATTCTTAAAATAAAGTGGTGATCCTAACTGACCTAAGAGAGGGAATGTTTACTTGGATTAAATGTCAGGAATTGTGAAAAACTGAGTTTAAATGTATTTGGCTAAGGTGTATGTTAACTTCCGACTTCAACTGTATCTACCCATCAACAGGCATCAGTTAGACCCTCCAGTATAACCTTACTACCAGGTATCCTAAGACTGCAATAGCTTAGTTTGAGAGGCACGAAGAGGGCCACGTACTATATTTGCTTTGACCTAGGGAAATTGTGTTGAAACATGCATACACAGAGTATACAAAACATTCACCAGGTGAAAGACAAATTGAGACATGGATTGTGTTAGTATGCCATTCAGAGGGTGAATATATATATAGACAAAATATTTAAGTGCCTTTGAACGGGGTGTGGTAGTAGGTGCCAGGCGCACCGGTTTGTGTCAAGAACTGCAACGCTGCTGGGTTTTTCATGCTCAACAGTTTCCTGTGTGTATCAAGAATGGTCCACCAACCAAAGGACATCCAGCCAACTTGATACAACTGTGGGAAGCATTTGAGTCAACATGGGCCAGCATCCCTGTGGAACGGTTCTGATACCATGTAGAGTCCATACCCTGACGAATTGAGTCTGTTCTCAGGGAAAAAGGAGGGGGTGCAACTCAATATTAGGAAGATGTTCCTAATGTTTGGTATACTCTGTGTATAAATCAATTTTTTTGCTGCAAATGTGAAGATGTATAAGCCCAACAGAGGACATATAGCTGAGAGCCAAACCGGAATCTAAAATTGGAAGCATCTGGAGTTAACTCCCTGAATCTGCACGCCAATTAATTAAAGTTCAGTATCTTCTCGCTTAGCCTAGCTGTTTTCGGCCACAGGACTGCTGTCGACCCTAGACACTGTCATGCATGAAAAGCGCAGGACTGTGTAAGTTTCTGAGATACTGGATCCGGCGCGCCCGGCACCGACGATCATACCACACTCAAAGTTGCTTAGGTCACTCGTTTTGCCCAACGTTCACTCAAACAGTAACTGAATGCCTCGATGCCGGTCTGCCTGCTTTACAGTGCCTTGCAAAAATATTCATCCCCCTTGGCATTTTCCTATTTTGTTGCATTACAACCTGTAATTTAAATTGATTTTTATTTGGATTTCATGTAATGGCCATACACAAAATTGTCCAAATTGGTGAAGTGAAATTAAAAAATTAAAACTGGAAAAGTGGTGCATGCATATGTATTCACCCCCTTTGCTATGAAACCCCTAAATAAGAAAAAAATATTAGAAACTTTGAACATCCCACGGAGCAACATTAAATCCATTATTAAAAAATGGAAAGAATATGGCACCACAACAAACCTGCCAAGATAGGGCCGCCCACCAAAACACACGGACCAGGCAAGGAGGGCATTAATCAGAGGCAACAAAGAGACCAAAGATAACCCTGAAGGAGCTGCAAAGCTCCACAGCGGAGATTGGAGTATCTGTCCATAGGACCATTTTAAGCCATACACTCCATAGAGCTGGGCCTTACGGAAGAGTGGCCAGAAAAAAAGCCATTGATTAAAGAAAAAAAATAAAGGCATGTGGGAGACTCCCCAAACATATGGAATAAGGTACTCTGCTCAGATGAGACTAAAATTGAGCATTTTGGTCATCAAGGAAAACGCTATGTCTGGCGCAAACCCAACACCTCTCATCACCCCGAGAATACCATCCCCACAGTGAAGCATGGTGTTGGCAGCATCATGCTGTGGGGATGTTTTTCATCGGCAGGGACTGGGAAACTTCAGAATTAAAGGAATGATGGATGGCGCTAAATACAGGGAAATTATTGAGGAAAACCTGTTTCAGTCTTCCAGAGATTTGAGACTGGGATGGAGGTTCACCTTCCAGCAGGACAATGACCCTAAGCATACTGCTAAAACAACACTCGAGTGGTTTAAGGGGAAACATTTAAATGTCTTGGAATGGCCTAGTCAAATCCCAGACCTCAATCCAATTAAGAATCTGTAGTATGACTTAAAGATTGCTGTACACCAGCAAACCCCATCCAACTTGAAGGAGCTGGAGCAGTTTTGCCTTGAAAAATTGCCAAAAATCCCAGTGGCTAGATGTGCCAAGCTTATAGAGACATACCCCAAGAGACTTGCAGCTGTAATTGCTGCAAAAGGAGGCTCTGCAAAGTATTGATTTATTTATTTTTTAGGGGGGGGGGAATAGTTGTGCACGCTCAAGTTTACTGTTTTTTTGTCTTATTTCTTGTTTATTCACAATACAAAATATTTTGCATCTTCAAAGTGGTAGGCATGTTGTGTAAATCAAATGATATAAACCCCCCCAAAATCTATTTTAATTCCAGGTTGTAAGGCAACAAAATAAGAAAAATGCCAAGGGGGGTGAAAACTTTTGCAAGCTACTGTATATAGCAAGCCACGGCCACGTGACTCACTGTCTGTAAGAGCGATCCATTTCCGTGAACCTAATAAACTCTTTTGCAGAAGCAAAATAATGAAAGCCATAGAATTGGGCCACTTGAGCTCAAAGCGACTGGTAGGGTTTAGAGTAATTTAGGAACATTGACAGTGTTTTTCTCCTGCCCAGACTCAGAACTACAGCGGCCTTCAACTCTTGCTAGGAGAGACAATGTGTAGTCCTGCAGAGGCATCCTGCACATACACACACACTCCTGTGGTGAGGCGCGATTCAATTTCACAGCCTGACACATGCTTGCACTACACACACACACACACACACACACACACACACACACACACACACACACCTCAGCAATCTGTCCCAGCAACATAATTCTCTGAGTCACAAGGATGTCTGTGCTAGCCACTTCAGGGGAATATCCAGCAGTGAATTGTTTGTTTTGATGGTGATAAGTGTTTGTTTATTTGGTCCCGGGGGAGGGAAGGAAGGAAGAGCGAGAGATAGAGAGAGAGCACGAGAGAGAGAGCGAGAGAGAGAGAGAGAGAGAGAGAGAGAGAGAGCGCGAGAGAGAGAGAGAGAGAGAGCAGCACTTATAAATTAGACTCCACCTTCCCGTCCTAACACTGGCTTCTTAAAGACAGAGTGCCTACCATAACTATATGCACATATACAATAACTGAAATGGACAGGCTAACACACACACACACACACACACACACACACGGACGACACGTATCAATCCCCACAGACGCAGATAAATGTACATGGATTCTGTAAAAATACACTAATACTCGCATAGAACAGAATCACAACACTCCGTGACAAAATTATCTTGTAAACAATAGAGACACACACACACTTATACACTTATATATGTACAAATACTGTAATCTCAAAAGTACACAAAAAGAATAACCACAGATATACATTACATCAACATGGACAAATTAAAACAAATGTTTAGAAGCACAAACAAATACACTATCAAAAAACGCTTTTTCACAGATAATATACATTAAAAGCCAGCCGACATCTGTAAAAACAGAGCACACAGCCAGCTGCAGCTCCAGAGTATCTTCACAAGTTTTTAGGACTTGTGCTTTTACGATGGAATACAACGTTTTCATTTCTCCTCTTGGGCAAGGTTGTTAACAATTTACGCAGTGGTTTTTGACTACTTTCTACTCAGAGACAACATGAATCAAGCTGAGATTTGCTCTGCCTCTGTATTGCTGTCCATCTTATCATTCCAGAGTGCTACGTATGAGTGAGCTGTGTTAGCTGAGAAGAGAAGGAGAGAAGGAAGAGAGAGAGAGGACAAGGGAGAGAGTGGTAAAACAGAGTGTGAACGAGAACAGAGGGAGTTAAACATGATGTTAGAGAGTGCATGGGAGGACAGAGTAGGATGTTAGAGTGAAAGGACAGAGTGGGCAGCAGGGAGAAAGAGGGCAGAGAAAGTGAGAGCTGGGGGAGGGGGATGTTGCTAGGCTGTTGCTTGGCTGGCTGTCTGTCTCCTCCTGCACCCTCCTGGCTCCTGACTGGTGTCTTTCAAAAGGAAGCTGGCTCAAGTCAAGGCATTTCACTGGTTTCTGAGCACACAGAGGGCAGGCCTGCTCCTAGTCCTAACCACACCAGGACCCAAGCTGGGGCCAGCAGGGGCGTGGGTGACCATACACAATGCCCCCTTTCTCTACCGCCTATCCCCATGCCCACTCCCTCTCCACAACTGCAAGGCACAACTGCGGTGCGACAGCCATGCAGGGCACAGTTGCAAAGACAGACAGACATACAAAGACAGAAAGAGACAGTCTTTACATCTGGGTCTTTGACTGAGTCCCAATATGATAGAACCCAGAGAGATCAGGATACACACATGTAGTGGCCCTCACCATAACAACAGGATTCTGTATTGACTGAAGGCTTACTTACTGCATACACACAACCCTACAACCGCACTCTCACACACACAACCACACTAACACACTAAAACAACCGCACTAACACACAAACACAACCGCAGAAACACACACACAACCACACACACAACCACACTAACACACTAACACAACCGCACTAACACACAAACACAACCGCACAAACACAACCGCACACATTCGCACTAACACAACCGCACAAACACAACCGCACTCTCACACACACAACCACACACATTCGCACCAACACACTAACACAACCGCACTAACACACAAACACAACCGCACAAACACACACACAACCACACACACAACCGCACTAACACACAAACACAACCGCACAAACTCGCACTCGCACTCACACACACACTCGCACTCTCACACTCGCACACACACACTCGCACTCACACACACTCGCACTCGCACACACTCGCACTCGCACACACTCACACTCGCACACACTCGCACACACTCGCACACACGCACTCGCACACACACACACACGCACTCACACACACACAACCCTACAACTGCACTAACACACAACACTACAACTGCACACACACACACACACACACTCGCACACACACACACACACACACTCGCACTCACTCGCACTCACACACACTCGCACTCACACACACTCGCACTCACACACACTCGCTCGCACTCACACACACACGCTCGCACTCACACACACACACTCGCTCGCACACACACACACTCGCTCGCACTCGCACACACTCGCACACACTAGCACTCACTCGCACTCTCACACACACTCTCACACACTCTCACACACTCTCACACACTCGCACTCACACATACACACACACACGCACAACCACACTAACACACACCCACCTGCACTAACACACATACACACCCGCACTAACACACATACCCACCCGCACTAACACATACACACACCCACACAACCGCACTAACACCCACACACACACACACACAACCGCACTCTCACACACAACCACAACCACACACACACACACACCCACAACTGCACTAACACACACACACACACACACACACACACACACACACACACACACAACTGCACTCTCTCACACATACACAACCCTACCGCACTAACACACACCCGCACTCACACACACACACACACCCACACACACACAACCGCACTCTCTCACACACACACAACCGCACTCTCTCACACACCCGCACTCACACACCCGCACACACACACACACCACAACAAACCACAAACAACAACACACACAAACAACAACCACACACAAACAACAACACACACACCTACAACTGCACTAACACACACAACCACAACACCGCACTTACACAACCCTACAACCGCACTAACACACACACACACACCCGCACACTATATATCCAGCTACACCAAATGCTTATCTGGGATGGCTTAGCACACCTTCTGTGTGGAAGGCATATCTGGGATCAGTTAAGCTATTTCCACAACCTGACAGCTGAACTAACACTGGGAGAGGAGACCCTGGATCTCCCTGCTGACTGGATGTGAATTAATGAATGGATGGATGGAGGAATGAATGGATGGAGGAATGAATGGATGGATGGAGGAATGGATGGATGGATGGATGGATGGAGGAATGAATGGATGGATGGATGGAGGAATGAATGGATGGATGGAGGAATGGATGAATGGATGGAGGAATGGATGGATGGATGAATGGATGGAGGAATGAATGAATGGATGGAGGAATGAATGAATGGATGGATGGATGGATGGAGGAATGGATGAATGGATGGACAGACCTTTGTAGTAGCTTTGAGCATACACCATCACTTTTACTCTTCTGGGTCTTAAACCAAGTAAACAACCAATAAATCAACAAGTAAATCAAAATAAACAGAGTTGACCTAAATACATGATGGCCTAGTCCTCAGCATACCAGGACCAGCAGGGACAGCCTTCATATCAGTGTTGTTAGTCTACATTATGGAACATGTTTATTCATCACGGCCCACCAATACACCACGTATCAAAATGAACCATGTAGTTAACACTACAGTGATCCTGTGGTAACACCATACCATTGTGACAAGGTCAAGGAAACAAAAGTGTCTCTTTAATAGTACAGGGTATTCCACTTACAGTGGACTATTGTTGAGAGTAGCAACAGGTACAGTATGTAGGCTACTTTTCATTGCTTTTGTTGCATACAACAGTTGTCAGTGTATCATCACAGCAGATAAGAGAGGGAGAAGCTGCTCCATGCCATTGTTGTGTTGCTCAGCCTGGGTAGGGCTGGCTGGGTGTTACTGGGGAGGAGTTCACTTGTTGGGTCAACTAATCCTCTCTGTCCCTGAGCAGCTGATCTGTGATCTTTCTAATATCTCACCAAACAGAGGCAGCATCCGGTGGAATAACAAGGGGAGAGGAACGGAGGAGGAGATGGGAGAAGACCGGACGGGAGGGGAGGAGATGGGAGAAGACCGGACGGGAGGGGAGGAGATGGGAGAAGACCGGACGGGAGGGGAGGAGATGGGAGAAGACCGGACGGGAGGGGAGGAGATGGGAGAAGTAGATGGGAGAAGACCGGACGGGAGGGGAGGAGATGGGAGAAGACCGGACGGGAGGGGAGGAGATGGGAGAAGACCGGACGGGAACGGAGGAGATGGGAGAAGACCGGACGGGAGGGGAGGAGATGGGAGAAGACCGGACGGGAGGGGAGGAGATGGGAGAAGACCGGACGGGAGGGGAGGAGATGGGAGAAGACCGGACGGGAACGGAGGAGATGGGAGAAGACCGGACGGGAGGGGAGGAGATGGGAGAAGACCGGACGGGAGGGGAGGAGATGGGAGAAGACCAGACGGGAGGGGAGGAGATGGGAGAAGACCGGACGGGAGGGGAGGAGATGGGAGAAGACCGGACGGGAGGAGATGAGATGGGAGAAGACCGGACGGGAGGGGAGGAGATGGGAGAAGACCGGACGGGAGGGGAGGAGATGGGAGAAGACCGGACGGGAGGAGATGAGATGGGAGAAGACCGGACGGGAGGGGAGGAGATGGGAGAAGACCGGACGGGAGGGGAGGAGATGGGAGAAGACCGGACGGGAGGAGATGAGATGGGAGAAGACCGGACGGGAGGGGAGGAGATGGGAGAAGACCGGACGGGAGGAGATGAGATGGGAGAAGACCGGACGGGAGGGGAGGAGATGGGAGAAGACCAGACGGGAGGGGAGGAGATGGGAGAAGACCGGACGGGAGGGGAGGAGATGGGAGAGGAACGGAGGAGGAGGAGATGGGAGAGGAATGGAGGAGATGAGATGGGAGGAGAGGTACGGAGGTGAGGGGAAGAGATGGCAGAGGAACGGAGGGGAGGCGAGGGGAGGGGAACAACAGCCCAGAAGTATCTTGCTGCACTCCAGTCTGGACCCCTGCTGAGTGGGGCAGGGTGCACACACACACACACACACACACACACACACACACACACACACACACACACACACACACAATGTGGTACAGTATGTTTCCAAAGAAGATCAGAACAGAGTAGTAAGGTTCTTCAATGAAAAGAACACCCTCCCTACAGTCAAACACGGGGAGGTTTGATAATGCTGTGGGGTTGCTTTGCTGCCTCTGGTACTGGGGCCTTGAATGTGCATCATGACATCAGCAGATTATAAAAGGTGTTTTGGAGTCCAATGTTCAACCCAGTGTCCAAAAACTGGGTCTCCATTGAAGGTTGTGGGTTTTCCAGCAGAACAACAACCGCAAACACACATCAAAAAGCACCCAGGGCCTCCCGGGTGGCGCAGTGGTCTAAGGCACTGCATCGCAGTGCTAGCTGTGCCACTAGAGATCCTGGTTCGAGTCCAGGCTCTGTCGCAGCCGGCCGTGACCGGGAGGCCCATGGGGTGGTGCACAATTGGCCCTGCATCGTCTGGGTTAGGGAGGGTTTGGCCGCGCACTAGCGACTCCTGTGGCGAGCCGGGCGCAGTGCACGCTGACCAGGTCGCCAGGTGTACGGTGTTTCCTCCGACACATTGGTGCGGCTGGCTTCCAGGTTGGATGTGCAATGTGTCAGGAAGCAGTGTTTCGGAGGACGCATGGCTCTCGACCTTCGCCTCTTCCGAGTCCGTACGGGAGTTGCAGCGATGAGACAAGACTGTAACTACTACCAATTGGATACCACGAAATTGGGGAGAAAAAAAAGGGTACCCAGGAACAGTTCAAGGAGGAACGCTGGACTATTCTGGAATGGACGGCAAAGAGTCACGATCTGAAAGCACATCCATTACCTATGGCGAGAGCTGAAAACAGCAGTTGGTGGAGGGCACCCCTCAAACGTGAAAGAATTAGAGCAGTTTGCTGAAGATGAGCCCAATTGCCAGTAGAAAGGTGCAGGA
The DNA here is from genome assembly GCF_901001165.1 of Salmo trutta. Classification (NCBI taxonomy): domain Eukaryota; kingdom Metazoa; phylum Chordata; class Actinopteri; order Salmoniformes; family Salmonidae; genus Salmo; species Salmo trutta. The sequence continues at coordinate 34,975,717 of NC_042983.1, read as the reverse complement.
AGCTACAAGAAGCATTTGTCAGGAGTTATCTTGGCCAAAAGCTGTGCAAACAAGTACTAGTTTCAGGGTGCCAATAATGTTGTCCATGCCAATTGTATTTATTTTCGGAATTAAATTTCTAAACTTAAGTTTGCAAAAATACAATTTATTCTGCAATGTTGAAAATCCAATAACAATGGGTGGAGCTCAAACGTTTTTTTTCTTCTTCAAATTTCAACTTACTTTAGAAGAAATGGAGAATTATTTAAGAAAAGTGCAAGGGTGACCTATCATATAGTGTATTTGACCTTAGATAGCACTCTGGGCCACTCTCCAGGACACAGGCTAATTATAGCCATTTAGGGCCCTCCCCTCTGCCTGTGACCCCTCAGTAAAAGGACAGGGGGCATGGGACTGGCCAGTGACTTGGAGGACAGAGCCCTGGAGAGCACACTCACTAATGCAGTCACTCAGGCATCTCCACTATATCTGTCAATGATCTACAGTGTGTGTGTGTGTGTGTGTGTGTGTGTGTGTGTGTGTGTGTGTGTGTGTGTGTGTGTGTGTGTGTGTGTGTGTGTGTGTGTGTGTGTGTGTGTGTGTGTGTGTATACAGGCATCATGCTGACCCCTCTATTGGGAACCATTTGTTTCACTGGGCTGTTTCCTGTTCCCATCAGCCAGCAGTGGGCTGGGAATTCCTGCATTCCGTAGACAAAAGGGCTTCACAGCGCTGTCACTGACTAGGTGTTTTACTGTGGCCCTTAGGAGCGTCATAACTGAGGTGAGAGAGAGACGTGAAAAAAAGGAAAACAAGAATCGCAGCTCACAGAGGAGCCAAGAATGTGGTGATTCCTATTTTAAAAAGGGACTTGTTAAAGGGTAGGTAACATACACTTAACCACATGCAACATATGGATTTGCAATAGTATATGCATCAAAAGTCCTAATGCAAAATTACACCTATTTTTCAAGTTATTACATGAAACTGATCAGAATTCCAGAGAATGCCAAAGTCATGCCAGAAAATGTTTTTGTGGGGTGTAACGTTATATGGAGGATCCGGCAAGCTAGGCTATTCCCTATAATGTAGACTTCAACAGAAATAACTTCAAATGTATATTGAACAAAAATATAACATATGTAAAGTGTTATTCCCATGTTTCATGAGCTGAAATAAAAGATCCCAGACATGATGAATGTCCAACAAAGCTGTTGCCAGAGAATTGAATGTTCATTTCTCTACCATAAGCCGCCTCCAACATCGTTTTTGAGAATTTGGCAGCACGTCCAAAATCAGCCTCACAACCGCAGAACACATTTAACCACAGCAGCCCAGTACCTCGACAGACGGGTTCTTCACCTGCGGTTCACCGGATCGTCTGAGACAAGCCACTAGGACAGCTGATGAAACTGTGGATTTACACAACTGAATAATTTTTGCACAAACTGTCAGAAACTGTCTCAAGGAAGCTCATCTGTGTGCTCGTCGTCCTCACCAGGGTCTTGACATGACTGCAGTGCGGTGTCGTTAAGGTCTTTAGTCGGAAAATGCTCACCTTCGATGGCCACTGGTATGCTGGAGAAGTGTGCTCTTCACGGATGAAAGTCAGTTTCAACTGTACCGGGCAGATGGCAGACTACGTGTATGGGATCGTGTGGGCGACCGGTTTGTTGATGTCAACGTTGTGAACAGAGTGCCCCATGGTGGCGGTGGGGTTATGGTATGGGCAGGCATAAGCTACGAACAACGAACACAATTGTATTTTGTAGGCCGTCATTGTAAATATTAATTTATTCTTAACTGACTTGCCTAGTTAAATAAAGGTTCAATTGAAAAAATAAAAATATATCAATATGTCAATTTGAATGCACAGAGATACCGTGACGAAATCCTGAGGCCCATTGTCGTGCCATTCATCCGCCGCCATCACCTCATGTTTCAGCATAATAATGTCACAACGATCTGTACACAATTCCTTGAAGCTGAAAATGTCCCAGTTCTTCCATGTTAATATAAGGAAATCAGTCAATTGAAATAATTTCATTAGGCCCTAATCACCAGACATGTCACCCATTGAGCATGTTTGGGATGCTCTGGATCGACGTGTACGACAGCGTGTTCCAGTTCCCACAAATATCCAGCAACTTTGAACAGCCATTGAAGAGGAGTGGGACAACAATCCACAGGCCACAATTAACAACCTGGTCAACTCTATGCAAAGAGTGTCACAATGCATGAGGCAAATGGGCACACCAGATACTGACTGGTTTTCTGATCCATGTCCCCACCTGTAAGGTATCTGTGACCAACAGACGCATATCTTTATTCCCAGTCATGTGAAATGCATTGATTAGGGCCTAATGAAATTATTTCAATTTACTGATTTCCTTATATTAACTGTAACTCAGTAAAATCTTTGAAATTGTCGCATGTTGCATTTATATTTTTGTTCAGTGTATATATATATATATATATATATGTATAACTTTGAGCTGGATTGCCTGTCTTTGCAATTCGTATATTCTGGTAATAGACGCCCAATGGGCTTTTTTGCGTTGTTGGTGCCCCCTTGTGTACTAAGCCGGTAATACCGTAAATCCCGGTGTGAGAGAAGGACGGTATGAGGGTACGAGGATAGGAAAATCTGGATACAGCCCAACCCTACCACCTAACCAGTTATCAAATAATGTTACCGGTAAATGCAGTTATATCTTAGCCAGCAAGCCAGCCAGCTATAGCTAGTTATTTTGCCAGGGACCTCACAATACAATATTATCATGATACTTTGGTGCCAATACTATATTTATTGCGATTCCCACGATTCTATTTCTATTGCGATTCGATACAAGGATTGTATTGTGTTCTAAATATATTGCTCACCATATGTCTGCTGCAGAGGCACAAGAGAGAGCCATGAGAAAACAAGTTTTATCAGTCATGGAAATAAAAGTGAAAATAAAAGCTGAAAATAAATTGGCTCCCTTTAAGAAAAGAAAAGGAGAACAAGCTATGAAGGAAAAATACTGGAGTTTTTGTGCAGGTACAGCCAACTAGAGCAAACATATTGCGATATTGTCAAAATGACCCAAAATATCGTCAAAAAGAATATCCCGATATGGAACAATCAATTTTACCCCATCACTATTAGCTAGACAGCTAACTAGCCTAGATAGTCAACCACCACAGTCGACATAGCCAAGTAGTAAGCCAGAGAACACCACCAACTAGTCTAGCACAGGCAGGAACCCACAAAACACAAAAAAAAGCCAGCAAATAGAGTTACCAATTGATGGCTTAGCTACCAAAGAAGAGCCTAGGAGAGAGGTGCTTCAGAGGGAGAGGCCTTTTCATCAGCCGAGGGAGAGTCAGCTAATCCAATAGCGATATTATGAGGTAAATCCACAGTGAACTTATTTGGTTTATCTCCATCACTACTGACACTCACAATGTACCCGTAGGTTGGTAGGCAACAGAGGATGCAGGCATCACATTCACGCTCGGCACAGCACCTGGTTTCAGTCAGAGTCTCATTCCGAATACTGTCTTCTACTGGTTATAGCCATCGAAGTCCTCCGAGGTGAAATTAACACTGCATACAGTAGACGTCCCGCGGTTACCTTACTCCAATTCGCTTGTTTCAACCGGACAAACCGGTCCCAATTTAAAGCTAGCTTTCCGTTTCTGGGCCACAAATGAGTCGTAACCTCATCCGTGTGGGTATTACTGCAACCACCAACAACAAATCTCCTTGGCATATTTATCTTTTTAAAAAGCTGTTGGGTCTGAAATATAAACTAACACTAGCTACAGACCACGGAAACCTAAAACAACTCACCTTGCTCGACTACCAAATGCACAGGAGAAGAGATGTACTTTGTTGTATTAATTTATATTGTTTCTTCTTCATGGATGTACATAGTAGTTCACCAATGCCAACACTTGGTCTTGAATGTAATTACATACTAGCATGGCTAGTAGCTAACATTGGCCAGCCGGAGCTAGCTAGGTAGCACCAGTTCTCCACATTACAGTTACAATAGTGCATTGTGGGAGGTTCCGAAGATATCCGGAAAAATATGTTGACTACAACTAAGTTACTAAGTCATTGACCACACTACATTGTAACTTTGGTGAGTAAAAACTCATGGTATCTACCCTTTAAAACCTGAACAAACAGGGAAGTTGTAAGGAGGGTAAGGAGAGTCTACCTGGATGACTGAAAACAAACCAAGGAGTAAGGGAATATAACTTGCTGTGAGTGGAGCATTGACATACTCTGATTATGTAAAGGTCTGGAATGCTGGCTCTGACCCTCTGGGTGTGTTCTCTTGTTCTATGCAAGCACTGCAGCTCCGGACGGCTGCCCATCTATAACCAATGGATGCTTTACCAGTAGAACTACAGGAACTAAGCTGAGAACTCATGTTTGCACCCTGGACAGACACAGGCCTCCCAGACAGCAACAAGGGGGAAGTTTAGATCATCCACAGCACTCTTCTAAACTACCTACCTTTAGGGCAAAAGATGGTCTGCTACAGCTAATGGAGGCCACACTGCAGTACACGGAGAACTCAGCATGGAGTTCTAGTGGGTCGCACATCTCTACCACATATATATAATCCATTCCAGCAACCCACCCAGACAGGGAAACCATTGAGGACACTGAAGAGAAACACAAGCCTGTCCAAGCAACACTGTTTACTGAGATGCTACACTGACAACCCAGTTGGGATCTCTTTGTTGAGAAAGTATCTGCCACCCCTCTCTGCCAGCACAGAACACAGATTCAGCATGTAGAATGACTGGCTTTTTCCAGTTTGTTTGTGAAGTAAACAAGTCAGTGGCTCAAAGGAAGCTCTTTCATAGAGTATAAATGAGTAGTTTGAGACTGATTGACTTCTGGTGACTAGGATGAAAGGGTACAACTCGTGAGAGCATCAGTGATGATTCTGTAATGGCTGAGGGATTGAGGATTCAACGGGGAGGCAGGGAACGTCAGGGGCAAAGCCGGTGTTCTAAATTCCCTTCTGGACACAAAGGAGACCCATCTGGGTGGGGGTGTCCGTGTGTGGTCTTGGTCTTCTATCCTCATGGGGACCTGAAAATCCCAAATGTCCCCACAAGGAGAGTAAAATGAGGGAAATTCTTCCTCGTGGGAACATTTCCCACGTCTCCATGAGGACAAAGGCTATTTTCATCTTAGGGGTTAGGTTTAGGGTTAGAATTAGGGTTAAGGGTTAGGTTTAGGTGTTAGGGTTTGGGAAAATAGGATTTTGAATGGAAATAAACTTCAGGTCCCCAAGAGGATAGAAGAACAAGTGTGTGTGTGCCCATTAGACACCTACTGTTCTATTAACAAGTCATGTTGTCCATCGTATGCTCAAATGGACCACCTGGCTTTCTGTTTGGGCCAGATTAACTACAACACAGCTCCATGTGTAGAGTGGAGGTGAGATGCCAACTTGTGCCATGGTGATACTACTGCCCCAACATAGCACCCTTCAGGTCCCACAGTGGCAGAGGCTGACACTCCCATTGTCACTTAGATGGTGGGTCGCGACCTTCAATGGGTTTGAATGTTGTTGTTTTTTATTGTAATAAAATACTCCAGTCTGAACTTAAACAACTAAAACCAGGTAGAAAATGTGTAAAAATTATAATGAACCTATATTTAAAAATAATTTAACCTCTATACTAGTTTTTAAAATGTAGAGTTATTAGCAGTGCTATTTCACGGATGTGGTTGATTGTGTTCTCAAACCAGTGAGCTTAACATTATGGGCAAAATGTAATTATTGACAGTAAAAAAAGGTGGGACTGTTGTCATTTAATTGGTACATTTACTATCAATATAGAATGAAACATAGCTTTCCAGATTGCAACAACTAAAAAAATCACGATGAGAATATTGGATCATGACAGAAAACCTGGTTCAATTTGGGTCCCAAGGTAAAACCAGTAGATGTGATGCCCCTAACACACAAAAGCTGCAGAGCACAGAGCTAACATAGTTTCACAATAGAGCAGCCAAGCGTCCAAAAATGTTACATTAGAATTTCCTTTTGATATTCCCTGTATGATTTCCAATGGCCATGTGTCTCCTGCATCTCTCCTCAGATTAAAGCCTCCATGCAGTGTATTTAATGTTATCTTTAAATCATCACTGTATGTCTAATAAAACACGGTGTGTGTTTATTTAACTTTTTAGTGACAGGGGGCAGTATTCGGAAATTCGGATGAATGACGTGCCCAAATTAAACTGCCTACTACTCGGGCTCAGAACGTAAGATATGCATATTATTAGTAGATTTAGATAGAAAACACTCTGAAGTTTCTACAACTGTTTGATGATGTCTGTGAGTATAACAGAACTCATATGGCAGGCAAAAACCTGAGAAAAAATCCAACCAGGAAGTGGTTTGTAGTTTTTCAAGACTGGGCCTATTCAGTATACAGTGACTTAGGGTTCATTTTGCACTTCCTAAGGCTTCCACTAGATGTCAACAGTCTTTAGAAAGTTGTTTGAGGCTTCTATGGTGAACAGAGAACGAACAAAGGAAGTTGGAAGTTATTGACTCAGAAAGGACATGGCCTCAATTGCGCGCATTCATGTGAGAGGTAGCTGTGTTCCATTACATTTTTGAAGACATTTGAATCGTCCAGTTGGAATATTATTGAACTTTTATGTTAAAAAGGCCCTAAAGATTGATGCTATACATCGTTTGACATGTTTCTACGAACGTAAATATAACTTTTTTTAACTTTTCGTCGTGAGATTTTTGGCGCGCTTCCTACATTTGCAGTAGCTTACTGAACGCGCTAACAAAGAGGACATAAATGATGGACTTTATCGAACAAAACAACATTTATTGTGGACCTGGGATTCCTAGGAGTACATTCTGATGAAGATCATCAAAGGTAAGTGAATATTTATAATGCTATTTATGATTTTAGATGACTCCAAAATGGCGGGTATCTGTATTGCCTGCTGTTGTTTTCTGAGCGCAGTACTCAGATGATTGCAAAGTGTGCTTTCCCCGTGAAGCTTTTCTGAAATTTGTCACAGCGGTTGCATTAAGGAGATGTTTATCTATAATTCTTTGAATAACAGTTTAATATTTTATCAACGTTTATGATGAGTATTTCTATAAATTCATGTGCTCATTCACCGGAAGTTTTTGGAGGAAAAGCATTTCTGAACATTATGCCAATGTAAAAATGGGGTTTTTGGATATAAATATGAACTTTATCGAGCAAAACATACATGTATTGTGTAACATGAAGTCCTATGAGTGCCATCTGATGAAGATCATCAAAGGTTAGTGCTTAATTTTAGCTGTATTTCTGTTTTTTGTGACGCCTGTCCTTGCTTGGAAAATGGCTGTGTGGCTTTTATTTTTTAGGCACCGTCCTAACATAATCTAATGTTTTGCTTTCGCCGTAAAGCCTTTTTGAAATCGGACAATGTGGTTCGATTAAGGAGAAGTGTATCCTTAAAATGGTGTAAAATATTAGTATGTTTGAGAAATTTGAATTATGAGGTTTTTGCTGTTTTGAATTTGCCGCCCTGCTATTTCACTGGCTGTGTCTCACAGGTGGGATGGTAGCGTCCCACATAGCCCAGAGAGGCTACTGAAAATAACTCCAAAATATAATTGTAATAATTTATTTCCCCAAGCATCTTTTGGCCATTGAAATGCTGTCTGTGTGGGAGTTTGGAAATAAATCAGAATATATTTACATACACAGCCCTGATTGGCTGATAGGATGGTCTAGAGCCCACTCTCTTACCCAGATGAATGGTCATTGGTCTATTATAAATCAGATCAGATTGTGATGTCATGATCTGGGCCAAAAACTCCATCCCACCTGAACAGGCAGACATTTCTGCCATCTTTTCAAACAGCTCATACACAAAAAGGGCATTATCATAATTTTCACAATTTCAGAGTGTTATTTTAACCTTCTTGTGCGGAAATATGCAATGCCCTTTTAGTTCAGACACTCTGCTCATCAAAGAACAAAAGAACAGACTGTGTTCTCTGAGGTGGACTGTAATGCTCAGCTTAGTCCCAAAATGACTAAATTGTTATCTATAATGTTCACATCAATGATATCACACTGACTACGTCAGAACCAGTACAGTCCTATTTCACTTGGAAATGGATAAGTATTGCATCCTTAGGCCTCTCTTCCTTTCCAGCTCTCTTTCCCTGGCACAAGCACCCACTTTTTCCCCATTGGGGACTTGTGAGTCCCACACATACAGTATGCAGCTGCAGATGGAGTGTTAGTAAGCTGGGTTAGAGAGTAACTAACTGTACATGGCTTGTGGTGTTTTCTGTTCTCTCTCACTGAGAACTTCTGGAGACCACACCAGAGTAAGCATGACACCTTGGTCAGGGACATTCTTCAGCTAGCCCCTCCTAACTCTTAATATGTAAAAGCAGCAGCGCTGGGAACTCAGTAAACTGGCTCATGTAGTCTACTGTATGTACCCAGTTCAGGGGAAAGTCGAAGTGAGAGCCTATACACGCTGGTCCCTGCCACATCAGATACTGTCTGAGATAGACCATAGCTTACTCGCTCTCCCTGTCTATTGCCACCCTATGATTTGTACAGCTACATTTCGAAATGTAACTTCACTGAAACGCCCTGATTGACTTGGGTGAGAAGGCAAAGATATGACATGACAACACCGCACATCGACTAGCAGGTGAAAGAAGAGCTAGGACATCAGCTCCTGTGAGAGGCGCTGGGAATCAGATGTGACAGTGATAGTTTCCAGAAAAGTACAGTCAACCTTTGGGTATGGTCTACGTTAATTACCTGTAAACTCAGGGCAATCTGGCGGATGTACATCATGTTCAGGTCCTCCAAAATGCGCAGTTTGTCCTCCATGTCAGCGTATCTGTCCATTGGCATCCCTCGAAGAAATATCCACAAATTGAGGTAGCCTATGATTGAAGGTTTTCACTTCCACGCCCCCCTTTTAAAATGAATTTGTTACAAATGTGAGGCGTTTAAGGGAGCTGAGAACTCAAATTCCCAAGGGAAGAAATACTACGAACGCTCATGGTGGCAAATGAAAACTTAGCAGACAGGAACATGAAGAATTAGAGAAAAGACTAACTTTGAAAATGTACTGTTAGATAAAGTACAGGAGGCGCGCAGCAGTCTCCAAATCCAATGCGCAAAGAGCATACGCCATAAACGTTTTGTCTTTCGAAGTATTCAAACCAGTTTCTCTACACAGCCCTGATTGGCTGATAGGATGGTCTAGAGCCCACTCTCTTACCCAGATGAATGGTCATTGGTCTATTATAAATCAGATCAGATTGTGATGTCATGATCTGGGCCAAAAACTCCATCCCACCTGAACAGGCAGACATTTCTGCCATCTTTTCAAACAGCTCATACACAAAAAGGGCATTATCATAATTTTCACAATTTCAGAGTGTTATTTTAACCTTCTTGTGCGGAAATATGCAATGCCCTTTTAGTTCAGACACTCTGCTCATCAAAGAACAAAAGAACAGACTGTGTTCTCTGAGGTGGACTGTAATGCTCAGCTTAGTCCCAAAATGACTAAATTGTTATCTATAATGTTCACATCAATGATATCACACTGACTACGTCAGAACCAGTACAGTCCTATTTCACTTGGAAATGGATAAGTATTGCATCCTTAGGCCTCTCTTCCTTTCCAGCTCTCTTTCCCTGGCACAAGCACCCACTTTTTCCCCATTGGGGACTTGTGAGTCCCACACATACAGTATGCAGCTGCAGATGGAGTGTTAGTAAGCTGGGTTAGAGAGTAACTAACTGTACATGGCTTGTGGTGTTTTCTGTTCTCTCTCACTGAGAACTTCTGGAGACCACACCAGAGTAAGCATGACACCTTGGTCAGGGACATTCTTCAGCTAGCCCCTCCTAACTCTTAATATGTAAAAGCAGCAGCGCTGGGAACTCAGTAAACTGGCTCATGTAGTCTACTGTATGTACCCAGTTCAGGGGAAAGTCGAAGTGAGAGCCTATACACGCTGGTCCCTGCCACATCAGATACTGTCTGAGATAGACCATAGCTTACTCGCTCTCCCTGTCTATTGCCACCCTATGATTTGTACAGCTACATTTCGAAATGTAACTTCACTGAAACGCCCTGATTGACTTGGGTGAGAAGGCAAAGATATGACATGACAACACCGCACATCGACTAGCAGGTGAAAGAAGAGCTAGGACATCAGCTCCTGTGAGAGGCGCTGGGAATCAGATGTGACAGTGATAGTTTCCAGAAAAGTACAGTCAACCTTTGGGTATGGTCTACGTTAATTACCTGTAAACTCAGGGCAATCTGGCGGATGTACATCATGTTCAGGTCCTCCAAAATGCGCAGTTTGTCCTCCATGTCAGCGTATCTGTCCATTGGCATCCCTCGAAGAAATATCCACAAATTGAGGTAGCCTATGATTGAAGGTTTTCACTTCCACGCCCCCCTTTTAAAATGAATTTGTTACAAATGTGAGGCGTTTAAAGGAGCTGAGAACTCAAATTCCCAAGGGAAGAAATACTACGAACGCTCATGGTGGCAAATGAAAACTTAGCAGACAGGAACATGAAGAATTAGAGAAAAGACTAACTTTGAAAATGTACTGTTAGATAAAGTACAGGAGGCGCGCAGCAGTCTCCAAATCCAATGCGCAAAGAGCATACGCCATAAACGTTTTGTCTTTCGAAGTATTCAAACCAGTTTCTCTGTTAAAACTGCACAGCACTGAGTTTTCCGCGAACCAAAGTGGTAGAGAGACGTGTGCGAGCGCCCTAACAGTATACAGTAACACTGTTCATAAAACATACAGCTAGTCCACAGTGCATATTCTTGGCTACTTTTTTTCAAGCAACAAAGGGCCTCTCAAACACCCACAGTCAACACCCCTCCTGGGCAGTTGGGGAAAGAATGGTAATTTTTTAATGCTATTATTCTCTTTGTGTCCTTGCGTCCTGATTGTGAGTGCCGTCTGTCCGCTGTGACAAGACCTCTCCGCAAAAGGGCATCGCCTCCGCGGGAACGAACAGCACAACAACCCCACTGTGCGCAATAATCACCACCGGAGCCGGGGGACCTCGCGCTAAATTAACCCGTACAACGCGCCTCTCGAAACGGAGCATTAAACATAAAATGCGAGAAGAAAAAGAAAGAAAGAAAGAAAGAAAGAAAGAAAGAAAGAAAGAAAGAAAGAGACTCCACTCCCTTTAAAATAAACAAATACGAAATACCAAACAATTAAATGGGCATCTGAAAAAAGGAAGTGGCGAGGGGGATAGCTTTGTTCTTTTCAGACACTTGATAACAAATTATATTAAAACCGTGTCAGATGGCGCATTATCACAGTTTGATAAAACAAGAAACAAATATGCCCAACCTAACAGCAAATTAAAGATTAACCCCTGAAAACCTCGCTGTCATAAGGCAAAGGTGACAATGAATGAGATGAGAAAAATATTTGAATTATTCCTATCTTAAAAATGGACATCGTTCGTTTCTGTATATTCTCGGACGAAAGGGATGCATGATGTCGAACACCGGGGCTTTTGGGATGGCCAATTAAAATACAAATTTACAATTCAAGTCCCGTATGACATAAATCTTTCCATTGCTTATTTAATAATGTATTACAGACTATTCAGGAAAATCCTGTCCATTTAAAAAGAGGCGTCCTCAAACGGGAAACAGGCTAATGGATGGAATTCTCCAATTTAAATAAAACAAAACATTAGCTAGTATCATGAATAAAATTGTGAAAACTATAGGTCTATGACTGAATTTGATACTCTAAAAATAGTCTACAATTTAGGGCTCGCAATCGATGGGAAGTGTATTTCCAAGTTGGAGCCCAATAAATAGTCTACAATTTGGGCTTGCAATCGAAGTGTAATTCCAAGTGGTAGCCTATTAAAGATGTCAGGCGTATATGTTTATGAGAAAAATAGTGTTTTCCAAGCATCGGTGAATTTATTAACAGTATAACTTTCCAGCGTTTTCTCAGTTCACGCAGCCAAATGTTGGTGCCCAGTCTTCAACTCTTGAAGCGCTGTCTCTCTAACTTGCACATTTATAGTTATTTCTAGGTGTACCTCTTCACCAGTGGAACTTCGAGTCCTGAAATTGAGCCAATCCCAAAGCTAAACGTTCTAGAGTCCACTTTCTGCCAAATGTTCCTCTCATTTTCCTCTGAGAAACTTTTAGGTTTGTCTCTTCTGTGTTCTTCAAAACATGAACTGCTCCCATCCCGGGCCGATCGCACCATCATTTTCTGTCTCCTGTCTGATTTGCGCGCGTCCTGTAGCGGGTTCAGGCGTTCCAGTGAATTACAGATGATGTGCCAGTGCATCTGGTGTGCGTGTGCGTGTGTGTGTGTGTGTGTGTCCTTCCATGTGGCGTGGGAGAGACCGCAATAACTACAAGCGAAGCCCCTCACAGGAAACTGGGGCCATCTCGCGCACAACTCTCACGACCTTCTTACGCACAATTCCCTGCTCCCCCCCTGAAAAAACACACACACTTCCATGTCATCCTCACATTACACTTTCAGACAAACACATATTTGCTAAAGTGAATGTTACACTCTAGGGTTTACAAATCAACTGTACTAAGCCCTCCCCATCACAGAGCACATGAGCAGGGCTGAGGGACGGCAGCAGTAGCTCACCAGGTCATTTCCCCAAGAAAAGCCTTCAGCCTGAAGTTTAAATTACCCAGCTAATCTTCCTCAGACACTGGGTTAGGCTATGTACAGTAAGAAAATAGATGTATTGTTCTAGTGGAGGGAGGTGGAAAGATAAATAGTGGATTAGAATGCACTGGAGGGAGGGTGTTGAGTGTTTATGAAAACAGCCTGTGACTGGTTCAGAGGTCAAGCCTCCCAACACCTAGCAGTCCATTCAGAAACTATCTGACATGTGGAACTCTGCAGCAGCCGGTTGGGCAAAATCCTGGATGTAAGTCACTTGTCAAAACTTCAAAACCACAGAACAAAAACAACATTCGAATGTTAAAACACAAACACACTTTTAATCAAGAGAAAGAATCCTCTGCATAGTGCTCTCAGAGGCAGGAGAGAACACCTATTCTCGTCTCTCAATGCTTCTTTCTGCTGAGAAAAGTTCCAATGCTAGCAGGAGGTGTGTGAAGTCACTCCATTGCCCCTGCAGGTATTAGGGCACATCTTTAGATCATGGATTCATGTGATTCTAGGACTACGAGGCAGTGAAATCTATAGACTCTGTTGATGGAGAAGGTCACCTACACAGAGCCAATAACTATTCTAGAACTGTAGCATCAGAACTAATCAGTTGCTTATTTTACATTACAGAACCATTCTATTATAATGTACCTGCATCTATGTTCACCATATTTGATCAAATAGGAGAACGTGGGAAATATGATGACCATGTCCCAAGGTGAGCTGGGCCGAGAGAGAGAGAGAATCTTATCACATAACACACACATTCCTCAGTGTGCCAGTCTAGCTTGCCCTGGACCTTATGTAACAGCCTGGGATGTTGGGCTGCGTTCACAATGCCCGGCATGCTCTGTGTTCCTGAGCGGATGTGTAGAGTAATATGGGACATTTCCTGTCTGTAATCAGCAGGGTGGAATACACAGCCAGTCGGCCAGTCAATAGGTAGTGGCTATTGGCTACAGACCAGCCAGAGATGGCCAATCCGGGCCTTTGTTCCTCACCTGATTAAACTCCACATGATCTAGAGGTCGAAGACTATGATGGATATAGTCTTCGATATTATGAATCAGATGTTTTAGTGTGGGGTCGAAACAAATCCTGCATACACTGGAGCCCTTCAAGAGCAGGGTTGGCCAGTCACTGCTATGGATACATTGGTAGGGGAGGAAGGGATGGCAGCTAAGAAGATAAAGGGAGAGTGTAACTTTAGCCCATTAAACATTAACCAACCAGCATGACTGAATTGGATTCTTTCACATGAGGAGAGAAACCCCCTGTTGGTTTGACTGTTTACTGTTCAGGTCATAAGTCAACCTACTGAATCACTAGGTTAGATGGGCCTGTCTAAAAACCCATTCCAATTCTGATCTCTGGCCCAATTATTGGCAATGTTGATCGGTCTAATGACAACTATTGAAAACATTTTTTTTTAAATTGGGCTTCCTGTGTAAACACAGTCAGAGTAGGAAAGGGAGTACAGATACATGGGAATGTGTCGAACTGACCAAGTTGCAAAGGTCCAAAATACTTGAAGCATTTCTATCAAAAAGGACCCATGAACACCGACATGAAGTTCCTAGGTGCACATCAAAGTGGGTGTCAAATTTGAACCTTTCTTCATCTTCAAAATGTAGCAGAAGTAAAGGCTTTGATTTCTGAATAAACACACAGAAGGGGTCTAAGAAAGCATCTACCAGAAACATTCTTAAAAAAGGTATAAGAAATACATCAAACACAATCATGTTGACGTAAAGACCACTGCCAACTAATATCAACACTTATATTTAGTTAACAAATTATTTACCTTCCGTAAATATTGCCTTCTGTCTTGTAATTTACAATTACCAACAACCCATATATCTTGAAGATATTTTCTAATTTCTCTCCCTCATGAGGAAGGATAATGAAAGTTCACAGAAGTAACAAGTAATGGTAGACCTGTCATATTAGTTATAGATATTTTACTGATATCAATTTTATTTATGAATTAAGTGATTCAAACTCGTAATTCTGTTACCAAATTGGAATTACCCCAAAAATCCTTAATGGAAATACTGCAACTGAAATGGCTTCAATGGGAAATCATAATAGTCATGAACCACAGTTGGGTCACCTGCTACTGTCCTCCCTTCCACCAGCATACTGTTATGTTCAGCTCATAACTGTTTTATATCTCTTTCTTTCATCTGGTGGTCAAACCATGAGTGTTAACACAGTCTGAACAACCCCTCACTCTCTCCAGTTAATGTCACCTGCTACTGTCCTCCCTTCCACCAGCATACTGTTATGTTCAGCTCATAAATGGAAATCTGAACCTATCATAGATTTAATCTTCACAAGTTTGGGTGGCAGTGAATAGAGCACAGTACAATATAGTACAGTAGAGCATAGTATATTTTACTGTACTGAAATATACTGAAATGTCCAAACTTGTAAAACATGAGGAGAATGACATTCATATTTATGAATTTCTTTGTAGTACAAATCAGGAACCAACGATGTAATTCTATTGCCGGGTGTAAAATCCACTTCACTTACTGTGGTTTAATAACCAAAATAGTTTTTTTTTTTTTTTTCAAAGTCAAGGTGTCATGTCAGTGCTGACACCACATTCTTTCTGCAGACATCTTTCAATCTTATTTCGGAGATGATAGCTAACAGAGTTTTTGGGAAACGTGGTCGCACAAAAACCTGAGAAAGATTTGAACGTAATATAGTTACTCATGTTTGCATCTGCACAGTTCTTACACTAAATTTGTTTTTTGTAAATTTTTTAGGGGAAATTGTTAAAAGTAGTCATTGTGTATAGAGTTGTACTCTTTGTTAAACTTTGAAAATCAAATGTTTTTTGTTTGTGTTAGCAGTTGATGTTATTCTTTAATAACACAGACCCCAAAGCAAATCAGGGGGAGGAAGATATGATTTGTCCTCTTCGAATAAACCTATAGCAGTAGATGGTCATTCTCCCCTGTCCTCAGTGATGCTCTCCAGTGAACAAAGGGACAGAATGTAGTTTATAACCCAGCCCTAGCCTGTGGTCGACCAATTAGAATTCTTTGCAGTAAAACTGGGCCAATGGCCAAATAACAAGTATCCCATTTCAGGTTGAATATATATAAACAAATTCCTCCCATGTCTCTGCATTAATCCCCTATTACAGAAAATCCACCATTTCCTTTGATCGTTAGTACTGTATTGACCTCTCATCCTCTGTCTCTGCGTTGTGTATTTATCTTCGAAATATTCTTATATTTAGCATACATTTTCAAGAGTAAAAACTGAGCCAGAGTGTAATTCCGTTACCGTGGAATTGCATAAATACTATGTGTGTGTAAGTCCTTTCAGCAGGAGAGAGTACCAGAGTCAGATCCGTTTAAGTGCTTCCCTACTGTACTGTCTCCAGTCTGCCAACAGTCAGACAGCAGGGCAGGGCCACAAACCACAACAAAAGAACCCTGGCTGTCATCTACCCCCAATCGGTAAACTGAGCCCCACCCACGCCACAGCTCCCACGCACAAACATCAGCATGCACTAATATAGACACATGTAAATAGAAAGACTGTGGGAAAACATACACAAAATATCCCCCCACACACACAAAATCTCAAGGACACTTCGAGACGGTCAAGGACTGTGTGAACTTGTGAACCAATAAATTATCTATGGAATTGGGTGCTAGTCTGAGAAACCATTTTGTGATGTGGTACACTGTCTGTGTGATTCAGTGTGTTTTTCTTCCTGTGGGAGTCAGTAGGAGTCAGTCCGCAGGCGTATCATGCAACACACCTGTTTCACCTAATGATATCGTCTGATGAGCTGTGAAACCAGACGGCAGTCATACAGAAACCCCCGGAGGACACACACAGACCCAGACAGATGACAGAGGGAATTCACATTGTTGTCTGTTCTCAATGTGACATTATAGCTCACTTGAATACTGTAAACGAGCTTTCACAATAGTTTTTAACAGATTCTGTAATATAAAGTGATATCATTGTTTTCTATCATTAGTGGGCATGTAGTGTGAGAACAGTGAATAACACACTTGGAGCGGTGTGGGAGAGTAGTAGTCTACGTCACGTTTTCCCAGCATCAGTAGCAGAAGGAGAGAGCTAGCACAGGGACCTTTGACACATTTTAAATTTCTCAGCAGCATTCTTGGCTGAGAACTACGAGAGAGAAACAGTGAGTAACACACACACACACACACAGCGCTAATAGGCTACACATGTTCACTGGCACAAGCATTTCCTCCACACTTATCCCTCTGGAGACACTTCAACACCACGTCAGCTGGAGCCTGCCGGAACGTTCTGGGAGCGGCCAAGCAACCCTCCCTGGCAGCCTGTAAGCCCTCAGTCACTGTACATACGCTAAGCTTCATCCCATCACTCTGTACCTCAATTAATTCGTCATGAGCACATTAGCCAATTCAACTCCATTAATTTCCATCCTCATGAAGGTAATGTCTATATTTTGACAATTCATTGTTTTGGCTCTTTTGGATGAAGCTAGATTTCTATGGCTCATCAATTTGTCTATAGAGACTCATTTTGATGGCTCCTCAGAGAGATGAATCCTAGATTTACATGTATAAACACTCTACATACAGTTGTTATGTAGACAATAGTTAGACGGAATGAGAAGTTTTTGCTCTGTACTACATAAGGACATTACACAATGGAACAATGGCTCTCTCTACAGGAAAAACTGAAAACAGCGCATTCCGTTTTCATACTTGGTGAGACTCTTAGCACACACACACACACACACACACACACACACACACACACACACACACACACACACACACACACACACACACACACACACACACACACACACACACACACACACACACACACACACACACACACACACACACAGAGGATGTGAGTACTAAGTGAATCCACAACAAACCATGAACTCCATGTTAGTCCAAACAAAGCAATTAAGAGTAAACAAGTTTGAGGAGAGGTTGAGTACAGCACTGCTGGAAGACAGTGTTCAGTTGTCTTGTTTTCCTTCTTCAGGAAGTGAACGAGAACCACAGCAGAGAGAAACCACAAACCTATTTCTATCACCAACTGCCCTCTGAGGCCACAGTCAGCGTTCAAATGAGGGCAGTAAGAACAGGAATGGGGTCACTGGAGAAAAATCCATTCTGTAGCTATTACCTGAAGAGGGATTAAAACAAAAACCAAGGCTAAAAGGGTACTCAACAACAACTGAAAATGGACAGTTAGGTACACGTATTGGTGTACAAACACACTCGCTCATTCCTCCAGACCAACCGTAACCAGTGACCTCAGCCCTTGCAAAGTCAACAGCTGTCCAGCATCAAAAAGTTGAAGTGGATTTCACAATAGAGTGGCATTGTTTTCTCAGTCAAATCATAATCAAATTTTATGTCACATGCGTCAAATACAACGGGTGTAGACTTTACTATGAAATGCTTGCTTACGAGCCCTTCCCAACGACGCAGAGTTAAATAATACAAATAGTAACACAAGAGGAATAAAATACACAAGAATGGAGCTATAAACAGGGTGTACCAGTATCAAATCAAATTTTATTGGTCACATACACATGGTTAGCAGATGTTATTGTGAGTGTAGCGGAATACTTGTGCTTCTAGTTCTGACAGTGCAGCAATATCAACAAGTAATATCTAACAATTCCACAACTACCTAATACACACAAATCTAAGTAATAAGAATATATAAATACAAATATATGGATGAGCAATGACAGAGTGGCATAGGCAAGATGCAATAGATGGTATAAAATACAGTATATACATATGAGATGAGTAATGTAAGATATGTAAACATTATTAAAGTGGCTAGTGATCCTTTATGAAAGTGGCCAATGATATCAAGTCTGTAGGTAGGCAGCAGCCTCTCAGTGTTAGTGATGGCTGTTTAACAGTCTGATGGCCTTGAGATAGAAGCTGTTTTTCAGTCTCTAAGTCCCAGCTTTGATGCATCTGTACTGACCTCGCCTTCTGGATGATAGTGGGGTGAACAGGCAGTGGCTCGGGTGGCTGTTGTCCTTGATGATCTTCTTGGCCTTCCTGTGACATTGGGTGCTGTAGATGTCCTGGAGGGCAGGTAGTTTGCCCCCGGTGATGCATTGTGCAGACTGCACCACCATCTGGAGAGCCCTGCGGTTGTGGGCGGTGCAGTTGCCATACCAGGCGGTGATACAGCCCGACAGGATGCTCTCAATTGTGCAACTGTAAAAGTTTGTTAGGGTTTTAGGTAACAAGCCAAATTTCTTCAGCCTCCTGAGGTTGAAGAGGCGCTGTTGTGCCTTCTTCACCACACTATCTGTGTGGATGGACCATTTCAGTTTGCCCGTGATGTGTACGCCGAGGAACTTAAAAAACGTTCCACCTTCTCCCCTGCTGTCCTGTCTATGTGGATAGGGGGGTGCTCCTTCTGCTGTTTCCTGAAGTCCATGATCATCTTCTTTGTTTTGTTGACATTGAGTGAGAGGTTATTTTCCTGCCACCACACTCGGAGAGCCCTTACCTCCTCCCTGTAGGCTGTCTCGTCGTTGTTGGTAATCAAGCCTACTACTGTGTGTGTGGGGGTTGTGTGTGAGTGAGTGTGTATATAGTCAGTGCAAGATAGCGTCAGTGCAGATAGACATTTAACTATTTAGCAGGCTTACGGTTATTTAGCAGTCTTATGGCTTGGGGGTAGAAGCTGGTCTTGGAGCCTGTTGGTCGGAGAGCCGATGCTCCAGTACCGTTTGCCAGACGGTAGCAGAGTGAACAGTCTGTGGCAATTTTTTGGCCCTTCCTCTGACGTCGCGTGATATAGAGATCCTGGATGGCAGGGAGCTCGGCCCCAGTGATGTAATGGACCGTCTGCACCACCATGCTTTGGGGTCGAGGGCAATGCATTTGCCATACCAAGTGGTGATACAGCCAGTCAAGATGCTCTAGTTGGTGCAGTTGTAGAACTTCCGAGGGCCCATGCCAAATATCTCCTGAGGGGGAAGATGAGGTGTCGTCCCCTCTTCACGACTGTGCGGGTGTGTACGGACCATGTTAAGTCCAGGTGTCACAACGTCCACAGAAGGTGGCGCCTCTCCTCGGTCGGGCGGTGCTCAGTGGTCGTCGTCGCCGGCCTACTAGCTGCCACCGATCTGTGTTTCAGTGTCTGTTAGTTATGTCTGTTTTTTGATTGCACCTGTTTCGTGTTTGTCATTAGTGGGGGGGTATTTAGTCTGTCTGTGTTGAGTTAGGATTCGTGCGGGATTGTTCTTTGTTACGTGTGGTGTTATATTGTTTGGTTTACGACTTATTGTATAGGCATTAGGGTTGCCGGGCTGCGCCCCGTCGGCCTTTTGAGCGGAGCTTCTTTTAGTCTTTTTGACTGTTGTGCTCCCAGCCGTATATGGATTTTGCCCTTGGATTTATTAAATCACGTTTGTTCGAACGGACCTCAGTCTCCTGCGCTTGACTCACCCTTAAAACTGTTCTATCCGCCCGTGACAGAATCCCGCACCACGTTATGGAGTCAGCAGGGACAGAAACACCATCAATGGAGGAACAAGTCTCCCAACATGCCAGCCTCCTCCACCGATTAGGCACGGCCATGGACCAGGTGCTGGTCCGTTTGGAGAGCTGGGAGCGAGTCACTCCTTCACCCCCACCAGGACCAAGTCATCACCCTGCGCCCCTACCAACACCCACCGAACCCAGTACAGGTGGGATCCGGATCATGGCTCCCAGGGAGTTCGATGGGACGGCCGCTGGGTGCAAGGGGTTTTTGCTCCAGTTGGACCTATACCTGGCGACCGTCCGGCCCTCTCCCTCCGATGAAGAGAGGGTGAGCGTCCTCGTCTCGTGCCTCACGGGTAGAGCTCTGGAATGGGCCAACGCCGTCTGGGAGGGCCCAGACTCAGCTAAGGACAACTACCCAGAGTTTGCTCGCCGCTTCCGGGCGGTATTCGATCATCGCCCGGAGGGCAAGGCGGCGGGCGAGCGATTATTTCATCTGAGGCAGGAGACGAGGAGCGCTCAGGACTTTGCCCTGGAGTTCCGGACTCTAGCCGCCGGATCGGGGTGGAATGAACGGGCCCTGATTGACCACTACAGGTGTAGTTTACGTGAGGACGTCCGCCGGGAGCTGGCTTGCCGGGACTATACCACCACCCTGGACCAGTTGATTGATTTGTCCATCAGGCTGGACAACCTGCTGGCTGTCCGGGGACGTTCCGATCGGGGCCTATTCATTCCACCTCCCATCCCTCCTGCTCCAACACCCATGGAGCTAGGAGGGACTGTTGCTAGGAGGACCGGAGGGGGGGGGCTCTCCTGCACCCACTGTGGCCGTAGAGGACACACTGCGGACCGGTGCTGGAGAGGTTCTCCCGGGAATTCAGATGGCAGCAGCAGAGCACCACTTCGACCCCCCAGGTGAGTCAGCACCAGCCACACCCAGAGCCCCCTGTCGACCACATGTACGTCTCTGTTTTTTTTCCTGAGTTTTCCCCTCACTCCCAGTATAAGACACTAGTCGATTCAGGCGCAGTTGGGAGTTTTATGGACCGTGGGGTTGCTGATAAGTTAGGGATTCCCCTGGTTAAACTGGACCAACCCTTCTCCGTGCACGCTTTAGATAATCGACCACTAGGGTCTGGCCAAGTGAGGGAGGTAACAGTGCCACTGGTCATGGTGACGCGGGGGGGTCATGAGGAACGTATCAGCCTGTTCCTTATTGATTCCCCGGCATTTCCGGTGGTGCTGGGACTTCCCTGGCTAGCCTCTCACAACCCTCAGATTTCATGGGGGCAGAGGGCTCTTAAGGGGTGGTCGAGGGAGTGCTCAGGTAGGTGTATAGGAGTTTCCATCGGTGCGACTATGGTGGAGAGTCCAGACCAAGTCTCTACTGTACACATTCCCTCTGAATATGCCGATTTGGCTATCGCCTTCAGTAAAACGAACGCGACTCAATTACCACCCCATCAACAGGGGGATTGTGTGATAAACCTCCAGGCTGGCGCGGCCCTTCCTAAAAGTCAGGTGTATCCTCTGTCTCAGGAGGAGACAGTGGCTATGGATACATACGTCGCTGAGTCCTTGAGACAGGGATACATTCGGCCATCTAAATCACCCGTCTC
This sequence comes from Salmo trutta, assembly GCF_901001165.1. Classification (NCBI taxonomy): domain Eukaryota; kingdom Metazoa; phylum Chordata; class Actinopteri; order Salmoniformes; family Salmonidae; genus Salmo; species Salmo trutta. The sequence continues at coordinate 34,953,853 of NC_042983.1, read as the reverse complement.
CTCGAGTTTCTTTTTTGTGAAGAAAAAGGAGGGAGGCCTGCGCCCGTGCATTGACTATAGAGGTCTAAATTCTATCACAGTGGGGTTCAGTTACCCACTACCTCTCATTGCTACGGCCGTGGAGTCATTTCACGGGGCGCGCTTCTTCACCAAACTAGATCTCAGGAGTGCGTATAACCTGGTGCGTATCCGAGATGGAGACGAGTGGAAAACCGCATTTAGTACCACATCTGGCCATTATGAGTACCTTGTCATGCCGTATGGGTTAAAAAAATGCTCCCGCCGTCTTCCAATCCTTTGTGGACGAGGTTCTCAGAGACATGCTCGGACAGGGTGTGGTGGTGTACATCGATGACATCTTGATCTACTCCGCCACACGCGCCGCGCATGTAGCTCTGGTGCGTAAAGTGCTTGGGCAGCTGCTGGAGCATAACCTATACGTCAAGGCTGAGAAATGTGAGTTCTCCAAACAAGCCGTCTATTTTCTGGGATATCGCATTTCCATCACAGGGGTGGTGATGGAAGATGACTGCGTTACGGCTGTGCGTAATAGGCCAACCCGTACCACGGTGAAGGAGGTGCAGCGGTTTTTGGGGTTCGCCAATTATTACCGGAGGTTTATCCGGGGTTTTGGTCAGGTGGCAGCTCCCATTACCTCACTGATGAAGGGGAGTCCGGTGCGGTTGCGGTTGTCGGCAGAGGCGGACTGAGCCTTCCGTCGTCTGAAGGTTCTGTTTACCGACGCTCCGGTGCTGGCGCATCCGGATCCCTCTTTGCCATTCATAGTGGAGGTGGACGCGTCCGAGGCTGGGGTAGGAGCTGTTCTTTCGCAGCGTTCAGGCGTTCCTCCGAAGCTCCGCCCCTGCGCATTCTTTTCTAAGAAGCTGAGCCCGACGGAGCGCAACTATGATGTGGGGGACAGGGAGTTGTTAGCCGTGGTCAAGGCTTTGACAGTGTGGAGACATTGGCTTGAGGGGGCACGTCACCCTTTTCTCATCTGGACCGACCACCGTAACCTGGAGTACATCCGGGCAGCGAGGAGACTTAATCCTCGTCAAGCCAGGTGGGCCATGTTCTTTATGAGGTTTCAGTTTACCCTTTCGTACATTCCGGGTTCTCGGAACCGGAAGGCCGACGCACTGTCGCGTCTCTACGACACCGAGGAGCGGACCATCGATCCCACTCCCATATTCCCTGCTTCCTGTCTGGTGGCACCGGTGGTATGGGAGGTGGATGCGGACATCGAGCGGGCGAGTCGGTCCGAACCCACTCCACCTCAATGTCCCGCGGGTCTGAAGTTCGTTCCGCTGGGTGTTCGCGATCGCTTGATCCGATGGGCCCACACTCTACCCTCCTCGGGTCACCCTGGGGTGGAACGGACAGTGCGAGGCCTGAAGGGGAAGTACTGGTGGCCCACCTTGGTTGAGGATGTAAGACACTATGTCTCTTCCTGTTCGGTGTGCGCCCAGTGCAAGGCTCCTAGGCACCTGCCTCGAGGGAAATTACAGCCCCTCCCCGTTCCACAGCGGCCTTGGTCTCACCTCTCGGTGGATTTCCTTACGGATCTCCCGCCATCTCAGGGGAATACAACGATCCTGGTTGTTGTGGATCGGTTCTCGAAGTCCTGCCGTCTGCTTCCGTTGCCCGGTCTTCCTACGGCTCTATTCACCCACGTCTTCCGGCACTACGGGGTGCCCGAGGACATCGTATCTGATCGGGGTCCCCAGTTTACGTCCAGGGTATGGAGGTCGTTTATGGAGAGGCTGGGGTCTCCGTCAGCCTGACCTCGGGTTTCCACCCCGAGAGTAATGGGCAGGTAGAGCGCATTAACCAGGATGTAGGCAGGTTTCTGCGGTCGTATTGCCAGGACCTGCCAGGGGAGTGGGCGCGGTTCGTGCCCTGGGCCGAGATGGCCCAGAACTCTCAGCGCCACTCCTCTACTAACCTGTCACCCTTCCAGGTCGTGTTGGGTTATCAGCCGGTCCTGGTGCCATGGCAACAGAGCCAGACAGAGGCTCCTGCGGTGGAGGAATGGGTCCAGCGCTCTAGGGAGACCTGGATTGCTGTCCAGGAGTGTATAAAGAGGGCTGGAGAACGACACAAGGAGAGCGCTGACCGCCACCGCAGTGAGGCCCCTGTGTTTAACCCAGGGGATAGAGTCTGGCTCATGACCCGGAACCTGCCCCTCCGCCTGCCCTGCCGGAAGCTGGGTCCGCGATTTGTGGGGCCATTCAAAGTCCTGAGGAGAATAAACGAGGTGTGTTATAGGTTACAACTTCCTACATATTACCGTATTAACCCCTCGTTTCATGTGTCTCTCCTCATGCCGGTGGTAGCTGGTCCGCTGCAGGACGCTGAGGTGCGGGAGGCCCCCCCGCCCCCCCTGGACATCGGAGGGGCCCCGGCGTATACAGTCCGGGCCATCTTGGACTCCCGACGTCGGGTGGGGGGCCTGCAGTACCTCATGGACTGGGAGGGGTACGGTCCGGAGGAGAGGTGCTGGGTCCCGGCGAGGGACATTCTGGATCCAGCCATGTTGCGGAATTTCCACAGCCTCCGCCCGGATCGCCCAGCGCCTCGCCCTCCGGGTCATCCCCGAGGCCGGAGTCAGCGCGCTGCGGGACCCGCGCGTCAGGGGAGGGGTACTGTCACAACGTCCACAGAAGGTGGCGCCTCTCCTCGGTCGGGCGGTGCTCGGCGGTCGTCGTCGCCGGCCTACTAGCTGCCACCGATCTGTGTTTCAGTGTCTGTTAGTTATGTCTGTTTTTTGATTGCACCTGTTTCGTGTTTGTCATTAGTGGGGGGGTATTTAGTCTGTCTGTGTTTAGTTAGGATTCGTGCGGGATTGTTCTTTGTTACGTGTGGTGTTATATTGTTTGGTTTACGACTTATTGTATAGGCATTAGGGTTGCCGGGCTGCGCCCCGTCGGCCTTTTGAGCGGAGCTTCTTTTAGTCTTTTTGACTGTTGTGCTCCCAGCCGTATATGGATTTTGCCCTTGGATTTATTAAATCACGTTTGTTCCAACGGACCTCAGTCTCCTGCGCTTGACTCACCCTTAAAACTGTTCTATCTGCCCGTGACACCAGGGCCGGGACGATACCAGTATCATGGTACTCGTTAGTATCGTGGCCAGGAAACTTAACAAAGCGTATTTAACTTCTTTAGGAAAACAGCCCTAATGCTGTAAACAAACATTACGTTGTCATCCAGTCACACTTATTCATTCTCCAAGCTATAGCACACAGTATTTTACATACAGAAGGTTTTTAAAAGACCAAAGAGTCTGTTCTGCTTCGTGTTTTCATTTTTACCACACAGCACTGACTTCAATCAGCCACCGGCCTACACACGCATGAACACGCATGAACATGCACGCCACACACACATTTTACTCAATCATCTACAGACATGTACCTAGTATTTTGGTTACAATATGTACTGTGAAATTACACAACATAACTATAAATGCGTCCCGAGCATACATGCACAAACACACAGAGGGAGAGAATGAGAAAACGCGCCCCTCAGAGGGAGCCCTGACTGCCTCTACTCACAATGGCCAGGTGCTGATGTGATGTGTGTGGGACAGAGAGTGAACAGATCCTTTGTCCAAAGGAAAGGAAAGAAGAGTACAGGTGCTGTAAGCAGACAGGCATTTGACCTGGCTGTGGTTCCCCTGTTCCAGAGGCATTTACATTTACATTTTAGTCATTTAGCAGACGCTCTTATCCAGAGCTACTTACAGTAGTGAATGCATACATTTCATACATTTTTTTCTGTGCTGGCCCCCCGTGGGAATCGAACCCACAACCCTGGCGTTGCAAACACCATGCTCTTACCAACTGAGCTACAGGGAAGGCTAGAGGCTAGAGGCTTAGGATGCATACCTGGCATTCTATTCCCTATGTAGTGCACTACTTTTGACCAGAGCCCTATTGACTAAATAGGGAATAGTGTTCCATTTGGAATGCAGGCTTAGTGACCGTGTGAACTTGAAGGTGTTTATGGGCTGGACATGCTGAAGTGATAAGCTACACTTAAACCAACTGGCTCTGAATAATAACACAAAGACCCCATCACCCTGTGTACTGGACTCTGACACTCTGGATAATGACCCCATCACCCTGTGTACTGGTCTCTGACACTCTGGATAATGACCCCACCACCCTGTGTGCTGGACTCTGGATAATGACCCCACCACCCTGTATACTGGACTCTGGATAATGACCCCACCACACTGTGTGCTGGACTCTGGATAATGACCCCACCACCCTGTGTGCTGGACTCTGACACTCTGGATAATGACCCCACCACTCTGTGTGCTGCACTCTGGATAATGACCCCACCACCCTGTGTACTGGACTCTGGATAATGACCCCACCACCCTGTGTGCTGGACTCTGGATAATGACCCCACCACTCTGTGTGCTGCACTCTGGATAATGACCCCACCACCCTGTGTGCTGGACTCTGGATAATGACCCCACCACCCTGTGTGCTGGACTCTGGATAATGATCCCACCACCCTGTGTACTGGACTCTGGATAATGACCCCACCACCCTGTGTGCTGGACTCTGGATAATGACCTCACCACGCTGTGTGCTGGACTCTGGATAATGACCCCACCACCCTGTGTACTGGACTCTGGATAATGACCTCACCACCCTGTGTGCTGGACTCTGGATAATGACCCCACCACCCTGTGTGCTGGACTCTGGATAATGACCCCACCACTCTGTGTGCTGGACTCTGGATAATGACCCCACCACTCTGTGTGCTGGACTCTGGATAATGACCCCACCACTCTGTGTACTGGACTCTGGATAATGACCCCACCACCCTGTGTGCTGGACTCTGGATAATGACCCCACCACTCTGTGTGCTGGACTCTGGATAATGACCCCACCACCCTGTGTAGTGGACTCTGGATAATGACCCCACCACCCTGTGTAGTGGACTCTGGATAATGACCCCACCACCCTGTGTAGTGGATTGCAATGTCATCCCAGACTGGCAGCAGTCAGTCAGCATCTGGCAAGACAAGAGAAGGCTCAGAGTCTCAGATATTGTGCAGACCGCTAAAAACATCTAAAAGCAGCGGGTGGCTGTTCTATCGCTTACTGTGATCACAATGTGTTAAAGAAACCCCCTGTTGGGGGACAGCGAACGGTTGCTGTTTGCGTCACCGTTCTAGTGTGTTTCCTCTCAGAGTGGAATAGAACCCAGCATCTGTTACTGCCTGGTTTGAGAAAGCTGTGAGCTTGACACATGCTACTGACTAACTGATAGGTCTGAAATCGGGCCGTCTGTTTAGTTCCAGAGGGTATTATCAGTGCTCTTATGTACAGGAACAAGGACATTAAACATGAATGAATGCAGACATTCCATCTCCACCCATCCAGGTATACTCCAGGGGGGGTATGGGTGTGTTTGCATGTGTGTGTGTGTGTGTGTGTGTGCGTGTGTGTGTGTGTTCCTATCCTTCTCTCAACTAGGTTAGTGAGAGACCACCTCTGCCTAACTATCAGTACAATAGACAAAACAGAAACTAGTGGAATGGCCTCCCGAGTGGCGCAGTGGTCTAAGGCACTACATCGCAGTGCTAGCTGTGCCACTAGAGGTTCTGGGTTCGAGTCCAGGCTCTGTCGCAGCTGGCCGAGACCGGGAGACCCATGGGGCAGAGCACAATTCGCCCAGCGTCGTCCGGGTTAAGGAAGGGTTTGGCCGGCAGGGATGTCCTTGTCCCATTGTGCACTAGTGACTCCTGTGGTGGGCCAGGTGCAGTGCACGCTGACATGGTGTTTCTTCCGACACATTGGTGTGGCTGGCTTCTGGGTTAAGCGGCACTGTGTCAAGAAGCAGTGCGGCTTGGTTGGGTTGTGTTTTGGAGGACGCACGGCTCCTGGTTGGAGGATTATGGATTTCCTGCTTATTCCCTCTTAATTCCGGGCAATCTTCCAAATGGGATTTCAGGAAAATCTGGGAATTTATTAAAAGTTCCTGGAATTTTGCAACCCTACCAATGGGAGTAATCTTCAGACTGCTAGACTGTTGGAAGGTATTCAGGAATGATGCATCTCCATCGAACTGTGTTGCATAGACAAGTCTTAACCCATGACAGCTCAGGAGTCTGTGCCCACACACAAAAGCCTGCTTGTGACTGTGTGAATGGGGCTTCCGTGAGAGGGCGTTGGTGTTAGTTAGTCATTGTCTGGTGTGTGTAGGCTTCTGTGTGTGTGTGTGTATACACACACGTGTCCATACACATCACTGATAGGGGCATAGACATTCTAGAGACAGACTTGTGTTAGTCACTTCCTGACAAAATACAGAAATACAGCTGATGCATGCTATGTTGTTGTCTTAGGTCTCTCTTTATGTAGTTTTGTCTCTCTTGTCGCGACGTGTGTTTTGTCCTATATTTTTATTTTATTTTTAATCCCAGCCCCCGTCCCCGCAGGAGGACTTTTGGTAGGCTGTCATTGTAAATAAGAATTTGTTCTTAACTGACTTGCCTAGTTAAATAAATGTTAAATAAATCATACTGCCTGTATTTCTGTATTTTGAAAGTACATATCTTGAAAACTTGATTGTTGACATGCAAAACATTTTGGGACTATATCAACAATGGACAAATTAAACAAATACCAAAAGATAGTTTATGGGGGGAATTTTACTTTAACCTACAAATGTGTCAAAACTGTCCTGCCTCTGGATTGAGTCTGCTGATCCTGGCCCACAGGCGTTGGACATGAGTGTTTGTGAGTATGCGTCTGTACAGGGGAGGGATGTTCAGCACCTTCTCAACAGGCTTTCAGCTGTTCAACCATAACCTGACACCCTCTACTGATTGCTGCACAACACAAGAGATGTGTGTGTACACCAGAAAGCAAGCATGTGTATGTTGACTGCCAATGGGAAAAGGAATCAAACGGGGTGTATTCTCTAAAGAAAGGTTTCATCAGAAAAGAGGACCAGTCTGTATACTAAAGTAGAGGTCTTCACGGGTCCAAAAAGTGGCTTTCCCTCCCGACCTGATATGCATAACAAAAAAATGTTTTAAACGGAGACATTTACTGAATGGACCCGAGGACACTCAGACCCGTTTTGAAAAGGCCTGTGGAATAACAGACCTCTTATGGTTCGGATCCAATAGACCAGTTCTGATAGACCTGTTCATATCCGAGAGTACTAGCCACTTTATATTATATAATGTTTACTTACCCTACATTACTCATCTCATTACCATCTACTGCATCTTGCCATCTTGATGTAATGTATCACTAGCCACTTTAAACAATGCCACTTCATATAATGTTTTCATACCCTGCATTGCTCATCTCATATGTATATACTGTACTCTATACCATCTACTGCATCTTGCCTATGCCGTTCGGCCATCACTCATTTATATATTTTTATGTACATATTCGTATTCATTCCTTTACACTTGTGTGTATAAGGTAGTTGTTGTGAAATTGTTAGGTTATATTACTTGTTAGATATTACTGCATGGTCGGAACTAGAAGCACAAGCATTTCGCTACACTTGCATTAACACCTGCTAACCATGTGTATGTGACAAATATAATTTGATTTGATTTAGAAAGAGAGAGAAACCTCAGACTGGGCACTGCCAGCGCCATCAATAAATCAGCGGTCAAATGATCCACAGTTAGGCCCTTCGTGTCCTTAAAAACAACCCAATAACAAATGACCAAAAAAACGAGCTCTTTAATTATTTGTTACTTTTATTTCTTACTTAACACTTATTTTTCTTAAAACGGCATTGTTGGTTAAGTGCCTGTAAGTAAGCTTTTCACTGTAAGGTCTACACCTGTTGTAGTCGGCGCATGTGACAAATACAATTTGATTTGAAATGCATTCCAGGTGACTACTTCATGAAGCAGGTTGAGAGGATGCCAAGAGTGTGCAAAGCTGTCATTGTGGGGGCTGTTTTATTAGACTTCCGTGTGGCATTTTACATTATCGATCATAGTCTGCTGCTGGAAAAATTAATGTTATGGCTTTAAACTCCTTGCTACAATGTGGATAAAGAGTTACTTGTCTAAAAGAACACAGAGGGTGTTCAATGACCCAAGACCAGCTCAGTTAATCCCTACCATTGTGACAACGGGTTGTCATAATGTTGCATCAAATGTACATTATCCCAGGGGTGTTGCAAGATACAATGTAAGTAACTTAATTTATGTCCCCCGAACTTCCCTGAATACCTCTGTTGATGCTACAGCTATTGTATGCAGTAATCATGAGCCTATGAACCAGAGTAATACTGTTAGCACTGAGGTGGTGTGCCCTAGTAGGAAGTCCACTGTGTGGCAGCTCACCGTGCTCAGCTCCAATACAAATAACATTAGCAAGTCTACTTCTGATAAGCTTCCCAGTAAAGCATTGAAAACAAATCAAGCAACCCAGATAAGTGCTAAAACATAGCCCATATTAACATATGTAGCCAAAGAAACAAGGAGCATGTAGTCAACAACTTGCTTGTAACAGATGACATTCATATTCTGACTATCTCTGAAACTCACTTAGGTAATACCTTTGGTGATACAGAGGTAAAAATACATGGTTATAACGTCTACAGAAAAGACAGAAATGTCAACGGGGTGGTGTTGCGGTCTAAATTCAGAACCACATTCCTGTAAAGATTAGAGAGGATCTCATGTTAAATACTGTTGTAGTAATATGACTACAGGTTCATCTGCCTCACCTAAAGCCCATTCTGGTGGGAAGCTGCTGTAGACCACCAAGTGCTAACAGTCAGTATCTGGATAATATGTGTGAAATGCTTGATAATGTATGTGATATCAACAGAGAAGTATATTTTCTGGGTGATTTAAATATTTACTGGCTTTCATCAAGCTGCCCACTCAAGAAAAAACTTCAAACTGTAACCAGTGCCTGCAACCTGGTTCAGGTTGTCAGTCAACTTACCAGGGTTTTTACAAACAGCACAGGAATGAATTCGTCAACATGTATTGATCACATTTTTACTAATGCTGCAGAAATTTGCTTTAAAGCAGTCTCCAAATCCATCAGATATAGTGATCACAATATAGTAGCCATATCTAGGAAAACCAAAGTTCCAAAGGCTGGGCCTAATATAGTGTATAAGAGTTCATACAATAAGTTTTGTAGTGATTCATATGTTGATGATGTAAAGAATATTTGCTGGTCTGTGGTGTGTAATGAGGAGCAAACAGATGCTGCACTTTACACATTTATGAAATAGCTATTCCAGTTAATAATAAGCATGCACCCATTAAGAAAATGACTGTAAAAACTGATAAATCCCCTTGGATTAATGAGGAATTGAAAAATGGTATGGTTGAGAGGGATAAGGCAAAAGGTATGGCAAAAAGGTCTTGCAGCCCAACCAATTGGCAAACGTACTACAAATTGAGAAATCAATTTAAAACAAAAATAAATCATATAAAGAATGATAGTAAAAAGCTTTGGAGCACCTTAAATGAAATTTTGGGAAAAAAGGCAAACTCAGCTCCATCATTCATTGAACTACTTTCATTTGCCAATCACCTTTAATGGCAAGATTAGCTAACTTAGGCATGACAGCAACAAACACTGACACTACACATCCAAGTATATCTGACCAAATTATGAAAGACAAGCAGTTAAATTTTGAATTCCGTAAAGTGAGTGTGGAAGAGGTGAAAAGAATTATAGTTATCTATCAACAATGACAAGCCACCGGGGTCTGACAACCTAGATGGAAAATTACTGACGATAATAGCAGACGATATTGCCACTACTATTTCACATATCTTCAATTTAAGCCTACTAGAAAGTGTGTGCCCCCAGGCTTGGATGGAAGCAAAAGTCATTTCGCTACCCAAGAATAGTAAAGCCCCCTTTCTGGCTCAAATGGCCAACCAACTCTTAGTAAACTTCTGGAAAAAAATGGTGTTTGACCAGATACAATGCTATTTTATAGTAAACAAAATTAAAAACAGACTTTCAGCTTATAGGGAAAGACATTGAACAAGCAGGGCACTTACACTGATGATTGGCTGAGAGAAATTGATGATAAAAGATTGTGGGGGCTGTTTTATTATACTTCCGTGTGGCTTTTGACATTATCGATCATAGTCTGCTGCTGGAAAAATGTATGTTATGGCTTTACACCCCCTGCTACAATGTGGATAAAGAGTTACTTGTCTAAAAGAACACAGAGGGTGTTCTTTAATGGAAGCCTCTCCAACATAATCCAGGTAGATTCAGGAATTCCCCAGGGTAGCTGTTTAGGCCCCTTACTTTTTTCAATCTTTACTAACAACAAGCCACTGTGTCTATGTATGCGGATCACTCAACACTATACACGTCAGCTACTACAGCAACTGAAATGACAGCAAAACTTAATAAAGGCTACAGTTATTTTCAGAATGGGTGGCAAGGAATAAGTTAGTCCTAAATATTTCCAAAATTAAAAGCATTGTATTTGGGACAAATCATTCACTAAACTCTAAACCTCAACTAAATCTCGTAATCAATAATGATGACATTTAGCAAGTTGTGGTGACTAAACTGCTTGGAGTAACCCTGGATTGTAAACTGTCATGTTCAAAACATATTGATATAACAGTAGCGAAGATGGGGCTGAAGTCTGTCCATAATAAAGGCCTGCTCTGCCTTCTGCCCTGCTCTGCCACTATCAACATGGCAGGTCCTACAGGCCTAGTTTTGTCGCACCTGGACTACTGTTCAGTAGTGTGGTCAGGTGCCACATAGAGGAACTTGGGAAATTGCAGTTGGCTCAGAACAGGGCAGCACGTCTGACCCTTAAAAGTACACGGAGAGCTAACATTAAATGATATGCATGTCAATTTCTCGTGGCTCAAAGTGGAAGAGAGACTGACTTCATCACTACTTGTTTTTGTAAGAAGTGTTGACAAGCTGAATGTACCGAGCTGTCTGTACTTGCACACAGCTCGAACACCCATGCATACCCCACAAGACATGCCACCAGAGGTCACTTCACAATCCCAAGGTCAAGAACAGACTACGGGAGGCACACAGTACTTCATAGAGCCATGACTACACGGAACTCTATTCCACATCAGGTAACTGATCCAAGCAGTGAATCAAATTGTTTTTTTCTTCATTGGTATAAATACACCTTATGGAACAGCAGGGAATGTGAAGAGACGCACACAAAAGGAACAGACACACGCAAAACGCACACAAGCACACACACTCTACACACATTGTAATATTGTTGTATGGTGGTATTATACATTGTATTGTAGATATGTGGTGGTGTAATAATGTTATATGACGTACTGTTTTGTCTTTTGTTTTATATGTAATGTACGTGTATTAATGTGTTTGGACTATAGGTCGACCGATTAATCGGCATGGCCGATTAATTAGGGCCAATTTCAAGTTTTCATACCAATCGGTAATCTGCATTTTTGGACGCCGATTATGGCCGATTACATTGCACTCCATGAGGAGACTGCATGGCAGGCTGACCACCTGTTACACGAGTGCAGCAAAGAGCCAAGGTAAGGTGCTAGCTAGAATTAAACTTATCTTATAAAAAACAATCAATCTTAACATAATCACTAGTTAACTACACATGGTTGATGATATTACTAGTTTATCTAGCTTGTCCTGCATTGCATATAATCAATGCGGTGCCTGTTAATTTATCATCGACTCACAGCCTACTTTGCCAAATGGGTGATGATTTAACAAGCGCATTCGCGAAAAAAGCACTGTCGTTGCACCAATGTGTACCGATCCATAAACATCAATGCCTTTCCTAAAATCAATACACAAGTATATTTTTTTTTATCTGCATATTTAGTTAATATTGCCTGCTAACATGAATTTCTTTTAACTAGGGAAATTGTGTCACTTCTCTTGCGTTCTGTGCAAGCAGAGTCAGGGTATATGCAGCAGTTTGGGCCGCCTGGCTCGTTGTGAACTGTGTGAAGACCATTTCTTTCTAACAAAGACCGTAATTAATTTGCCAGAATTGTATATATTTATGACATTACATTGAAGGTTGTGCAATGTAACAGCAATATTTAGACTTAGGGATGCCACCCGTTAGATAAAATACAGAACGGTTCCGTATTTTACTGAAAGAATAAACGTTTCGTTTTCGAAATGATAGTTTCCGGATTTGACCATATTAATGACCTAAGGCTCGTATTTCTGTGTGTTTATTATATTATAATTAAGTCTATGATTTGATATTTGATAGCGCAGTCTGACTGAACGGTGGTAGGCAGCAGCAGGCTCGTAAGCATTCATTCAAACAGCACTTTCCTGCGTTTGCCAGCAGCTCGTCGCTGTGCTTCAAGCATTGCGCTGTTTATGACTTCAAGCCCATCAACTCCCAAGATTAGGCTGGCGATACTATAGTGCCTATAAGAACATCCAATAGTCAAAGGTATATTAAATACAAATGGTATAGAGAGAAATAGTCCTATAATTCCTATAATAACTACAACCTTAAACTTCTTAACTGGGAATATTGAAGAGTCATGTTAAAAGGAAGCACCAGCTTTCATATGTTCTCATGTTTTGAGCAAGGAACTTAAACGTTAGCTTTTTTACATGGCATATATTGCACTTCTACTTTCTTCTCCAACACTGTGTTTTGCATTATTTAAACCAAATTGAACAGGTTTCATTATTTATTTGAGAATTAACTTATTTTATTTATGTATTATACTAAGTTAAAATAAAAGTGTTCATTCAGTATTGTTGTAATTGTCATTATTACAAATATATTTAATTTTTTATAAAAACATTTTTTTTATTTTTTTTTAACAAAACTCGGCCGATTAATTGGTATCGGCGTTGAAAAATCATAATCGGTCAACCTCTAGTTTGGACCCCAGGAAAAGTAGCTGCTGCCTTGGAAGCAACTAATCCCCAATAAATACAAAAAAATACAAACATTGCTAGCTATTTCTGACTAACTTTGCTCATGGCAACATTGCCACCTGTCCGAAGTAAACTTGATGACATCATAATGATGCCAATGTTTTTTTCTACAGATTGTCCTTTAGCAGTCATCATATTTCCAGGCCACTACAGTGTAATTTTGACAAAAGAGTCATTAGTCGGACTCGCTGCGACATCTCTAGAACGTTGAGAACAAATGGCAACAACGCGACCGAGTGACGGAGATGCAACCCATGAATTATTTATTGGTTTTTACTTTCCTAAAATAATAATTTACCACCTCACGGTTCAGCTGTCGGAGCTTTGAGCCTAAGCCTAGCCCTAGAAAGACAGAGAGAAAGACAGAGATATGCCAGCGCCATGCATGATTCCGACACCAACATTCTGTATCCTTGTCAGATAGGCTCCTGAGTGGCGCAGTTGTCTATGGCACTGCATCTCAGTGCTAGAGGCGTCACTACAGACCCTGGTTTGATTCCAGGCTGTATCACAACCGGCCGTGATTGGGAGTCCTATAGGGCAGTGCATAATTGGCCCAGCATCGTCCGGTCTAGGGTTTGGCTGGGGTATTCCTAAATGACTTGCCAAGTTAAATAAAAGTAATAAAAGGCTACTACTGCTATACAGATAAACAGTTGAAGTCTGAAGTCAGAAGAGCCTTCCCTGTGGCTCAGTTGGTAGAGCATGGTGTGTGCAACACCAGGGTTGTGGGTTCGATTCCCACGGGGGGCCAGTACAAAAAAAATGCATGAAATGAAATGTATGCGTTCACTACTGTAAGTCGCTCTGGATAAGAGCGTCTGCTAAATGACTAAAATGTAAAAGTTTACAAATACCTTAGCCAAATACATTTAAACTCCGTTTTTCACAATTCCTGACATTTAATCCTAGTAAAAATTCCCTGTCTTAGGTCAGTTAGGATCACCACCTTATTTTAAGAATGTGAAATGTCAGAATAATAGTAGGGAGAATGATTTATTTCAGCTTTTATTTATTTCATCACATTCCCAGTGTGTCAGAAGTTTACATACACTCAATTAGTATTTGGTAGCATTGCCTTTAAATTGTTTAACTTGGTGGTTGAAAAACTAGTTTTAATGACTCCAACATAAGTATATGTAAACTTCCGACTTCAACTGTAGGTGTACAGAAGGAGGCTAATTAGTTCAGTTTTGCTAAAAATATTTTCTAGCGAATGGCGAGTTGCACACAGTCCATTTGGCTGCTCCAACGTTCTTCTCATATTTTTCCCTAAAACATGTCCCCACCTCCGGCTTCTCTTCCTCCTCTGATTTTAATTTGCCATCAACAGAAGAGTCCCTCTCTGTCTCTCTCAATGGAATTACATCATGGGTTCCTGATCTGTACTACACAGAAATGCATAATTCTGGATATGATGAATGTCATTCTCCTCATGTTTCACAAGTTTGGACATCACAGAGCAGCAGAGCATAGTAGAGTACATTGCGGTACTATACAGCACAGTAGAGTACAGTGCAGTAGAGTACAGTAAGTTACAGTAGAGTATAGTTCAGTACAATATACTGTACTCTACTTTTCTTTACAGTACTGTGCTATCCAAACTTGTGTAACTTACATCTATAATAGTTTCAGATTTGGTCGTCAGGTCAGTGTGTGGACATTATTATCAAGGCCAGGGTGGACTGACCAAATGTCAACTACACTGAACAAAAATATAAACGCATGTTCCATGAGCTGAAATTAAAGATCCCAGTCATTTTCCATATGCACAAAAAGCTTATTTCTCTCAAATTTTCTGCACACATTTTTTTACATCCCTGTTAGTGAGTATTTTTCCTTTGCCAATATATTCCATCCACTTGATAGGTGTGGCATATCAAGAAGCTGATTAAACAACATTGAATTGATTAAACATTACACAGGTGCACCTTGTGCTGGGAACAATAAAAAGCCACTCTAAAATGTACAGTTTTGTCACACTGCCACAAATGTCTCAAGTTGAGGGAGCATGCAATTGGAATGCTGACCTCAGGAATGTCCACCAGAGCTGTTTGAGAATTTAACATGAATTTCTCTACCATAAGCCGCCTCCAACTGCAGACCACGTATATGGCATTGTGTGGGCGAGCGGTTTGCTGATGTCAACGTTGTGAACCCCATGGTGGCGGTGGGGTTATGGTATGGGCAAGCATAAGCTACGGACAATAAACAAAATAGCATTTTATCAATGGCAATTTGAATGCACAGAAATACCGTGACAAGATCCTGAGGCCCATTGTGAGGTCAATTTTTTTAAAGGTATCTGTGACCAACACATCCATAACTGTATCCAGTCACGTGAAATCCTTATATTAGGGCCTAATGAATATGTTCAATTGACTGATTTCCTCATATGAACTTACTCAGTAAAATCTTTGAAATTGTTGCATGTTGCATTTAGATTTTTGTTCAGTATACTATTCAATGTCCATGGATGTCCGGTGTCGGTCGGTGCTCAGTGGGTGAGGATGCTGGTTACAGTAATTGGAAAGGGAGGGGGCTCATGAGTAGGCGTAAGTAAGAGCTGAGAGAGGCGACATTAACTGGAGAATGAGAGAGAAAGGCAGAGCAGGAGACACTCTTGATTTAACCACAAGACAAGAGAAATAAAACAGTTATGAGCTGAACATAACAGTATGCTGGTGGAAGGGAGGACAGTACCAGGTGACATTAACTGGAGAGAGTGAGGGGTTGTTCAGACTGTGTTAACACTCATGGTTTGACCACCAGATGAAAGAAAGAGATATAAAACAGTTATGAGCTGAACATAACAGTATGCTGGTGGAAGGGAGGACAGTAGCAGGTGACATTAACTGAGAGTGAGGGGTTGTTCAGACTGTGTTAACACTCATGGTTTGACCACCAGATGAAAGAAAGAGATATAAAACAGTTATGAGCTGAACATAACAGTATGCTGGTGGAAGGGAGGACAGTACCAGGTGACATTAACTGGAGAGAGTGAGGGGTTGTTCAGACTGTGTTAACACTCATGGTTTGACCACCAGATGAAAGAAAGAGATATAAAACAGTTATGAGCTGAACATAACAGTGTGCTGGTGGAAGGGAGGACAGTACCAGGTGACCCAACTGTGGTTCATGACTATTATGATTTCCCATTGAAGCCATTTCAGTTGCAGTATTTCCATTACTGATTTTTTGGTAATTCCATTATGAGTTTTAATCACTTAATAATTTATATCAGTAAAATCAATACAACTAATTGGTAGGTCTACCATTACTTGTTACTGTGAACTTTCATTATGCTCTCTCATGAGGAAGACAAAAAAAAGACAGCTGAGGCACAAGGCAATATTTCTTAAACTTACATAAGGTAAACAGTTTCTCCAAAACTAAATATAAGTGTTGATATTAGTTGGCAGGGGTCTTTAGGTCAACATTGTGTTTTTATGTATTTCTGATACCTTTTAAGACATTTTCTGATGTTTTCTAAGACCCCTTTTTCATCTGTTTATCCAGAAATCAAAAACGCTAAAATTATGCACATTTTCAGGGATGGAACATTTTTGAAAAATGCATCTATGCCTTCATTTCACAAAAATAGACTTTTAGCTTTCATTTGACATGCTGCTGTGAACTTCACATGTTGGTGCTCATGGATCATTTTCAGAGGAAATGCCCACAACCAACTTAAGAGGAGGAAAGGAGGAGGAGAGAAGGAAAAAGGAGAGGGGGAAGAGGAAGAGAGAGAGAGCGAGAGGCTGGTTTAATTTGTAAGGCATGCCATTTGTTTTTCCCTTCTCACCAAGCATTATAATACTATTGCATTGTGAACTGTGAACAATGGCAGGATGCTGTTTTCAAAAAATAAAATGTTTAATTTTGTGCAAAGATGGGGGGGCGCAGCTTGATGTATTACATTTGGACAAAGTATTCTCTATCTTGGATGTACAAACAGTCACAAGCATTGTCCACACACACAGACAAAGCCGGCAGCTAGCACAACAAACTCAAGCTATAGACGCCATCATTTTTTTGCCAAATGTACGTTCTGCATACCAAGGAAGCCTCTCAGAGAAGGAGAGGGTCCAGGCTTTGTTTCAAAGAGGGGGTGAGGGGGTAAACCTCCTCCTGGCATCACTAATGCACCCCTGTCACTATTGACACATGCATTATGCCAGGGTAACCTAAGAGGAACCCTTTGGCTCCCCCAACCCCTTAAGGCGGGCCCTCAGCCTGGCATTTGTGCCCCAGGCATGAGTCTTGTTCTGGGCCAGAGCACTGAGTGATAGATAGTGTATTGTTCTCTAGGACCTGGGCTGTCTTGAGCATAGCTGAGTTGAGGGGATGTTTTTGCATTCCTCGACATGACTCCCCCCGTGTTCATGATTCGAGGTGCTTCCTCTCCGTGGCAACAGCACCAGCATTGGTGTGAGTTTGACTAGTGAGTGAGTGACAGAGCGACCACCAGTCACACACACACACACACACACACCCTTCGGAAAGTATTCAGACCCCTTGACTTTTTCTACATTTTGTTGTGTTACAACCTTATTCTAAAATGGATTTAAAAAATCTAACAAATCCTCAGCAATCTACACCCAATACCGCATAATGACAAAGCAAAAACAGGTTTTTAGAAATTTTAGCAAATGTATAAAAATATTAAGAACAGAAATACCTTATGTTCATAAGTATTTAGACCCTTTGCTATGAGACTCAAAATGGAGCTCAGATGCATCCTGTTTCCATTGATCATCCTTGAGATCGTCCTACAACTTGATTGGAGTCCACCTGTGGTAAATTCAATTGACACAGAGCATTCGGAAAGTATTCAGACCTCTAGACTTTTTCCATATTTTGTTATGTTACAGTCTTATTCTAAAATGGATTAAATCCCCCCCATCGATCTACACACACACACACACACACACACACACACACACACACACACACACACACACACACACACACACACACACACACACACACACACACACACACACACACACACACACACACACACACACACACACACACACTTTACCCAATAATGACAAAGCAAAAACAGATTTAAAAAAGGACATTTTTGCTAATTTATAAAAAACAAAAAACTGAAATATCACATTTACATAAGTATTCAGACCCTTCACTCAGTACTTTGTTGAAGCACCTTTGGCAGCAACTACAGCCTCAATTCTTCTTGGGTATGAAGCTACAAGTTTGGCACACCTGTATTTGGGGAGTTTATCTCATTCTGCTCAGCAGATCCTCTCAAGCTCTGTCAGGTTGGATGGGGAGCGTTGCTGCACAGCTATTTTCAGGTCTCTCCATAGATGTTTGATCGTGATCGAGTCCGGGCTCTGGCTGGGCCACTCAAGGACATTTCAGAGACTTGTCCCAAAGCCACTCCTGTGTTGTCTTGGGTGTGTGCTTAGGGCCATTGTCCTGTTGCCCCAGTCTGAGGTACTGAGTGCTCTGGAGCAGGTTTTTATCAAGGATCTCTCTGTACATTCTCTGTTCATCTTTCCCTCGATCCTGACTAGTCTCCCAGTCCCTGCCGCAGAAAAACATCCCCACAGCATGATGCTGCCACCACCATGCTTCACCGTAGGGATGGAGCCAGGTTTCCTCCAGACGTAACGCTTGGCATTCAGGCCAAAGAGTTCAATCTTGGTTTCATCAGACCAGAGAATCTTGTTTCTCAAGGTCTGAAAGTCCTTTAGGTGCCTTTTTGGCACCTTTTACTGAGAAGTGGCTTCTGTCTGGCCACTCTACCATAAAGGCCTGTTTGGTGGAGGATTGCGTCCTTCTGGAAGGTTCTCCCATCTCCACAGAGGAACTCTGGAGCTCTGTCAGAGTGACCAAGGCCCTCCTCCCCCGATTGCTCAGTTTGGCTGGGCGGCCAGCTCTAGGAAGAGTCTTGGTGGTTCCAAACTTCTTCCATTTAAGAATGATGGAGGCCACTGTGTTCTTGGGGACCTTCAAATGCTGCAGAAATGTGTTGGTACCCTTCCCCAGATCTGTGCCTCAACACAATCCTGTTTCTGAGCTCAACGGACAATTCAACTGTGGGACCTTTTATAGACAGGTGTGTGCCTTTCCAAATCATGTACAATCAATGTAATTTACCACAGGTGGACTCCAAGTTGTAGAAACATCACAGATGATCAATGGAAACAGGATGCACCTGAGCTAAATTGTGTCTGAACTTATGTAAATAAGGTATCCGTTATTTATTTTTAATACATTTGCAAAATGTTCTACAAAACTGTTTTATCTTTGGCCTTATGGGGTATTATGTGTAGATTGAAGGAAAAAAATGTTTAATCAATTTTAGAATAAGGCTGTAATGTAACAAAATGTGGAAAAATTGAAGGTGTCTGAATATGTTTGTGTGTTTGTATATATGTTTTATAGCTACTATTTTTATTATTGTCGCTGTTGTCTTCATATTTTTTGTATATCACTTCGCTTTGCCAACATTGACCTTGTCATTCATGCCATTAAAGCACATTGAATTGAGATCGAGACAGCGATATCCATATAGGATATAGGGCCTAAGCCTGTATGCTCATGCACAGACACGCTTAAATAAATCATCTGGAAAAACACATTGGTGGTTTATAGTCATGTAATCTCTGCCAAACCACATTAAACATTTAACAGTGCTCTCATGCCCGAAATAGTGCATGTCTGAGAACAGTGCAGGTATGCGCCAGGTCTCAACAAAAAACTTCTGGAGCACAATTGCATTGACTGTTGCAGATAGATTACAAGCAGTCACACAACTCGTAAATGACTCCAGCAAAATAACTTCTACACCGCAAAGCTGGGAATAAACTACATCCCTGGTAATTTAAGTTATTTTGCACCAGCTCCACAGCACCATAGGCCCAGCCGGACCGAACTGGTACAGATCAAAGAGAGATGGGTCCTCCCTGCCATGACATTCCCACTGATTGGACAATGTAGGATTGGTGAAAGCAATAGGTTGGTAACCTTGCTCTCACTCATCCAATCACTTCTAGATCATTTATAACCTCCAGGAAAGCAGGGTACATTTTGTAAGTATTGGAACGAGGCCCATGTCTCTCTGCTCCACAGGCCCTGCAACACGCTCCTGGAGGCTAACTGGACTAGGAGAGAGTAGGCAGAGGGCTGGGACTGGGAGAGAGTAGGCAGAGGGCTGGGACTGGGAGAGAGTGGTGGAGGGCTGGGACTGGGAGAGAGTAGGCAGAGGGCTGGGACTGGGAGAGAGTGGTGGAGGGCTGGGACTGGGAGAGAGTAGGCAGTGAGCTGGGACTGGGAGAGAGTGGTGGAGGGCTGGGACTGGGAGAGAGTAGGCAGAGAGCTGGGACTGGGAGAGAGTAGGCAGAGGGCTGGGACTGGGAGAGAGTAGGCAGAGAGCTGGGACTGGGAGAGAGTGGTGGAGGGCTGGGACTGGGAGAGAGTGGTGGAGGGCTGGGACTGGGAGAGAGTGGTGGAGGGCTGGGACTGGGAGAGAGTAGGCAGAGGGCTGGGACTGGGAGAGAGTAGGCGGAGGGCTGGGACTGGGAGAGAGTAGCGGAGGGCTGGGACTGGGAGAGAGTGGTGGAGGGCTGGGACTGGGAGAGAGTGGTGGAGGGCTGGGACTGGGAGATAGTAGGCAGAGGGCTGGGACTGGGAGAGAGTAGGCAGAGGGCTGGGACTGGGAGAGAGTGGTGGAGGGCTGGGACTGGGAGAGAGTAGGCAGAGGGCTGGGACTGGGAGAGAGTAGGCAGAGGGCTGGGACTGGGAGAGAGTAGGCAGAGGGCTGGGACTGGGAGAGAGTAGGCAGAGAGCTGGGACTGGGAGAGAGTGGTGGAGGGCTGGGACTGGGAGAGAGTGGTGGAGGGCTGGGACTGGGAGAGAGTAGGCAGAGAGCTGGGACTGGGAGAGAGTAGGCAGAGAGCTGGGACTGGGAGAGAGTAGGCAGAGGGCTGGGACTGGGAGAGAGTGGGCGGCTGCCTGGGACTGGGAGAGAGTAGGCAGAGGGCTGGGACTGGGAGAGAGTAGGCAGAGGGCTGGGACTGGGAGAGAGTAGGCAGAGGGCTGGGACTGGGAGAGAGTAGGCAGAGGGCTGGGACTGGGAGAGAGTAGGCAGAGAGCTGGGACTGGGAGAGAGTGGTGGAGGGCTGGGACTGGGAGAGAGTGGGCAGAGAGCTGGGACTGGGAGAGAGTAGGCAGAGAGCTGGGACTGGGAGAGAGTAGGCAGAGAGCTGGGACTGGGAGAGAGTAGTGGAGGGCTGGGACTGGGAGAGAGTGGTGGAGGGCTGGGACTGGGAGAGAGTAGGCAGAGGGCTGGGACTGGGAGAGAGTAGGCAGAGGGCTGGGACTGGGAGAGAGTGGTGGAGGGCTGGGACTGGGAGAGAGTAGGCAGAGGGCTGGGACTGGGAGAGAGTGGGCGGCTGCCTGGGACTGGGAGAGAGTAGGCAGAGGGCTGGGACTGGGAGAGAGTGGTGGAGGGCTGGGACTGGGAGAGAGTGGTGGAGGGCTGGGACTGGGAGAGAGTGGTGGAGGGCTGGGACTGGGAGAGAGTGGTGGAGGGCTGGGACTGGGAGAGAGTAGGCAGAGGGCTGGGACTGGGAGAGAGTAGGCAGAGGGCTGGGACTGGGAGAGAGTGGGCGGCTGCCTGGGACTGGGAGAGAGTAGGCAGAGAGCTGGGACTGGGAGAGAGTAGGCAGAGGGCTGGGACTGGGAGAGAGTAGGCAGAGGGCTGGGACTGGGAGAGAGTAGGCAGAGGGCTGGGACTGGGAGAGAGTAGGCAGAGGGCTGGGACTGGGAGAGAGTAGGCAGAGAGCTGGGACTGGGAGAGAGTGGTGGAGGGCTGGGACTGGGAGAGAGTGGGCAGAGAGCTGGGACTGGGAGAGAGTAGGCAGAGAGCTGGGACTGGGAGAGAGTAGGCAGAGAGCTGGGACTGGGAGAGAGTAGTGGAGGGCTGGGACTGGGAGAGAGTGGTGGAGGGCTGGGACTGGGAGAGAGTAGGCAGAGGGCTGGGACTGGGAGAGAGTAGGCAGAGGGCTGGGACTGGGAGAGAGTGGTGGAGGGCTGGGACTGGGAGAGAGTAGGCAGAGGGCTGGGACTGGGAGAGAGTGGGCGGCTGCCTGGGACTGGGAGAGAGTAGGCAGAGGGCTGGGACTGGGAGAGAGTGGTGGAGGGCTGGGACTGGGAGAGAGTGGTGGAGGGCTGGGACTGGGAGAGAGTGGTGGAGGGCTGGGACTGGGAGAGAGTGGTGGAGGGCTGGGACTGGGAGAGAGTAGGCAGAGGGCTGGGACTGGGAGAGAGTAGGCAGAGGGCTGGGACTGGGAGAGAGTAGGCAGAGGGCTGGGACTGGGAGAGAGTAGGCAGAGGGCTGGGACTGGGAGAGAGTGGTGGAGGGCTGGGACTGGGAGAGAGTGTGCAGAGAGCTGGGTGTGGGTGTGTCCATCACAACATCACATGATCCAACCACTTCCTAAACCAAAGTATAGCTGCTGGTGGCCATGGTGGTTGGGTGGGTAGTGTCAGAAATGACATTGTAGGGCTGAGTTTGAACTCTTAGCGTTCCATTTCTCTCTCTATCACTCCCACTATCCATACATGGGTGTCTCTCTGTGGCAGCAAAACAGCATGGACAGAATAGCGTGCAGTGAGTTTAGTGTTTTGTGCGGGGCAATTGAAAAAGCAGATTTCAACTCCCACAGAGAGTGAAGCAGAGGAGCTGGACAGAAGGGAATATACTATGCGCGCATGCACACACACACAGAAAAACAGACAGGCTGCCATACGTGTTGATTCAGCATTAGCCCCCATTCTCTCAGGGTCTGGTAGTCAGATGGAGATCCATCCATCATGAACCCCAGAGACAGAGTAACCAGGAAGACCCACAGGAATACTACTATACTGGAACTACAGTAGCAGATGTGGACACACCCCTCCAGGAACACTCACAGGGGGAAAGAAAGACATATATGCAAGAGTTCTCAGAGTGAGTGGGTCCAAACCAAGTCCACAGCAATTCTATATATATATATTTTTTTTTAATTCTCCCCAATTTCGTGATATCCAAATTGGTAGTTACAGTCTCGTCCCATCGCTGCAATTCTTGTATGGACTCTGGAGAGGCGAAGGTGGAGAGCCATGCGTCCTCTGAAACACGACCCTGCCAAGCCGCACTGCTTCTTGACACACTGTTCGCTTAACCCGGAAGCCAGAAGCACCAATGTGTTGGAGGAAACACTGCAGCTAGCGACCGAAGTCAGCATGCATGAGCCCGGCCTGCCACAAGGAGTCACTAGAGCGCGATGGGACAAGGACATCCCAGCCGGCCAAACCCTCCCCTAACCCGGACGACACTGGGCCAATTGTCAAGTGTGCAAAGCTAAGGGTGGCTACTTTGAAGAATCCCAAATATAAAATAGATTTTTGTTTGTTTAACACTTTTTTGGTTACTACATGATTCCATGTGTGTTATTTCATCGTTTTGATGTCTTCACTATTATTCTACAATGTAAAAAATAAAAACCTGGGATATGTATACACACACACACACACACACACCCCCGTTCAAAAGTTTGGGGTCACTTAGAAATGTCCTTGTTTTTGAAAGAAAAGCACATTTTTTGTCCATTAAAATAACATCAAATTGATCAGAAATACAGTGTAGACATTAATAATGTTGTAAATTACTATTGTAGCTGGAAACGGCAGATTTTTTATGGATAATCCACATAGACGTACAGAGGCCAATTATCAGCAAACATCACTCCTGTGTTCCAATGGCACGTTGTGTTAGCTAATCCAAGTTTATCATTTTAAAAGGCTAATTGATCATTAGAAAACCCTTTTGCAATTATGTTAGCACAGCTGAAAACTGTTGTGCTACTTAAAGAAGCAATAAAACTGGCCTTCTTTAGACTAGTTGAGTATCTGGAGCATCAGCATTTGTGGGTTCGATTACAGGCTCAAAATGGCCAGAAACAAATAACTTTCTTCTGAAACTCCTCAGTCTATTCTTGTTCTGAGAAATGATGGCTATTCCATGCGAGAAATTTCCAAGAAACTGAAGATCTCGTTCAACGCTGTGTACTACTCCCTTCACAGAACAGCACAAACTGGCCCTAACCAGAATAGAAAGAGAGGGGGGGGGGGGTCGGTGCACAACTGAGCAAGAGGACAAGTACATTAGAGTGTCTAGTTTGAGAAACAGACGCCTCACAAGTCCTCAACTGGCAGCTTCATTAAATAGTACCCGCAAAACACCAGTCTCAATGTCAACAGTGAAGAAGCGACTCCGGGATGCTGGCCTTCTAGGTAGAGTTCCTCTGTCCAGTGTCTGTGTTCTTTTGCCCATATGAATCTTTTATTTTTATTGGCTAGTCTGAGATATGGCTTTTTCTTTGCAACTGGTTTGATTCCAGGCTGTATCACAACCGGCCGTGATTGCCACAATCTATCTGCAATATTAAAGCTGATCTACACCCCCGCAAAAATAATTACTATATATCAATATTTAAAAAAATACAAACAAAATTTTAATATTGTGGATTTCGAAAAGAGGCGTATCCGGAAAACATGATGCTAACAGAAAGGAATGAGGTGGGTAGCTAGCTAACTGTGTGTGTCATTGTAGAAAACTATTTATACTGAACTAAAATAAAAACGCAACATGCAAATATTTCAATGATTTTACTGAGTTACAGTTCATATAAGGAAATCATTCAATTTAAATTAATTAATTTGGCCCTAATCAATGGATTTCACAACTGGGCAGAGGTGCAGCCATGGGTGTGTCTGGGAGAGCATAGGCCCTACCACTAGGGAGCCGGGCCCACCCACTCCGGAGGTGCACCTGTGTAATGATCATGCTGTTTAATCAGCTTCTTGATATGCCACACCTGTCAGGTGGACGGATTTTCTTGGCAAAGGAGAAATGTTCACTAACAGGGATGTAAACAAATGTGTGCACAACATTTTGAGAGAAATAAGCTTTTTGTGCGTATGGAACATTTCTGGGATCTTTTATTTCAGCTCAGGGAACCAACACTTTACATGTTGAGTTTATATTTTTATTCAGTATATAAACAAAAAAATCTGATCTCTTAAAAGTTTAGTTCATTTTGGTTCTATTATCTATACAATAGGCTATCATTGATTTTTACCCAATAGGCCTGACATTACCTCTTTCAATGAGCTTTCCATTTTGATTGGGTTATTTTACCTAAAATCCTTTAGGCCTACCTATAAAAAAATAAAAGATAAAACTCTGCACCTCTGCCCAACCTGGCAAGAGTGGTGGTGGTGGTGGTGGTGGTGGTGATGGTGGTGGTGGTGATGGTGGTGGTGGTGATGGTGATGGTGGTGGTGGTGATGGTGGTGGTGATGGTGGTGGTGGTGATGGTGGTGGTGGTGATGGTGGTGGTGGTGGTGGTGATGGTGGTGATGGTGATGGTGGTGGTGGTGGTGATGGTGGTGGTGATGGTGGTGATGGTGGTGGTGGTGGTGGTGATGGTGGTGGTGGTGGTGGTGATGGTGGTGATGGTGGTGGTGATGGTGGTGGTGGTGGTGCAAACAAAGACACACACATGGGTTTCTGTTCTGGAAAATGTGGCTCTGGACATTTGACCTGCAGCATTTAAATGTACCGGACCCATGTGCATTGGGTTCATAACCCATTAGGGTGTTCACCCACGGTGCTCAGAATGACAGAAATCACAAATAGATTAAGGTCATTCATATGAACAGAACATGCAAGTCAAGGATGCAACGATGTGCAGTCTTTCTTTCCTAATTCTGATCAGCACTTTGAAGATGTTAAAATAACTGTCCACATTTACTGTTCCTCAGCCAACAAGTTGAGGAACGATGTCAAACTACTATCCCCCACAGTAGAAAAGTTGACCTATTCTATTGGTCAGTTAGTGGAGAAAGAAATAGCCTATTCCAAGCAGACTGGGAAAGTTGTGGGATGACAGATCCCAAATTCATAAAACCAGTAGGCCTAGGCTTCATAATATATATTTTTTAAAGCAAATGAGTCTAATGCAACAGATCAGAACGTTTATCTTAAAATGTTGATAAACTATTTTTGCGCACAAGGCAGTAGGCTACGTGCAAATGTTTGTTCCATAATGCATTTAGCGGGAAAACACCATAAAAAGCGCACGCACATGAGAGCGGAATTTAGAAAGAGGGGAGATCTGATATGCAATAACTAGCAGGTGCTCATTTTATTTATTGGCTTTTCTATACATTTAAGACGACCAAAAGCCGGCTATTACCGGCTAACGGAAACCCCACACAGAGTCTGTATTGGGCTTCACAGGGTGAAAGGGGTTCTTTCACAACACCATGGCCTGCTTCATTGATATGCCACTGGCTGTGTCAGAGCATTAAGATCTAATGGATGCACTGCAGTCCCACAGGGAAGGAATTGGCTGTGAGAAACTCTCAGGTATTCCAGGGTATCAATAACATGGAACACAATGGCTGAAACCCACATTCATCTTGTATGAGGAATGGAAAGCGGATTATGGAGAGAGAAGGCAATGATTGTTTGGTTGTTGTCGGTGGAAGGTCTAAATGACAAACTGAAAAACAAAATGTGAAAATCTAAACAGTTTAGATCTTCCTCATCAACAAAATGAGCAATGCCACTGGAAATCAACCTAAGTATGCAAAACTAAAGTTAGTATTTTCTAAATGTAACATTCAACATTTAGGAGTCCACATTTTGGTGTATACTATTCTATATACACACACACATCAAAAGTTGTGTTTTGTTTGTCATTTCAGTTTCATCCATAACACTAGAATTGCCCATAAGTAATATGTGTTAACACTGAAAGAGAAAAGGGCCTATAGGGCAGGATTTATTCAGGGTGGAACGTCCCTATCAAGCAAAAACTTCTGTACAGCTACAATACAGCAGAGCTACAGCTACAATACAGCAGAGCTACAATACAGCAGAGCTACAATACAGCAGAGCTACAGCTACAATACAGCACAGCTACAGCTACAATACAGCAGAGCTACAATACAGCAGAGTTACAGTACAGCAGAGCTACAATACAGCAGAGCTACAATACAGCAGAGCTACAGTACAGCAGAGTTACAGTACAGCAGAGCTACAATACAGCAGAGCTACAGTACAGCACAGCTACAATACAGCAGAGTTACAGTACAGCAGAGCCACAGCTACAATACAGTACAGCTACAATACAGCAGAGCTACAATACAGCACAGCTACAGTACAGCAGAGTTACAGCTACAATACAGCACAGCTACAATACAGCAGAGCTACAGTACAGCAGAGTTACAGTACAGCAGAGCTACAGTACAGCACAGCTACAATACAGCAGAGTTACAGTACAGCAGAGCTACAGCTACAATACAGTACAGCTACAATACGGCAGAGCTACAATACAGCACAGCTACAGTACAGCAGAGTTACAGTACAGCAGAGCTACAATACAGCTACAGTACAGCAGAGATACAGTACAGCAGAGTTACAGTACAGCACAGCAGAGCTACAATACAGCTACAGTACAGCAGAGCTACAATACAGCAGAGTTACAGTACAGCTACAGTACAGCAGAGCTACAATACAGCAGAGCTACAATACAGCTACAGTACAGCACAGCAGAGCTACAATACAACAGAGTTACAATACAGCAGAGTTACAATACAGCTACAGTACAGCAGAGCCACAATACAGCAGAGCTACAGTACAGCACAGCAGAGCTACAATACAGCTACAGTACAGCAGAGCTACAATACAGCAGAGTTACAGTACAGCTACAGTACAGCAGAGCTACAATACAGCAGAGTTACAATACAGCTACAGTACAGCAGAGCTACAATACAGCAGAGCTACAATACAGCTACAGTACAGCACAGCAGAGCTACAATACAGCAGAGTTACAATACAGCTACAGTACAGCAGAGCTACAATACAGCAGAGCTACAATACAGCTACAGTACAGCACAGCAGAGCTACAATACAGCAGAGTTACAATACAGCAGAGTTACAATACAGCTACAGTACAGCAGAGCCACAATACAGCAGAGCTACAGTACAGCTACAGTACAGCACAGCAGAGCTACAATACAGCTACAGTACAGCTACAGTACAGCAGAGCTACAGTACAGCACAGCCACAATACAGCAGGGCTACAGTACAGCTACAGTACAGTACAGCAGAGCTACAGTACAGCTACAGTACAGCTACAGTACAGCTACAGTACAGCAGAGCTACAGTACAGCTACAGTACAGCACAGCCACAATACAGCAGAGCTACAGTACAGCTACAGTACAGCACAGCCACAATTACGCAGAGCTACAGTACAGCTACAGTACAGCACAGCCACAATACAGCAGAGCTACAGTACAGCTACAGTACAGTACAGCAGAGCTACAGTACAGCAAGTGACGGGGTTTCTGTTAGCCAGTAATAGCTGGCTTTTGGCATCATTTATTGGTGTCTTTGCAATATATACTCCAATTTAATGTAATATCTTGTTCTTGTCTATAACTGTTCTGTACTTTGTTACGTATTTGTGCATTTTATGTGGACTCCAGGAAGAGTAGATGCTGCAGGTACAGTAGCAAATGGGGATCCTAATTAACTAAACCCACTAGTAATACCTTTCCTACATGATGCCTCTCCAAAATCAGATGGTCACGAGCAGTCCAACCACATCTGCACAGACACATTCATTCATCAACTAGTACAGCATTCAACACCACTGTCCACTCCAAGTTTGTCATCAATCTTAGGACTCTGGGTCTGAACACCTCCCTCTGCAACTGGATCCTGGACTTCCTGACGGGCCGACCCCAGGTGGTGAGGGTAGGCAACATCACTTCCGCCACGCTGCCCCTTAACATAGGAGCCCCACAGGGGTGTGTGCTTAGTCCCCTCCTGTACTCTCGGTTCTCCCACGACTGCATGGCCACGCACGCCTCCAACACCATCATCAAGTGTGCTGACGACATAACGATGGTGGGCCTGATTACCGTTGACGATGAGTCAGCCTACAGGGAGGTGGTTAGTGACCTGGCAGTCTTGCTCCAGTACAACAACCTCTACCTCAACATCAGCAAGACCAAGGAGCTGATCGTGGACTACAGGAAACGGGGGGCCGAGCACGCCCTCATCCACATCGACGGGCCGCAGTGGAGCAGGTCGACAGCTCCAAGTTCCTCGGTGTCCAAATCACTAAAGACTTAAAATGGTCCAAACACACACACACACACACACACACACACACACACACACACACACACACACACACACACACACACACACACACACACAGTCGCAAAGAAGGCGCAACAGAATTTTGACTGGCTGCATCACTGCCTGGTACGGCAACAGCACCGCCCTTGAGTGCATGGCGCTACAGAGGGTGGTGCAGACAGCCCAGTATATCACTGGCGCTGAGCTCCCTGCCATCCAGGACATCTATATCAGGCCCGGAAAATCATTAAAGACTCCAACCACCCAAGCCATAGACTATTCTCTCTGCTTCCGCACGGCAAGCAGTACCGGTGCATCAAGTCTCGCACCAACAGGCTCTTGAACAGCTTCCATCCCCAAGAATAACACTGATAAAAAGTTCACAAAATAGCTACACAGACTGAGTTAACCTTGTATCCTCATTGCCTTTTATTTTTGTCTCTATGCACACTCACAGGGCCCTAGACACACACTCACTCACTCCATCTTCTGATCACTCACACATAACATGCAAATCCATTTATACTGACTCTACACACACTCACATACAAGCTGCTGCTCCACTGTTAATCTTACATCCTGTTGCCTAGTAACCTTACTATTCATATCTACCTGGATCAGTATCCCTGTACATTGTAAATATGGTATTGGAACTGACCCTGTATATTGTATGCTAACTTACTTATTATGGTCTTCATATTACTTATTTTTGTGTTTTCTTTTTCTTGTATTACATTGTTATTGCATTGTTGGGTTTTGCAAGAAAGACATTTCACTGTACTGCATGTGAGATTAAAACTGGAAACATGAAATAGTTTCTTGCTAGAGAGAATGTTATCTGATCTACAGAGGTCAAATAAGAGGGCATAGAAGCCTTCAGTCAGGGAACCAGGGCAAGTAGCGAATCAATACAATAATGGAGTACACCTCTCTAGCCATTTATTAGGTTTCCTGTGACATGAATTCTAAAAAACCACAGCACAGCGAGAGAGACAGAGAGATTAATTCCCTGCACTATGGCACAATTAAGATTCCCTAAAGTATCCTTTTAGAATTCACAGTCTGCACTGATACATTCACATTCTCTTGTATTGTATTTATTAAGGATCCCCATTAACTCTTCCTGGGGTACAGCAACATTAAGACAGTTACAGTGCATTCGGAAAGTATTCAGACCCCTTCACGTTTTCAACATTTTGTTACGTTACAGCCTTTTTCTAAAATGGATTAAAAAAAAATTCCCCCTGAATCGACACACAACACCCCATAACGACAAAGCGAAATTTTAGCAAATGTATAAAAAAAATAATATATATATACACATTTACAGAAGTATTCATACCCTTTGCTATGAGACTCGAAATTGAACTCAGGTGAATCCTGTTTCCATTGATCATCCTTGAGATGTTTCTACAACTTGATTGGAGTCCACCCGTGGTAAATGTAATTGTTTGGACATGATTTAGAAAGGCACACACACCTGTCTATATAAGGTCTCACAGTTGACAGTGCATGTCAGAGCAAAAACCAAGTCATGAGGTCGAAGGAATCGTCCGTTGAGCTCCGAGACGACAGGATTGTGCTGTGGCACAGATCTGGGGAAGGGTACCAACACATTTCTGCAGCAGTGAAGGTCCCCAAGAACACAGTGGCCTCCATCATTCTTAAATGGAAGAAGTTTGGAACCACCAAGACCAAGACTCTTCCTAGAGCTGGCCGCCTGTCCATACTGAGCAATCAGGGGAGAAGGGCCTTGGTCAGGGAGGTGACCAAGAACCCAATGGTCACTGACAGAGCTCCAGAGTTTCTCTGTGGAGATAGGAGAACCTTCCACAAGGACAACCATCTCTGCAGCACTTCCCCAATCAGGCCTATATGGTAGAGTGGCCAGACGGAAGCCACTCCTCAGTAAAAGGCACATGACAGTCTGCTTGGAGTTTGCCAAAAAGGCACCTAAAGGACTCTCAGACCATGAGAAAAGATTATCTGGTCTGATAAAACCAAGATTGAACTCTTTGACCTGAATTCCAAGCGTCACGTCTAAAGTGGCTTCAGGACAAGTCTCTGAATGTCCTTGAGTGGCCCAGCCAGAGCCCGGACTTGAACCAGATTGAACATCTCTGGAGAGACCTGACAATAGCTGTACAGCCACGCTCCCCATCCAACCTGACAGAGCTTGAGAGGATCTGCAGAGGAGAATGGAAGAAACTCCCCAAATACAGGTGTGCCAAGTTTGTAGCGTCATACCCAAGAAGACTCGAGGCTGTAACCAAAGGTGCTTCAACAAAGTACTGAGCAAAGGGTCTGAATACTTATGTAAATGTTATATTTCAGTTTTATATTTTTAATACATTTGCAAAAATGTCTAAAAACCTGTTTTTACTTTGTCATTATGGGGTATTGTATGTAGATTGATGAGGGGAAAAAACGATTTAATACATTTTAAAATAAGGCTGTAACGTAACAAAATGTGCAAAAAGTGAAGGGGTCTGAATACTTTCCAAATACACTCAAAAAAATACATATTACATTTCATAACACTTTTCACAACACATTAAATGTGTTCCCTCAGGCCACTACTCTACAATACAAAATCCATGTGTGCAAGTGTATAGAGTGCATGTGTTACCATGTATTACCATGTATTACCATGTATTACCATGTGTTACCATGTGTCATGACCACAGTAAAATTCGACGTGACCGTTGAGTCACAGTAATCTACTTTCATGCACTCTGGACATACGTTGGTTCTACCAAACTTGCTAACGATCATAATGGCCTGGTACTCAGGGATCTATTGCCCCTCTAACCACTGACTTCAACACAAATGCAATAGGAAATCACATCAAACACTTATCAAAACAACATCATGCTTTTAAAACTCACCTCACTGTGATGATCAATTTGAAGAAAGAAGTTCAACAACAGGTTGAAATTGAGTGTAAAACAAGGTTGTTGTGGATGTTGTTTCAAAGCCTAACACAACGAGGTGATGATTAATTCAAAACCCCCGTTTGCATATTAGAGCTTATGCATATGCATAGGCTTATGAGCCCAAGCCCCCCCCCCAAAAAAAAAAACCTGAATTAAAATTATGATTTTGTCATTATACAATACATAGTCTACCGCATATTACGCATTGGCAGAAAAACATAAAATAAAACTGATTTAAGATGTCTTTGGTACATGATTGGTCTAGCCTATACTCCAAAATGAAACAAATTCCAGTAACCACCTTTGCGTGTGCTCTGCATTATTATTCATACTGAATGGACTGGTTACCTTGTGCTATGCTCCACAATTTGTCTGGGAGAGAAAGTATAGCCCTAGGCAATGCTGTTGGTTCATGATTGTGCAGGGCGATTTACAGAGTTAGCATACAATTATATTTAATTTGTATTTGAGTTTGAATAACCTAGTAAGAGGGCATGTTTTTATATGTTCATAATGAATTGGGTGACACATTACCTTTAGTGATACAGAATATCTCACCACCGTGCGTTTCCATCTCCTCCTCTTTCCTTTATTCGCGCAGAGCGGCTGTCAACAGTTTAGTGAAATATGTTTTGTTTACAAAAACATGTTACTATCAATGTTCCCGAACATATTTCACTTGGTTTCCCAAATGATGTACATGGTAGCTGCAGGAAAAGGGTTGGAGAGCCCATGGCATACAGAGTTTGGCCAGAATATTACCTGTCGCTTAGTGAGATCATGCTCCTCAAACAGTGGTTGATGCCTGGAGTGAAATAAGTGTTGTTATATTTATTTCTCAGCTGCTCATATTAAGCACAGCTCCACTATAAAACCATAGTAGGCTACCCGTCCGGATGACAGGTATTTCTCAAATCATCAATAGCCTATAGTCCAGCATGCAGTCCATATATCTTTTGATTTCTAAGGTTTGTATCATTCACAACTGAAGTTCCCAAACAATTCTAAATCTAGCGTATAGAAACTTTTTCAAATTATCACTTTTACGCTCATATACACACACACATATTTCAAATGTTGTTATTATTAGGACAAAATTAATATTTGTGGGAACAAATTTGAGATTGTCCCATGTTTAAAGAATCCCTGAGCTCTAAAACAGCACCATTTTATATTAGGCTCATGACAAAATGTGTAAAATAGCATGAGATTAGCTATAAAACTGCACATTTTTGTTCAGTGCCCCATAGAAGAAATAAATGCTTGCGGGGCACCGCGAAACTGCGCTCCGCCACTGGGCGAAATCATTGCGCGTTGATACATGGCGGAACGACCTGTGAAAGTAAACACAACCCCACACGCTCGTCCTCGAAAACCGCATACCGAGAAGGACATCGTGGTGGCAATAAAGAAGAACCACAATTACCTGTAAAGTGTCCAAGAAAACACTTCGTCTGAATTTTCCTCGCCGTATCTCCATTTCAAGGGCTGAACACCGAGCAATCGTGGCTCTTGTTTGATTTCGGCAAAACATTGCAAACTTCTGGTGCTAATCAAAATGACCTTGCTGTTTGAAACGTCGTATTGGTAGAGCGCTAGTGTCAAGATCCTTTTCAAAGTAGCTTATCCAGGTGCGCAGCTATTGCAACATTTATCGAAAGGACACAATTACGTCAACTCACTCTTACAATTATTTCTCAACCGCGAAGAACAAACTATTCATATATTAACGTTTACAGACTCCTTCCGTTCCTGCATCTTTCCTAGACTGCTATAAATTCCCCGGTGTGCCCACTATTGTGTGACACCCCTGTGGTGCGCGACGTAACTTTTCCACTATCCCAGTTCAGACCTCTACGGGCGGTGTCTTGCTTAGCGCTGTGTGTAGGCAGTGATTTGGCTTTGTACTGCTGCTGTTGGTTGGTAGGCTATGATTGTGTAGAGCCGGGCACCGTACGGTTGGAGGGAGGGACTGCAACTGAACAAACACCCGAGGAACGACAGAGGCCTGTTTCTTCTGGTTAAATGACAAAGCAGATCACCTCCACTCGGCATTGCTAGGGCAGAGTGAATGGGGACAACCTGCCTGCCTACTGACTGTACAGCCTAGCTACTGTAGAAAAATGACATCAGTCTACTGTTGGTGCTGCTACTGATTCTGGTAACAGATTATTCATAGGCAAAAGAGAAGACAAGTAAGATGAGGGGGGTACATTCAGGTAGGTGTCATGGACCAGATGGGGCAAATAGGTTTCCGTCTGGATAGGTGTGTCTACACAGGGTTCTCCAGTCCTGTTCCTGGAGAGCTACCCTCCTGTAGGTTTTTGCTCCAGTCCTGTTCCTGGAGAGCTACCCTCCTGTAGGTTTTTGCTCCAGTCCTGTTCCTGGAGAGCTACCCTCCTGTTGGTTTTTGCTCCAGTCCTGTTCCTGGAGAGCTACCCTCCTGTAGGTTTTTGCTCCAACCCCGATTCAGTTTATCAACCAGCTAATTATTAGAATCAAGTGCGATAGGTTAGGAATGGAGCAAAAACCTACAGGACGGTAGCTCTCTAGAAACAGGATTGGAGCGAAAACCTACAGGAAGGTAGCTCTCCAGGAACAGGATTGGAGCGAAAAACTACAGGACATTAGCTCTCCAGGAAGAGGGTTGGAGCGAAACCTACAGGACGGTAGCTCTCCAGGAACAGGGTTGGAGTGAAAACCTACAGGATGGTAGCTCTCCAGGAACAGGGATGGAGTGAAAACCTACAGGATGGTAGCTCTCCAGGAACAGGGATGGAGTGAAAACCTACAGGATGGTAGCTCTCCAGGAACAGGGATGGAGTGAAAACCTACAGGATGGTAGCTCTCCAGGAACAGGGATGGAGTGAAAACCTACAGGATGGTAGCTCTCCAGGAACAGGGATGGAGTGAAAACCTACAGGATGGTAGCTCTCCAGGAACAGGGATGGAGTGAAAACCTACAGGATGGTAGCTCTCCAGGAACAGGGTTGGAGTGAAAACCTACAGGATGGTAGCTCTCCAGGAACAGGGTTGGAGTGAAAACCTACAGGATGGTAGCTCTCCAGGAACAGGGATGGAGTTGTAACCTACAGGATGGTAGCTCTCCAGGAACAGGGTTGGAGTGAAAACCTACAGGATGGTAGCTCTCCAGGAACAGGGATGGAGAGCCCTGGACTCTACTGTGTTGTTCATATCATATACAGACAGACAGGAAAGCATGAGGATGCAGGATGTGTGTTTTGGGTATCAACTATAATTGAAAAAGATAATGGATG
The DNA here is from genome assembly GCF_901001165.1 of Salmo trutta. NCBI lineage: Eukaryota > Metazoa > Chordata > Actinopteri > Salmoniformes > Salmonidae > Salmo > Salmo trutta. The sequence goes on along the minus strand of NC_042983.1, from coordinate 34,918,455 downwards.
GCTCTTGAAGAGAGTGAATATGACATATAAAGTTTTATACCTAAACTAATGGAGCATCCAAATAATTCCTCCTGCAAGGCCTACCTCTCCCATCACTCCCTTCCCCCTCACCGCAATCAGTTCTATAGGAGTGATGCTGATGGTTGTTGCCTGCGTGGGTAAGGTAGGTAGGGGTGACAGAGATCATGACTGTAGGGGCACCAGCCTGGGTTCCATGGTTGAGAGGCCACAGGGGGCTGGTGGGCAAGGCGCTATGTTTAATTTATAACCACCTGTAATGGCCCATAAAGATTAAGGAATGTGTATCAGAAACCCTCCCTGCACCAAATCATATGGACTATACTAGGCCTGCTGAGACTGGAATCTGAAAGGTCAAAGGTTGTCTGTCTAGGATAGGTCTCGCTGAAGACTTATTGCTGGTATTAGCTACTCGGTCCTCATTCTTCTAATGGTCTCAATCCAGAGAATCAGTTCATTTTACTAAATTGAGTTTTCAGCCATGAGGGTTTAAAGTTTCTAATGTCGAATAGAATGTGAAGATGGCTGTGTGCCTCAATTTTCATTTGAAAGGGGGGAGGGGCAGTTTAGTCTTGCCAAAGCTGTAAATGTCAGACCTGGCTGCCCTCTCGGACGCAAACTGCCTTCAGTCTCCTGACCAGCCCTCTGAACTAGGCACGCCATATGCCTAAAAGGCCATCCTCACAACACTATCAACAAGGCAGGTCCTACAGGCCCTGGTTTTGTCGCACCTAGACTACTGTTCAGTAGTGTGGTCAGGTGCCACGAAGAGGGACTTGGGAAAATTGCAGTTGGCTCAGAACAGGGCAGCACGGCTGGCCCTTATAAGTACACGGAGAGCTAACATTAATGACATGCGTGTCAATCTCTCATAGCTCAATGTGGAAGAGAGATTGACTTCATCATTACTTGTTTATGTAAGAGGTATTGACAAGCAGAATGTACCGAGCTGTCTGTTTAAACTACTAGCACACAGCTCGGACACCCATGCATAACCCACAAGACATGCCACCAGAGGTCTCTTCACAATCCCCAAGTCCAGAACAGACTATGAGAAGCAGTACTACATAGAGCCATGACTACATGGAACTCTATTCCACATCAGGTAACTGATGCAAGCAGCAGAATCAGATTTAAAAAGCAGGTAAAAATACACCTTATGGAACAGCAGGGACTGTGAAGCAACACAAACATAGGCACAACAAATATAGTTTTAAATGTTATTATTTATTTGTGACTTCCAAATGTCTGAACAAAAATGACAGTGCAGAATGGTGATTTGGGGTGGGGTTCGCCCAGGGAGCCATACAAGCTAGAACCCCCACTGCACACATGATAACATACGCACTATACACACACGTACACATTGATTTTGCGTTGTAGATATGTGGTAGTGGAGTAGGGGCCTGAAGGAACACACTTAGCGTGTTGTGAATTCTTTAATGAATATATTGTAATGTTTTAAAAATGGTATAACTGCCTTAACTTTGCCGGACTCCAGGAAGAGTAGCTGTTGCCTTGGCAGGAACTAATGGGGATCCATAATAAACCCCAGGAAGAGTAGCTGCTGCCTTGGCAGGAACTAATGGGGATCCATAATAAACCCCAGGAAGAGTAGCTGTTGCCTTGGCAGGAACTAATGGGGATCCATAATAAACCCCAGGAAGAGTAGCTGCTGCCTTGGCAGGAACTAATGGGGATCCATAATAAACCTCAGGAAGAGTAGCTGTTGCCTTGGCAGGAACTAATGGGGATCCATAATAAACCCCAGGAAGAGTAGCTGCTGCCTTGGCAGGAACTAATGGGGATCCATAATAAACCCCAGGAAGAGTAGCTGCTGCCTTGGCAGGAACTAATGGGGATCCATAATAAACCCCAGGAAGAGTAGCTGTTGCCTTGGCAGGACCTAATGGGGATCCATAATAAACCCCAGGAAGAGTAGCTGCTGCCTTGGCAGGAACTAATGGGGATCCATAATAAACCCCAGGAAGAGTAGCTGTTGCCTTGGCAGGAACTAATGGGGATCCATAATAAACCCCAGGAAGAGTAGCTGTTGCCTTGGCAGGAACTAATGGGGATCCATAATAAACCCCAGGAAGAGTAGCTGCTGCCTTGGCAGGAACTAATGGGGATCCATAATAAACCCCAGGAAGAGTAGCTGTTGCCTTGGCAGGAACTAATGGGGATCCATAATAAACCCCAGGAAGAGTAGCTGTTGCCTTGGCAGGAACTAATGGGGATCCATAATAAACCCCAGGAAGAGTAGCTGTTGCCTTGGCAGGAACTAATGGGGATCCATAATAAACCCCAGGAAGAGTAGCTGTTGCCTTGGCAGGAACTAATGGGGATCCATAATAAATACAAAGTACACCAACAAAAATAGAAACAAAAAAAATATGAGCCCTGGTTTTATTTTTTAACAAAACACAAGCACAATATTTCATACTGTAAATGTGTTATACATCTGATGCCTTTATGAGCACATGGTTTAGCGTCTTCTCTCTGTTAAATCGCTAAACGGATTGCCTTAACTGTAAAGAGTCTTGTTAACCGAAGAATTGTTTGTCTGTCTGCCTGCCACTTATAGAAGATAAATTAGGCCTATGTTAAACACATGCTGTATTTGTCACTTCAGAAGGGATATTTGTCTTTTGTCACATATTATATAGGTCTGTTTTTCTGTCCAAATATTTAATGCGGGGTAAACTAAATGAAGGAGAGGCATGTTAGCCACACAACAAAATGTTCCATAACTTTGTGTCTAGTTTTTGCACGACACAAGGTTGTCTCTCACTGTCTGTGTCATAAATTGTTTGTCTAGATTTTGCATGAGTGTCTGTCTTCTAATGAGGATGAATATAGTGTGTCATGGAGTTGGTGTAACTCTTACCCTCCAGTCTGTCATTTCAGAGCAGCTTGTTTGGAATAGAGGTTTAGCTAATAGCCATAGGCATTGGAACACATGTGCACCGTGGCTTCACTGTGGCTTCACTTGGATATATCCATTTCAGAGTGTGTATGTGAAACAAATTATGTTTACATGTCACATGCCTCTGTGGTCGGAAGGGAGAGAAAATCATAGAGGGGCCGATGTGTTCCCAAGCTGGGGCTGCCACTCTTTAAACTCCCAAGCTGAGACTGACCCTCTTTAAACTCCCAAGCTGAGACTGACCCTCTTTAAACTCCCAAGCTGAGACTGACCCTCTTTAAACTCCCAATCCGGGGCTAACCCTCTTTGAACTCCTAAGCTGGGGCTGACCCTCTTTAAACTCCTTGCTGGGGCAGACCCTCTTTAAACTCCTTGCTGGGGCTGACCCTCTTTAAACTCCTTGCTGGGGCTGACCCTCTTTAAACTCCCAAGCTGGGGCTGACCCTCTTTGAACTCCTTGCTGGGGCTGACCCTCTTTGAACTCCTTGCTGGGGCTGACCCTCTTTGAACTCCTTGCTGGGGTAGACCCTCTTTGAACTCCTTGCTGGGGTAGACCCTCTTTGAACTCCTTGCTGGGGCTGACCCTCTTTGAACTCCTTGCTGGGGTAGACCCTCTTTGAACTCCTTGCTGGGGTAGACCCTATTTGAACTCCTTGCTGGGGCTGACCCTCTTTGAACTCCTTGCTGGGGTAGACCCTCTTTGAACTCCTTGCTGGGGTAGACCCTCTTTGAACTCCTTGCTGGGGCTGACCCTCTTTGAACTCCTTGCTGGGGTAGACCCTCTTTGAACTCCTTGCTGGGGTAGACCCTCTTTGAACTCCTTGCTGGGGTAGACCCTCTTTGAACTCCTTGCTGGGGCTGACCCTCTTTGAACTCCTTGCTGGGGTAGACCCTCTTTGAACTCCTTGCTGGGGTAGACCCCTTGGGGACGGCTCTGCTATGCCTGACTCTGGGCCTAGAACTTGGAGGCAAGGCATGGTCCAACCCTAGCTCTGAGATTCCCCGCCAAGTCATTCATTGTTCCACCCCAGATTGTCTGACTTTGTAATTCCTCTGTTCTCTGATGGGCCAAAGAGGAAATTCTCAGAGCAACTGCCTCCTCCTCTCTCTCTATCACATACATGCATTGCACCCGCATAAACACTACAAACAACATAAACAGCAAATACTGCTGAGAGTCAAACACAGTGGCAAACAGTGGCACAACGGGTGCAAAATGTCAGTGACAGAACACATACAAAGAGACCATCTCATAGCTGCGAGAGCAATGCCTGGAGAACAGCTGGGACATGATGGCATAGTGTAAAATAGTCCTCTGTCATCGCAAACACAGAATCATTTCTCTGTCTCTCTCACGCATGCACCCACACCGGAGAGGAAGGAGGAGAGACAGACACCCACAGGGGAGTGAGCAGAAACCACTGGTATGGCAGTGCTCCCATACGGCCCCCAAACAGAGGGGGAATATTACAGTCAGTATCACACTCTGCTCACTATAATTACATATGGCTTTTTTATACTATACTATACACTGCACGTGTATGTTGTACATGCCCTTCTTTATAATTTGACTCCAACCATTAAATTGGATTGTGGATTAGTCCTTTTGGGATATTTAAGCAAGAAGGCACAAGGGGGTGTGGTATATGGCCAATATACCACGGCTAAGGGCCGTTCTTAAGCACAACGCAATGCAGAGTGGCTGGACATAGCACTTAGCCGTGGTATATTGGCCATATACCACAAACCCCGAGGTGCCTTATTGGTATTTTAAACTGGTTACCAACGTAATTAGAACAGTAAAAACACATGTTTTGTCATACCTGTGGTATACGGTCAGATATACCACAGCTGTCAGCCAATCAGCATTCAGGCTCAAACCACCCAGTTTATATAACTACTGTAGATAAGTAATGGCCCTTTATTGATGTGAAAGGACTTGTGGGTATCAAGGGTTAAAGAGGATAAAGAAAAACAGAAATAGGTGTTCAGTCTCAGCAGAGGACACACTATACAGTTAGATTACAATTATAAACTGGGTGGTTCGAGCCCTGAATGCTGATTGGGTGACAGCCGTGGTATATTAGACCGTATACCATGGGTATGACAAAACATGTATTTTTACTGCTCTAATTACGTCGGTAACCAGTTTATAATAGCAATAAGGCACCTCAGGGTTTGTGGTATATGGCTAAGGGCAGAGGGACTAAGTTGGCCTCCCTCCAGCTCAAGGTCTTGGTAATACCATTTTGGCATTGATAAACCAGAGGTGTATTCATTAGTGCACAGTGTTGCAAACAGTTTTGCAATGAAAACTGCTTTTATTGGGCAAATTCAGGTAGGTCCCTCCCCATTTCATCCTGTCTGCTTCCTAGTGAATACATCCTAGCTTCTGAAGGGTCTCATCAGGGAGCAGAGAGAATAGTTGAGCTGCACAGAGATAGATAACAGGAGTGTATTATTACAGATTATGCTTGGAATTTTATGAGATTTTGTTGGCCACCATTGAAAATGTCTTTCAAAATGCTCATAATTTGACCTTTAGTTGATCAATTGACATGATTGAATACGGTGTAGAAAGTAGAAACTTTTAAACAAGTATTATAACATCCATCAAGTCATTTCACTGTACTTGAATGTGTGTACAGGAATAGCCTGCCATCTACTGGGGAAGAACTGTTACGATATCTAATGTGCATTGTAAGGAGCATCTTGCAAGCACCTTATCAACACCCATGTAAACATAACCATCTTAGTTTTTCTTATGTATTTGTGACCTAAACTAGTTAAATATTCACATGTATCAAACAGATTAAAGGTAACATTAAAATGTGAGCTAAAACAGCCTTTATTTGTTTTATTTACAAAGAATACAAAACATGCCGCCAAAGTTTTCCGTAGTTTTCAAACAGGAATGCATTCACACGTTACACCACTCCTGTCCTCTTCATCTGGGATGGACACACACCTAGGACACACAGCAGAGAACAAATGTTTTAAAGATGTACGTTGACGGTTTGTTAAAAATGGCAACAATTATAGAGGAAGAATTTATTCTGTAGTATCTAAACATCTGAGGCTCATATAAGTCAGTCAAGGAAGAATTCAATGGAATTCATTCCTAGCAGGTAGTAAATCAGTTTAGTACATGACTAAGCACAGCAAATGACTGTATTTACCATGGTAAGGACAGAAGTCCCCTTTCTCACTTGTGGTGAGTCTTCCTTCCAGACGCAGCTTCTTTGCGGCCTTGTTTCAAACCCTGTAAGAGACAAATAAAGTATTAAAACAGTTCCTTTTGCATTGAAGAACCCGTTTACTCCTGGTATTGAATTCAAAATGAATGTCCGATCAATCATCACGTCCCAGATTTTGTCGGAACGTGAATGCAACCTAATGTACACACATAGAAGCTACAATGTGTATTAAATAGGAATTGCTTTGATGTAATAAACCTATCTACAGTGGGCAAGACAGGATGCGAAGGGGATGTAACTGTACCAGGTAGTATCCAGTGTGGTAACCACTCATGTACCAGGCGAGCAGCATACTGCCCAAAGCCCCATCATCCTCTCCGTCTGGACTCATGGGGGGAGGGGGCGGGATCATCTGACAGAGACAAAACGCCTTCAGACGAGGGAATCTCCCGTAACGTTGCAGAGATAAATGTACTAACAAAACACTGCTCAGTAAGCTCCGTGTGTGTTCTCTATCAGCAACACTAAACAGTCAGGTGGACTGATCTTCCTTACTGTCTTTATTCAGACAGTAAGGAAGATCAGAGTGGGAAACAGGCAGGTGGAGAAACAGTTGGAAAGGTGGAAGCAGGGATTTAACTCTTGTCTCCGGTGAAGAGTTGTGACTCATGCCGAGAACTATTACCACGGCAACACAGCTCTGCACCAGAGAAAATATTTCTGCACTCCATCTTACCGGTGGCCCACAGGGCATCATAGGAGGCCATCCTGGATGGGCGGGCCTGGAGGCCCCAGGTCGCCTTGAGTCTCCCTGTAGACAGAACAACTTCAATGTGCAGCACACTCCATTGTCAAAGGATTCACTCCATTACCACTTACAGGGGTTTTATATTTAAATTCCCCAGCTCGGCATCTTTAGCAACTTCCAAATGAAAACAAAATTCACCTAAATTCCGTCATTTGTTAGGTCTTTTATTTCCTTGGAGTAATGCATTCTTACATTTACATTTCAGTCATTTAGCATTCAACTGGTGTCTGGGTCAGACAACCACATAACAAAAAAATAAAAAATGCATGGACGAATAGTGATTGACAAACTACAATTAGGATCTGCTTACCATTCTGAAGCCAGGCATTGGAGGGGGACCTGGGGGAAAACCAGGAAAGCCTGGACCCAACATGGGAGATCCTTTGGGGGATTTGAATTTGGGTTTAGAGCGTGGCACATGACTGTGAGGGTGTGGGGCGGACGACCTGTCGCTCTCCTCTGTAGAAGACTCTGCTTCTTTAACCTGCATTACAGAAAGAGACACGAGAACACTGACAAAATGTTCCCAGTCAGATGTGTTCAAGGGGCTGAATACATAAATGGTGGTCCACTAGTCTGGTGGAACCAGCCTGATCTAGTTCACTTCACGTGCAGTAAAACAGTATGGTGAATGCAGCGATCATCCTCACAAACAGCCTAAACGTACCTTACTGGGGGCTTCCTCATCTACCTCTGAGCTCTCTATCAGAAGGTCTCGGAGGTTCTGCTCCTCCTCGTTCCCATAGTGTGTGAACACAACTATACAGGTGCCCCTCTGCTCATCTATGGATGAGATCGTGGCAGAGTACAATTTGCCATCTTTAGACCAGTAGGCACAGCAGGGGTCTCCGACTCGCCACTGCAACACAACACATGTTGTATAACTGTTAGACTAGACCCATTAAAGGAAGAGTTAACAGATCATTTTTAATGGGTTGTTGTGTTCTTATAAACGTACCACCTACCTCTTTATCCAGAGGAGCATTGCTTCTCTTTCTGCTGCGGTTGTTTCTGTTGTTTTTTCGTTTCTTTCCAGGTTTGTCTCTCTCTGAGCTTTGTGTGTCCTCCTCACCTTTCAGGGCAGTCTGACAGTCAGGATCAATAGTTAAAAAAGAATCAAAATGTGAGCAAGGACACTTTTCTGAGTCACTGCTTTAGGAGACATGTCTACAACGACACACTGTAGCTGTACATGCATGGTTCTCAACCGAAGTATCAAAACCATTCTAACAAAGAGGAAAATAAGACATGCTTTATTTGCAGAATACTGTCAATGAGGTGGCAAACAAAGTTATAACACTGTAAAGGCACCTTAAATGATGCAACTGCTTTGTCGTAGGCCTTTATCAGTGCAGTGTCATCCCAAATGTCAGAATCGTCACTCTGGGAAAATAAGAAAATGAGTTTAAGAGCAATCAACCATCTGAGTAACTTTTACATAGCAAATGCTTTCTATTTAGCTACTAGCAAGACAGATAAAGCCAGCTACCCAAGATTCCATCTAGCCAGTTGTGATGCACTGGCACTGCTCTATATTCCTACATAATAAATGGCTCAGTTAGATAACCAGCTGGCCAGGCTAACTAGCATCTAGTCATACAACATGGCCAGCTGATCATTTTTAATCTAATATCAGTCACTTTCCTAGATCTCCGCTAACCAGATATCTAATTGAAACTGTTTTGGGAATGGGCCATCAGACTTGAGTGACTGATGCTGGCATATCTGCTGACAAACTGCCTTGTTACCACTAACATCAATGATTATGAGAACTGACCCTTCCCTGAAACTCTGGTGCAGTGTTGTGGAGAATACTCTGAAAATATAGTTGACCAAGATTCCAGCAGACTAAACTACCATTCCATGGTGAAGGAAGTATCAAGATACCAATTACTTAAAATGGGAGGTTAAGCTAGAATAAACCTCCCATAAAAAAAAGTGTTTTCTTAGCTAACTAATGTTAATTTGAAGTTGTAGTTCACTACATCCAAACTAAATGAATGTGTGAAACATATCAAAAAAGTAATTACACTACTGTTCCAAGATTTTAATTTAGTTAAACTACCACCAAGCTACTGCAAAACGTAGTTAAATTACAAGTTTAACTAGATGTAGCTAGTTCAATACTCCCCAACACTGCTCTGGTGCCAGGTGTAGACCCAATAGCTAGCTATTAACTAGCTAATGTTAGCTAGTTGGTATCTAGCCAATCAGCAAACAACTAGCAAACCAATCTACACACTTAGCTAGCTATGTACTGACTGAGTAGCTACATAAATGATAACTTACTTGTGCAGCTCCACGAGCAAAAAGCACATCTTTACACCCATGTGCCATGAATACGCAGAAATATGGCTGCTCTCACAGCTTTGATAGACCCTATCTACTGAAGCAACGTGCGTCGCTGGCTGACGTTTCTAAGTAATGATGACGTATAAAAACGGCGACAAAAATTGTTAGCACGTTGGCTTGGAAACGAACTAACACTTTTGTTTACATAGCTAGCTAGATTTGCTTGTAAATACGATGATAGATCCTGCTTTAGGTTCTTTGGGTGCTCAGATTGTCTTGGCTGCGTCCAGTGATGAGAATCATCCTCCAGAAAACATTATTGACGGGTGAGACGGGTTTATTTATTTACTCTTTCTAAAATATAATGTATTACCTCTGTGCCTATCTAGTATGTTGTTAGATAGCTAGCTAAACTAACCTAAACTTCATGTATGTCAGAGTAGCTAGCTAGCTACATGATTTGTTGTTCAAATCAAGATAAAAAGCTACTAGTTATGGTAGCGTGAGAAGAGCTAGCGAGCTAACGTTAACAGTCTTGTACAGACACCCAACAATATTTCCACACAAAGCCAACATCCTGCTGCTTTACAATGTCATGTTACACCAGTCATTAACGCACAGCCAGCATCCCCACGCCACACCACACCATTCATTAACTCATCACCACTGTGCATACCTTGATGAGTCACTTTCTCTCTTCTCAGGAACACTGAAACATTTTGGATGTCCACTGGAATGTTTCCACAGGAGTTTATAATCCGCTTCGCTGAATCTATGAAAATTGCCCTTGTGACAATGCACTGTTATAATGGTATGAAACAAGGTCAAACGTAACGGTATCAAATGGCACACTGTCTAGACCTAAGTATTGGTGTATGTTTAGTTACTAGTTTGATCATGTTGCTTGAAATGTATCCGTTATTTTGTTCTTGTTGTCTTTCAGTTAAGACTCTTAAAATTGAGAAGAGCATCTCAGATGATGCTACTGACTTTGAAGCTATTTCAGAAAAAGGTAAGCAAAGCCACTACGGCTCCACAGTGCCTCAAAGCAAATGAAGTCTGCCTTTCAAAGCAGTATTGTAATCTTCATTGCATCTTGTTTCAGAATTTGAACACACAGAGGGGCATCTTCAAACAAATGATATTCCAGTGAGTTGACTTCCTATTCTAATCTACATAATGTTCTACATGGTACTACAAAGTGTCTGCAAATGGCATATACTGTATATACGTGACTTTGAGTAGTCTTGTTTTTTTCTCTTTACAGCTAAATGGAACGACTGCAACACACTTGCGCTTCGTCGTTACCTCTGGATATGACCATTTTGTCTCGGTACACAGGGTCAGTGTAGAGTGAAATATATATAGTACCTTCTCATAGCTCTACTTATTAAGGAGTTTGTCTGAGTATCTAATATGTTTTACATTGCGTAATTTTTTGTTGTTGTTTATACTTTTTTTGTAATGAAACAGGATTTAATGTTACATCACCTGAGGCACAATTAAGTTTGTTTCATTCTACCTGTTCACCAAATCCAAATTGCAATACAATCTGTTCAATAAATCTGACTACAGCTGTAATCTGCTAACAATTGCATTTGATCCAAAGCATATAGTGACAGTTGATGTGAAGTAGAAACAAGGCAGTATTCAAAGGTTCTCCAGCTGTAGATGTGTCAGTGTGTCCGTCATCCAACTACTATATTGTTAAGGATTTTCTAAACTCATGCATTTGTGTGCTGCAGAGGTAGCCTGGCCAAAGATGGATTTTCAGAAGACATATTTCCCTCATTAAAATGCAAATCAATTTATAACCTTTTTGACATGTTTTTCTGGATTTTTTTGTTGTTATTCTGTCTCTCACTGTTCAAATAAACCTACCATTAAAATTATAGACTGATCATTTTTGTCAGTGGGCAAACGTACAAAATCAGCAGGGGATCAAATATGTTTTTCCATCACTGTAACGATGGTCATTATGGCTAAACAGTTCTATTTTTGTTTCATCAGACCAGAGGACATTTCTCCAAAAAGTACAATCTTTGTCCCCATGTGCAGTTGCAAACCATAGTCTGGCTTTTTTATGGCGGTTTTGGAGCAGTGGCTTCTTCCTTGCTGATCGGCCTTTCAGGTTTTGTTGATATAGGACTCGTTTTACTGTGGATATAGATACTTTTGTACCCGTTTCCTCCAGCATCTTCACATGGTCCTTTGCTGTTGTTCTGGGATTGATTTGCACTTTTCGCACCAAAGTACGTTCATCTCTAGGAGACAGAACGCGTCTCCTTCCTGAGCGGTATGACAGCTGAGTAGTCCCAGGGTGTTTATACTTGCGTACTATTGTTTGTACAGATGAACGTGGTACCTTCAGGCATTTGGAAATTGCTCCCAAGGATGAACCAGATTTGTGGTGATCTACAATTTGTTTTCTGAGGTCTTTGCTGATTTCTTTTGATTTTCCCACGACGTCAAGCAAAGAGGCACTGAGTTTGAAGGTAGGCCTTGAAATACATCCACAGGTACACCTCCAATTGACTCAAATGTCAATTAGCCTATCAGAAGCTTCTAAAGCTATGACATCATTTTCTGTATTTTTCCGATCTGTTTAAAGGCACAGTCAACTTAGTGTATGTAAACTTCTGACCAACTGGAATTGTGATACATTGTAAACAATTGTTGGAAAAAAGACTTGTGTCATGCACAAAGTAGATGTCCTAACCAACATGCCAAAACTATAGTTTGTTAACAAGAAATTTGTGGAGTGGTTGAAAAACGAGTTTTAATGACTACGACCTAAATGTATGTAAACTTCTGATTTCAACTGTAGTCTTTTACTTCGAGGTTAAATATATAAAAAGAGAATACATTTGTTAGTATGAGGTTGTTGTCCCTGACTCCATGTTACGTGAACCCGTCATTTAAAGAGGGAGAGTAAATATGAAACCAGAGGAGGGAAAGATGAAAGTGAAGAGAAAGGAGAAGACAGTGAACATGTGAGGAAAGTTTAAAGTTGTCACTTGATCAATAATCAAGTAAATGTCCACTACGTGTGTTAAACAAGGGATGCAAAACGGAAACATGACGCTAATGTAACTTGGTAGAAAACAACTGCAAAAATGTACATAGCCATCATTTTTTTCAGAATATAAAAATATTTATTCTCATGAAGCTGAGAGTAAATATCCATCTCAAGCTGAAGTACAATGTACAAGTGTTTTACGCTTTAAAATGGTACAAAGCTTTTTTTTTGTGAGGAAAAATACATATGGATGTATTATTCAGTTGGATTCAATGAAATTAGAATTCTTGTTCTAAACTTAATTCTAGAGTTCTGAAAGTGATTAAAAAGTAACCTTTACATTTGTAGTAAAAAAAAAAATAGTTTTATTTAATAGTATAATATGCATGATATAAAGTTACTTTCGGCTTAATGTTTATGCTATTTTCATAAAGAAATATATCTTCAAAATAGTATTTGTCTTTTAATGTAATAACAAAAACAATCAAGAACTGTAAAATATATATATATATATATAAGCTAATGTTTAAGAGTATTATATGTTTGTAAATGGTACTATTTGTAAATGTGAAGTAAATGCAGGGAGTACAAACCATGCACACTTGTAGAAACAAACCTTTAAATCTAAAAAGTTCTCACTTCAAAAAGACAGTTACAAGTAGCATTTTAAATGTACGTGACATTAATATAATGCTATCTATTAGCATCAGATCTACAATAGGAATACCACTCCGCTTGGATAAAAAACGCTTTAGATAAAACACAGATTATATACACATACAGTACCACCAGTACAGAAACAAGAAAGACAGTCCCTTACGTTTCAGTTAATTAACATAGAAAACACTGTTAAATGTACCAAGGAAATGACACATTCACACAGACAGTATCGCTTAGTGTAACGATCATCAAAATAGTAGTTGTAGAGGGACTCATTTTGAGCCTGCAGACATCCCGTCTGGTGGTCCCTCTCTTTCCCAGTCCTCCCTCTTGTGAAGGGAACGAAGGAGACATCTTGGTGGACTTCAACTGTGTGTTTCTGCCAGTTAGGAGTCTAACCGGATAGAACAGGAGACACGGTCTTCCACCACAACACAGGCGAGTTGGAATGGGGGCAGATGATAGCATGGAATCCAAGGGAACTTTGTTCATTGTGTGTCTATTGAAGCTAAGGGAGTCTATGTATGTAGCAAGTATAATATGGTGTTTTCACTGTAGGGGAACGAGTGTTCAGTCCCTGAGTGTGTATATGTGTGTGTCTAGATGGTCTCCACGTAATTGGCTGGAAAGAGTCCCTGTCGTCCATCTTTAGTGCAGCCTCGCCACCAGGCCTTGTCCACGGTCTCCACCGCAGTTATGATGTCACCTGGCTCAAAGGAGATCTCTGATTCATCCTCTGTGAGAAAGACAAGACTAACACTCAGAGAGAATCATAGTGTGTGTCTGTGTGTATATGTAGGTGTGCATGTGTGTCCATGGTTACACTGAGAACTGACCTGCTTGGTAGTCATAGAGAGCTCTTACACACGTCTGAAACAAAGAAAAGCAATCATGAATGGCCCCTGTCTGAGGAAAATGTCACAATTTACTATTTTTCCCATTGCAGAGTCCTCGCCTGGTTGTCATCGACATGACATTCATATTAAATTAGTCAGTGTTTTTCAATTCTGGTCCTGGAGACCCAAAGACCAGCACTAACACACCTTTAATAACTTATCAACTAATCATCAAGTATTTTTATTAATACTGGGCTGGAACAAAGGTCTGCACACCATGTGGGTCTCCAGGACCGGGTTTGAAGCCCAGTAGTGAATAGGATGGCAGGTGGCAGGGTACATATGACTTTGTGTGTTTCCATACCTCTTGACTTTGTGTAACATTCCATACCTCTTGTCCATTCTCTGAAATCTCCTGGACCTCATTCTCTTCAACAAAGTCCTCCTCCTCTTCGTCAAAACAAACAGCCAACTCTGGAGTACCTTGGTCCCTTTCAGGTGGACTCATGGATCGCTCTGGAAAAGAGGAACATGACAGTGGTTGGATTCTGGTTCCCTACCCTAAGCTAGTGTATACTTTTCAATCGCCTTCATGGATTTAAAAGCCCACGAGGAAGAGGATTCCTGGAAAAGGATAGGGAATTGCAATGTAGGCTTCTGGTATGTCTATTCTATGTTATCTCGTTAACATGAAGGGTTCATTCAGTTTCAGAGCAAATTGGGTAATGTAGGCTATCGTAGATACCGCTCACTGGATGAGTGTGGTAACATACCTGTACCATTGTGTTCCACCAACTCCTCCTCCTCTGTCACCCCATTGGTGGACGGGACCACAACCTTGTGTGTGATTAGCTGAAGAATAACCTCTGCATCTGAAACATAACATGTCAGTGGTTAGATTGTGTCAGTGATGTGTCACACACTTTTTCCACAACCTTCTCATTACATAAAACTCTTCTTCTCTTTCAGTTGTTGTATTAAGCCTGTTTATTTTTATTTTATTTTTTATAATAGGACAGGCCTATACAAGATGCAAAACAATATACACTACCGGTCAAAAGTTTTAGAACACCTATTCATTCAGGATTTTTCTTTATTTTTACTATTTTCTACATTGTAGAATAATAGTGAAGACAACAAAACTAGAAAATAACACATATGGAATCATGTAGAAACCAAAAAAGTGTTAAACAAATCACAATATATTTGATATTCTTCAAATTAGCAACCCTTTGCCTTGATGACAGCTTTGCACACTCTTGGCATTCTCTCAACTAGCTTCATGAGGTAGTCATCTGGAATGCATTTCAAATGCCTTGTAAAAAGTTAATTTGTGGAATTTCTTTCCTTCTTAATGCGTTTGAGCCAATCAGTTGTGGGGTATACAGAAGATAGCCCTATTTGGTAAAATACCAAGTCCATATTATGGCAAGAACAGCTCAAATAAGCAAAGAGAAACGACAGTCCATCATTACTTTAAGACATGAAGGTCAGTCAATACAGAACATTTCAATAACTTTTTGCAGTCGCAAAAACCATCAAGCGCTATGATGACACTGACCGTCACAGTAATGGAAGACCCAGAGTTACCTCTACTGCAGAGGATAAGTTTATTAGAGTTACCAGCCTCAGAAATTGCAGCCCAAATAAATGCTTCACAGAGTTCAAGTAACAGACACATCTCAACATCAACTGTTCAGAGGAGACTGTGAATCAGGCCTTGATGGTCGAATTTCTCCAAAGGAACCACTACTAAAGGACACCAATAATAAGAATAGACTTGCTTGGGCCAAGAAACACGAGCAATGGACATTAGACCGGTAGAAATTTGTCCTTTGGTCTGGAGTTCAAATTGGAGATTTTTGGTTCCAACCGCCGTGTCTTTGTGAGACGAGGTGTGGGTGAACGGATGATCTCCCATGTTTATTTCCCACCGTGAAGCATGGAGGAGGAGGTGTGATGGTGTGGGGTGCTTTGCTGGTGACACTGTCTGTGATTTTGTTAGAATTCAAGGCACACTTAACCAACATGGCTACCACAGCATTCTGCAGCGATACGCCATCCCATCTGGTTTGGGCTTAGTGGGACTATCATTTTGTTTTTCAACAGGACAATGACCCAACACACCTCCAGGCTGTGTAAGGGCTATTTGACCAAGAAGGAGAGTGATGGAGTGCTGCATCAGATGACCTGGCCTCCACAATCACCCGACCTCAACCCAATTGATATGGTTTAGGATGAATCGGACCGCAGAGTAAAGGAAAAGTAGCCAACAAGTGCATGTGGGAACTCCTTCAAGACTGTTGGAAAAGCATTCCAAGGGCCTCCCGAGTGGCGCAGTGCCACTAGAGATTTTGGGTTTGAGTCCAGGCTCTGTCGCAGCCGGCCGTGACCGGGAGACTCATGAGATGGCGCACATTTGGCCCAGCGTCGTCCGGGTTAAGGGAGGGTTTGGCCGGCAGGGAAGTCCTTGGCCATCGCACACTAGCGACTCCTGTGGCGGTCCGGGCGCAGTACACGCTGACACGGTAGGCAGGTGCACAGTGTTTCCTCCGACACATTGGTGTGGCTGGCTTTCGGGTTAAGCGGGTATTGTGTCAAGAAGCAGTGCGGCTTGGTTGGGTTGTGTTTCAGAGGACGCACAGCTCTCGATCTTCACCTCTCCCGAGTCTGTACGGGAGTTGCAGCGATGAGACAAGACTGTAACTACCAAATGGATACCACGAAAAAGGGTTAAAAAATATTTCAAAAATAAATAAAAAGGAAAACCATTCCAGGTGAAGCTGGTTGAGAGAATGCCAAGCGTGTGCAAAGCTATCATCAAGACAAAGGGTAGCTATTTGAAGAATATCAAATATATTGTGATTTGTTTAACACTTTTTTGGTTTCTACATGATTCCATATGTGTTATTTTCTAGTTTTGATGTCTTTACTATTATTCTACAATATAGAAAATAGTAAAATAAAGAAAAACCTTGAATGAGTAGGTGTTCCAAAACTTTTGACCGGTAGTGTACAAAGTATACCTGTTACCGCTGGCTCCTCTTCTGAAAGCTCGACCAGGAATGGCTCAGCAGAGACCTGGCTGTAATCGGATTGGCCCTTCTCTTGTCCAGCTTCCTTTGCCTCCTCTCCTTCCTCTGCCATAGGCTCCTGCACTGATGTAGGGTCTGAATCCTGTGCTGAGCCCTCCCATCCCTCCTCCATATTTGGATTTGGCTCTGTACTCTCAATGCTGGGCTCTGGCTCTGCCTGGTCTTCATCTTCCTCTTCCTCCACCAGTACAACTTGTACAGCTGTGTACTGCTCTGGAAGAGAGATAATTACCAATGGTAAATTGAGAACCCACTATAATGGTATGACAGACATCAATGGTCATTCTACAGTAGGCTGTGTGTATGATGGGGAACTACCTGTTGGCTGCAGTGGACTCTCTGGCACAGGGGCAGTAGGAGGCTGTGGTGCTGAGACAGGCTTCAGGGAAACTAGGGGACAGGGGAAGCACTCAGGCTGGGACTGGGGAGAGTGGGGCAGGAACTGGGCCTGGAGCTGGTTCTCTAGAGGGGAGGTGGGGGACATGTTGGTGAGGAGGCCTGGAGAGGCTGGGAGGGCAGAGGGCTGGGTTTGGAGCTGAGACTGGGGGCTGGGTGATGGGAGAGTAGCCTGGGCTGAGACAGGTGGGGAAGAGTGGAGGGCCGATTTCAGAGGGGACACCAGGGGCGCGCGAGGGCTCTGGGGAGAGGTGATTGGGCGGAAGATGGGGCTGGGCGGGGACATGGTGTGGTGGAAGGGGGAGGTTGGGAAGCGGGAGAAGGGTGAGACCAATGTGGGACTGCGGGGGGAAGTGGTGGTGGGGCTGTCCGATTTCCCAAAGTTGAATGCTGTGTCAGTCAGGCTGCGCTGGTACCGCCTTAATGGAGGTTTGCCTGTGTGGAGAGAGAGGGAGGGAAGATAGACCAACATGAAGAAATACACTGCAACCAGGCAGATAATGGTTGTTAAGGTTCATGCATGATTGACTGTTACTGGCTTCATAATCAAACATTGCGTAGAGCCACTTCTGGTTTGTCAACACTTATAAACACACACACACACTGGACTTACCTGTGCGGGGGGAGCCAGGGCTGGATGGGCTATGGGATGATACTGATGACAGCTGTCTGAAGAACTCTCTGGGGTTCATGGAGCGCTGTGATACCAGCATTGCTGCCTCCTACAGGTAGGAGGAGGAATCACACCATGCTTTACTGAATGATGTAAAGGAAACTACAGGTCTCAATAGTCTAGAGCTGCCTCCTCTACTCCTTCCTCTCCATTCCTTTCCTTCATCTGCGCTGGCTTGACAGAAGCAGACAGGTTCCTATAAAAGGCCATATTCCTTTGACCTATCCTGTGTTTTCAGATCTGTGCAGATGAAGGACAGCAGACTAGGAGAGGAAGCCATTTCAGAGCATTGGGGTTAGAGGTCGACCAATTAATCGGAATGGCCGATTAACTAGGGCCGATTTCAAGTTTTCATAACAATCGGTAATCATCCTTTTTGGACACCGATTATGGCCGATTACATTGCACTCCACGAGGAGACTGCGTGGTAGGCTGACTACCTGTTATGCGAGTGCAGCAAGGAGCCAAGGTAAGGTGCTAGCTAGCATTAAACGTATCTTATAAAAAAACAATCAAACATAATCACTAGTTAACTACACATGGTTGATGATATTACTAGTTTATCTAGCTTGTCCTGCGTTGCATATAATCGATGCGGTGCCTGTTAATGTATCATTGAATCACAGCCTACTTCGCTAAACGGGTGATTTAACAAGCGCATTCGTGAAAAAAGCACTGTCGTTGCACCAATGTACCTAACCATATTCTTAAAATCAATACACAAGTACATATTTTTAAACCTGCATATTTAGTTAATATTGCCTGCTAACATGAATTTCTTAACTATTGTGTCACTTCTCTTGCGTTCTGTGCAAGCAGAGTCAGGGTATATGCAGCAGTTTGGGCCGCCTGGCTCGATGTGAACTGTGTGAAGACCATTTCTTCCTAACAAAGACAGCCAACTTCGCCAAACGGGGGATGATTTAACAAAAGCGCATTTGCGAAAAAAGCACAATCGTTGCACGAATGTACCTAACCATAAACATCAATGCCTTTCTTAAAATCAATACACAGAAGTAGATATTTTTAAACCTGCATATTTAGTTAAAAGAAATTCATGTTAGCAGGCAATATTAACTAGACAAATTGTGTCACTTCTCTTGCGTTCATTGCACGCAATTTTACATAATTATGATATAACATTGTGCAATGTAATAGCAATATTTGACTTATGGATGCCACCCGTTAGATAAAATACAGAACGGTTCAGTATTTCACTGAAAGAACAAAGTTTTGTTTTCGAAATTATAGTTTCCGGATTTGACCATATTAATGACCAAAGGCTCGTATTTCTGTGTGTTATTATATTATAATTAAGTCTATGATTTGATAGCGCAGTCTGATTGAGCGGTGGTAGGCAGCAGCAGCAGGCTCGTAAGCATTCATTCAAACAGCACATTCCTGCGTTTGCCAGCAGCTCGTCGCTGTGCTTCAAGCATTGCGCTGTTTATGACTTCAAGCCCATCAACTCCCGAAATTAGGCTGGCAATACTAAAGTACCTATTAGAACATCCAATAGTCAAAGGTATATGAAATATAAATGATATAGAGAGAAATAGTCCTATAATAACTACAACCTAAAACTTCTTACCTGGGAATATTGAAGACTCATGTTAAAAGGAACCACCAGCTTTCATATGTTCTCATGTTCTGACCAAGGAACTTAAACGTTAGCTTTCTTACATGGCACATATTCCACTTTTACTTTCTTCTCCAATACTGTGTTTTGCATTATTTAAACCAAATTGAACATGTTTCATTATTTATTTGAGACTAAATTGATTTTTATTTATGTATTATATTAAGTTAAAATAAAAGTGTTCATTGTTCATTCAGTATTGTTGTAATTGTCATTATTACAAATATACATATAAAAATCGTCCGATTAATCGGTATCGTCTTTTTTTGGTCCTCCCTTAATTGCTATCGGTATTGGCGTTGAAAAATCATAATCGGTCGACCTCTAATTGGGATACACACAGTATGCGAGAGGTACAACAGGTAAGGAACTAGTATGTTTAGGGAAGAGTAGGATGGGAGTTTATATGGAGAAGAGAGAGACTCACTGCTGCTTTCTCAATGGACTCGCTGCGTCTGAAGCGAGATCTCATGTCCTCCTCATGCTCTCTCTCCTGCAGCTCCTGCCACACCCCAACAGAGGTCAGAGTTCAGACACACCAGTTCAGACACACTTCAGTAGCCCAATAACTTCCTCACTAATTGGTTCTTTCTCTCACCCATCTAGATTTCTCCTGTTTCCTCACTTCTGCCTCCAGCTGGACCTGCATTCTCCTGAGAGATACAGAGATGTCAGAGACCTTATAGGCCTTAGGTAGCCTTTCCAATTATGACGACACATTCAATACCTGACATGGCCACAGAGATCGTTTGAGTCTTGAGTCAGTGTGTGAGTGTGAGTGTGTGTGTGTGTGTCCTAGTCCTGACCTCTGCTCTTCGATCATCTGTAGTTTCTCGTTCATCTTCCTCTCCCTCTCGTCAGCCTCTTTCTGTTCCTTCAAAACTCTCTCTTTCTCCCAACGTCGTCTGTCCTCCACTGCACGCTTCCTCTCCTCTTCCTTCCTCCGTTCCTCCTCACGCTGAGAGAGAGAGATGGAACACAATAGATGAAGACTTAATAACAGCTTATAATGTGAACGTTAAAGACGTGAAGTGATGTGAACATTGAAGGTAAATACTAAGTCTGTTACATTGATGGATTACTAGAAAACCTGTCTTAGCTATGAGGGTAACAGTTTTTTTGGTAGTTTTTTTTACCTTTATTTAACTACACAAGTCAGTTAAGAACAAACTCTTATTTTCAATGATGGCCTGGGAGCAGTGGGTTAACTGCCTTGTTCAGGGGCAGAACAACAGATTTTTACCTTGTCAGCTCGGGGATTCAAACTACCAACTTCTCGGTTACTGGCCCAACTCTCTAACCACTAGGCTACCGAGGGTAACTGTGACTGTGTGCCTGTGTAAACTACCTCTGCACGTGCCCAGAAGGAGTCTCTGTTGGCGCGTCTCATCTCCATGGCAGCATTAGTCTTCCTGTAGTTAGTGCCCTGTCAACAGAGAGATACAGACGCAGAGGAAAGGGAGTGTTAATGGAGAACAACACTGTATGAACACACAACACAGTTTGTAACTTAGCCTATTGACAAGGAGCCTTGATTGTTTTTAACTCGTGATTGAAAAAAATGAAAAAACATACAGTAAGTACACAGAAAGTACAATTTATGACAAGAGATTAAAACAGAGAGAATCTGAATGTGTGGCACCCTCAATATAAAAGCACAGTTCCAGGATGTGCCCAGGTGTTAGCGCCCCCTCTTGTGGATAGAGATGGTATTGCAAGGGGACCACTCACCACTGTCTCCTTGTCCTTGGACCGACTGCTTCTTCTGACGTGCTCTGTCGGGGAGCGGACTTTATTGAGCTCAGCACCTATCTTCTCCTCTGTCACATCCTCCTTACTCTCCGCACTGATAAACACATAGGCCTCCTGAGAGAGAGAGAGAGAGAGAGAGAGAGAGAGGAGAGAGAGAGAGAGAGAGAGAGAGAGAGAGAGAGAGAGAGAGAAGAGAGAGAGAGAGAGAGAGAGAGAGAGAGAGAGAGAGAGAGAGAGAGAGAGAGAGAGAGAGAGAGAGAGGAGAGAGAGAGAGAGAGAGAGAGAGAGAGAGAGAGAGAGAGGAGAGAGAGAGAGAGAGAGAGAGAGAGAGAGAGGAGAGAGAGAGAGAGGAGAGAGAGAGAGAGAGAGAGAGGAAGAGAGAGAGAGAGAGGAGAGAGAGAGAGAGAGAGAGAGAGAGAGAGAGAGAGAGAGAGAGAGAGAGAGAGAGAGAGAGAGAGAGAGAGAGAGAGAGAGAGAGAGAGAGAGAGAGAGAGAGGAGAGAGAGAGAGAGAGGAGGAGAAGAGAGAGAGAGGAGGAGAGAGAGAGAGAGAGAGGAGAGAGAGAGAGAAGAGAGGAAGAGAGGGAGAGAAGAGAGAGAGAGTATAGGAGAGAGAGGGAGAGAGAGAGAGAGAGAGAGAGAGAGAGAGAGAGAGAGAGAGAGAGAGAGAGAGAGAGTACAATGGGGAGCTGCTACACAGGCATCTGATGTGAAGTCTATAATGCACTAGTGACAGGTTGGTTGCTGCATGTTCATCTCTGCCCCAGACAATGCTCTGATGAACAAGCTTGTTCTGAAACATGTGGACATGAAAGATTATTGAAGGGAATCAAGTTGCAGTCCTGAACATTGTTTGACATTCCAAGCGAGGACAACCTTCAGCTGTAAATTGGCTGCACACTACAACTGTGCCACAGACACTTTGCATGATGTCACTTGAACCTTTCCTGAACTTTCCGGAAGAAAGAATGTAATTTTTATTGGCTGCTACAGTATCAAAATGTGTGAAACCTCATCGCTCAGATACAATTCTGCTCCGGCATTCCAAATGAGAGAAAGGGATATTTTTCCACCTTTTTCATTTACCCCCTGAAAACATATGTACACACACACACACACACACACACACACACACACACACACACACACACACACACACACACACACACACACACACACACACGTAGTTCTTTGAAAGCTTTTCCCCCCAGTGGTTTCCTCTTGGCTGTGGACTTAGTTGTGTAACAGCTTTAGCGATGAGGACAGACAGAGAACAAAACTAGTCTCTGGCTTACACTAGAGAAGACAGGACAAAACGTATCAGTTCGGAAGAGATGGAGAGGGAAGAGAGAGATGTAGAAACGGGAGAGTGTGTGTGTAGGGGGGAGGAAGGGAGAATTCACAGAAAGCACAAGGAAAGTAAAACAGTTGTTGCATATTAGGGGAAAGTGGAAAGAGCAGATAGCATGCAGAGATTCAACAATGACGAATGACCAACCCGGACCAGAAAGAGATGGCGATATAGAGGTCGACGTGCGGGTGCCCCCTGATGAAACAACGGAGGCGAGTAAATCATCCGCCTCTACCCTCTTTTCTATTGGTGAATGTACAACCACTGGGGAACAAACTGGATGAGCTTCGTTCGAGACTATCCTATGAACGGGACCTGAAGAACTAAGATCCTATGTTTTTCAGAAAACTTGGCTGAAGAAGGACATGGATAATATTCTAGCTGGTTTTTATATGAATCGGCAGGACAGAACGGTAACCTCAAGGAGGTGGTGTGTGTCTCTTTGTTAACAACAGCTGGTGTGCAATCTCTAATATTAAGGAAGTTTCAAGGTTCTGCTCGCCTGAGTTAGAATACCTCATGATAAGCTGTAAACCATACTATCTACCAAGAGAGTTTTCATCCATATTTTTCGTAGCTGTTTATTTACCACCACAAACCGATGCTGGCACTAGGACTACACTCAACGAGCTGTATAGGGTCTTAAACAAACAAGAAGATGTTCATTCAGAGACGGCGCTCCTAGTGGCCGGTGATTTTAATGCATTTTAATACAAGCAAAACCTCAAAAGTACCAGTGACGCGCAATACAGAAGTGGTCTGCTGAAGCGAATGCTAATCTACAGGATTGTTTCACTAGCACAGTCTGGAATATGTTCCGGGACTCATTTGATGGCATTGAGGGGTTTACCACATCAGTCACCGGCTTCATTAATAAGTGCATCGACGACGTCGTCCCCACAGTGACCGTACGTACATATCCCAACCAGAAGCCATGGATTACAGGCAAATCCCATACTGAGCTAAAGGCTAGAGCTACCGCTTTCAAGGAGTAACTAACACGGATGCTTATAAGAAAACACACTACGCCCTCCGACGAACCATCAAACAGGCAAAGCTTCAATACAGGACTAAGATCAAATTCTGTTGCTTGTTTGATGTAGCAGGGCTTGCAAACTATCACGGAATAGAAAAGGAAACGCAGCCGCGAGTTGTCCAAGCCTACTAGACATGCTAAATGCCTTCTATACTCTCTTTGAGGCAAGCAACACTGAACCATGCTCGAGGCACCAGCTGTTCCGGACGACTCTGTGATCATACTCTCCATAGCCGATGTGAGTAAGACCTTAAAACAGGTTAACATGCATCCTGGTAATCAGACTGATTATCAGGACGTGTACTCAGAGCATGCGCTGACCAGCTGGCAAGTGTCTTCACTGACATTTTCAACCTCTTTCTGACCCAGTCTGTAATACCAACTTCTTTCAAGCACACCACCATAGTCCCTGTGCCCAAGAACGCCAAGGTAACCTAAATGATTATCGCCCCGTAGCACTCACATCTGTAGCCATGAAATGCTTTGAAAGGCTGGTCATGGCTCACTTCAAAACCATCATCCCAGAAACCCTGGACCCACGCCAATACGCATACCGCCCCAACAGATCCACAGATGACGCAATCTCTATTGCACTCTACACTGCCCTTTCACACCTGGACAAAAGGACCACCTACATGATAATGCTGTTACAGCTCAGCGTTTAACACCATAGTGCCCTCATAGCGCATTAAGCTAAGGACCCTGCAGCTGAACACCTCCCTTTGCAACTGGATCCTGGACTTCCTGACAGGATGTCCCCAGGTTGAGAGGGTAGGCAACAACACATCTGCCACGGTGACCCTCAACACTGGCCAAAAAAACCCATTGCTGCACGTCTGAAGTTCGCAAAAGAGCACCTGGATGTTCCACAGCGCTACTGGCAAAATATTCTGTGGACAGATGAAACTACAGTTGAGTTGTTTGCAAGGAACACACAACACTATGTGTGGAGAAAAAAAGGCACATCACACCAACATCAAAACCTCATCCCAACTGTAAAGTATGGTGAAGGGAGCATCATGGTTTGGGGCTGCTTTGCTGCCTCAGGACTTGGACAGCTTGCTATCATTGACGGAAAAACTATTTCCCAAGTTTATCAAGACATTTTGCAGGAGAATGTAAGGCTATCTGTCTGCCAATTGAAGCTCAACAGAAATTGGGTGATGCAACAGGACAACGACCCAAAACACAGAAGTAAATCAACAACAGAATGGCTTCAACAGAAGAAAATACGCCTTCTGGAGTGGCCCAGCCAGAGTCCTGACCTCAACCCCATTTGAGATGCTGTGGCATGACCTCAAGAGAGCAGTTCACACCAGACATCCCAAGAATATTGCTGAACTGAAACAGTTTTGTAAAGAGGTTGGAATGGTCCAAAATGCCGTTGTGAAGGTCGGACCCACAACTACAGAAAACGTTTGGTTGAGGTTATTACCTCCAAAGGAGGGTCAACCAGTTATTAAATCCAAGGGTTCACATACTTTTCCCACCCTGCACTGTGAATGTTTACACGGTGTGTTCAATAAAGACATGAAACATAATTGTTTGTGTGTTATTAGTTTAAACAGACCATGTTTGTCTATTGTTGTGACTTAGATGAAGATCAGACCAAATTTTATGACCAATTTATGCAGAAACCCAGGTAATTCCAAAGGGTTCACATACTTTTTCTTGCCACTGTACATATCTACCTCAACTTCCCCGTAGCCCTGCACATCGACTCGGTACCTGTGCTTCCTGTATATATCCATGTTATCTTTACTCATTATCGTTATTCACTGTGTATTTATTGCTTGTGTCACTATATTTATTGTCCCCCACACACTCTGGATCTGACTCTGTCCGTTAGTTAGTCACATGCAAAATCTGACAGCACTGGCCCGATTTTGAACTAACTTGGGTGAATGATGCGGCATATACAAAATTAAAATGATTGGCCTAAGGTGGGAGCTATTGTAATAAACTGAAATCCGTTAATCACGCGCAAATATCTTAATAGGCCCACTCACACAGTTGCACTCCCTCCCTCCTTCCTTCCCGCCCTTCCTCATTTCTCCCTCCCTCCGTCCCTCCCTCACTTCTCCCAAGCAGTGTGAGGTTCCCCTGAGGGAGGAAGGAGGGCGTTGTGGTGAAGAGGGTGTAAATGATCTCCTCTGCCTCTCCTAATGGTCTCTCTGTGTGTCATTATGTTTCAGATGATAGGCCTCTCCCTAATACTGTCTCCGCTAAGGCCTCTCCCTAATACTGTCTCCGCTAAGGCCTCTCCTTAATACTGTCTCCTCTAAGGCCTCTCCTTAATACTGTCTCCGCTAAGGCCTCTCCCTAATACTGTCTCCGCTAAGGCCTCTCCTTAATACTGTCTCCGCTAAGGCCTCTCCCTAATACTGTCTCCGCTAAGGCCTCTCCTTAATACTGTCTCCTCTAAGGCCTCTCCTTAATACTGTCTCCTCTAAGGCCTCTCCCTAATACTGTCTCCTCTAAGGCCTCTCCCTAATACTGTCTCCTCTAAGGCCTCTCCCTAATACTGTCTCCTCTAAGGCCTCTCCTTAATACTGTCTCCTCTAAGGCCTCTCCCTAATACTGTCTCCTTTAAGGCCTCTCCTTAATACGGGCTCCTCTAAGGCCTCTCCCTAATATAGTCTCCTCTCCTCGGTCCTCTTTCATAGACCTCTCCTCACACACCCTGTCCTCTCCTTGGTCCTCTTTCATAGACCTCTCCTCACACACCCGGTCTTGTCCTCTTTCATAGACCTCTCCTCACACACCCTGTCCTCTCCTCTGTCCTCTTTCATTGACCTCTCCTCACACACCCTGTTCTCTCTGTTGTCTTTCATAGACCTCTCCTCACAAACCCTGTCCTCTCCTCTGTCCTCTTTCATAGACCTCTCCTCACACACCCTGTCCTCTCCTCTGTCCTCTTTCATAGACCTCTCCTCACACACCCTGTCCTCTCCTCGGTCCTCTTTCATAGACCTCTCCTCACACACCCTGTCCTCTCCTCTGTTGTCTTTCATAGACCTCTCCTCACACACCCTGTCCTCTCCTCGGTCCTCTTTCATAGACCTCTCCTCACACACCCTGTCCTCTCCTCTGTCCTCTTTCATAGACCTCTCCTCACACACCCGGTCTTGTCCTCTGTCCTCTTTCATAGACCTCTCCTCACACACCCATAGACTTCTATCCTCCCATTCTTACTCCTTCCCCTACCCTCTCCTGTACTTTCCTCCTCTATACTTGTCCTGTCTCGTTCCCTTCATTCCCCTCTTCTCCTAAATCTTCCCCCTTAGTTTTCACCCCAACTGCTTCCACTGTCACCTGTCTACCTGACGGTATACTGGTCTTTTCCACTTAGATTGAGCAACAATGAGCAATTGTGCAAAAGACTTGTTGATACAATATGAAACTCACTCAAACGCTGCAGGTGATTCACCCTCTTTCACTGAGTTGCTAGCTGAGACTTGCAGAGGGAGAAAGAGAGAAAGAGAGAATAGAACTGCCATGGGGCATTGTGACTCGGTCGGAGCACATCCCAATGTTCTAATCCTGACTAATAATTCCAAAGGTTTTGGACAAAAAACAACAACAATAACCCAGTTCCCATTAGTTCTATGCATCCTAGTCTCTCGATCTTGTCATGTTTGTTGTTTCAGTTGGTGCTGTAGCTTCTCACAGAACTGTCAGACTGGAAGACAAATGTATTTTTGTATTAAACAAATATAGCACTCTGTAACATATGGACTGGGAACAACAACATGCACTATATTTAATGAACTAAATTCATGGTCACCACAGAGCAGGATCAGGCCAGCTGGAAGTGCCGCAGTGTCTATGCATGTTGATGTAGCACTGGTGCCCTTTCCACCACACGAGGGCGCTACACCAGAAATACGTCTCTCCTAAGAAGCAACTCAGCAAATTTACAGTATGATTCAGGAGATTATGTGAGTTTTGTCCTTTGACCGAGAAGTGAACCACCTCACACAACTTCCTGGAAGCCACATATTTTACAAGGTTACAGTAAGAATGAGTCTTGAGGTGACTGGCAAAACCTATAAAAGCAAACTGGCTCTGTCTGTATGTCCTGATTGAGTAAGCGTTTATTAATCATTCATCATTTATTAATCCAAGCCACCTTCCAGTAACGCTGTATGACACAAGCGTCATGTGGTTTTATAGACCCCACATGGTGATGAGACAAAATGTTGACTAATGATGTGGAAAGCCCAGGTCTCAGAGAATGGGCTCAAACATAAAGAACAGCAGGACTGCAATGTGACTATTACCCAGATGCTTTCATCTGACATTGGACACACCTATTCATTCAAGGGTTTTTCTTTATTTGTACTATTTTCTACATTGTAGAATAATAGTGAAGACATCACAAATATAAAATAACACATGGTATCATGTAGTAACCAAAAAAGTGTTAAACAAATCAAAATATTTTTTATGTTTGAAATTCTTCAAAGCAGCCACCCTTTGCCTTCAAAGTAGCCACCCTTTGCTTTGCACACTCTTGGCATTCTCTCAACCAGCTTCATGAGGTAGTCACCTGGAATGCATTTCAATTAACAGCTGTGCTTTGTAAAAAGTTAATTTGGGGAATTTCTTTCCTTCTTAATGCGTTTGAGCCAATCGGTGTTGTGACAAGGTCGGGGTGGTATACAGAAGATAACCCTATTTGGTAAAATACCAAGTCCATATTATGCCAAGAACAGCTCAAATAAGCAAACGGAAATGACAGTCCATCATTACTTTAAGACATGAAGGTCAGTCAATGCGGAACATTTCAAGAACTTTGAAAGTTTCTTCAAGTGCAGTTGCAAAAACCATCAAGCGCTATGATGAAACTGGCTTTCATGAGGACAGCCACAGGAAGAAAAAAAAACTGGGTTACCTCTGCTGCAGAGGATAAGTTCATTAGAGTTAACTGCACCTCAGATTGCACCCAAATAAATGCTTCAGAGTGTTCAAGTAACAGACACATATCAACATCAACTGTTCAGAGGAGATCGCGTGAATCAGGCCTTCATGGTGGAATTTCTGCAAAGAAACCACTACTAAGAAAGAAAGAAACCACTCTTTGTGAGACGCAGAGTAGATGAACGGATGATCTCCGCATTTGTGGTTCCCACCGTGAAGCATGGAGGAGGTGGTGGGATGGTGTGGGGGTGCTTTGCTGGTGACACTGTCTGTGATTTATTTAGAATTCAAAACATACTTAACCAGCATGGCTACCACTGCATTCTGCAGCGATTCGCCATCCCATCTGGTTTGAGTTTAGTGGTACTATCATTTGTTTTTCAACAGGACAGACACAAAACACACCTCCAGGCTGTGTAAGGCCTATTTGACCAAGAAGGAGAGTGATGAAGTGCTGCATCAGATGACCTGGCCTCCACAATCACCCGACCTCAACCCAATTGAGATGGTTTGGGATGAGTTGGACCGCACAGTAAAAAGCAGCCAACAAATGCTCAGCATATGTGGGAACCAGGTAAAGCTGGTTGAGAGAATGCCAAGAGTGTGCAAAGCTGTCATCAAGGCAAAGGGTGGCTACTTTGAAGAATCTCAAGTATAAAATATATTTGGATTTGTTTAACACTTTTTTAGTTACTACATGATTCCATATTATTTCATAGTTTTGATGTCTTCACTATTATTATACAACGTAGAACATAGTACAAATAAAGGAAACACCCTTGAATGAGTAGGTGATTGATTGATATATATATATATATATATATATATAAATCTTGAACAGGATTAGGCCTATCTATTTTGGATGCAATTTGAATGGAATTGATGGAGAGAGAGAGACTGTGTCATGTGTGCACTGATTTAAAGCCACAATATTCCAGTAATTGGCTGTTTTAAAACTCTGCAGCTGCAATTTAAAAAATTCAACATTACAAAACAAAACCCGATAGCCAGATGGAGATGGGTGAATTAGACGCGCATTCAGTCCTAATATTACTGTAACATAGGCTTTGCTGCAGCAAATATCAGCTACCTGTCACAAGAAACAAAGTTCCCATGATGAGATAATACATGCATTGTGAACTGCGCTCCATATGGAGATAAGCTGTCTGTCCCCACCCTGAGCGTTGATGATTGATCATGCAGATAGCAGAGTAGGCCGTCGTCTGTAGAAAAGCCAGACTTAGACATCACATATCATTTAACGTCATTCTGTTCATAGAAATAATGTATTAGAATTTACAGTTCTCTCGCAGTTATTTATCCCGGGAAAAGGGAGTGGGTTTGGGCGGTAAATCTCGGTAACCCATTCTTTTCAACGCTAACACATACTTTACCTATTACGTAATAAAGACACACACAAACTATGGTATATCTGAGACTGGGGTCACAAAGGTTCCTAGGCCAAATACTTAACTGAGTAAAGAATTCAATTAAAAAAGGGACAACTTTTTTTTTCTCCATTCCAGGGATGCATCTGGATTCGACCGGATGACACCTTTATATGTAAACTAGTAACAATGGGGTCTGGCTATAGGCTGAATGGATGACACCTTTATATGTAAACTAGTAACAATGGGGTCTGGCTATAGGCTGAATGGATGACACCTTTATATGTAAACTAGTAACAATGGGGTCTGGCTATAGGCTGAATGGATGACACCTTTATATGTAAACTAGTAACAATGGGGTCTGGCTATAGGCTGAATGGATGACACCTTTATATGTAAACTAGTAACAATGGGGTCTGGCTATAGGCTGAATGGATGACCCATAAACTTCTCTGCAGTAAGATGGAAATGTTAAATAAATACTCTTTTACAGCAAGCAGACAGAGCACCCAGCGTCTGGACAGTTTACACACACACACCCACACCCCTCTTCTCATCCTCCTCTTCCTCTTCCTCTTCCTCCCTGTAGGGACCATTCTTTTCTCTGTTTCCTGTGAGGCCCTGTCACCACTTGGTGAGTGTTTATGCTGTGCCCGTCGGTGGCTCATCTCCCATCTCGGTGGCAATGTTGTGGTGACCCCTACCCCCCCTGCCCCCCTACCCCCCTGCCCCCCTACCCCCCTGCCACCAGCCTGGACATTGGCCTGGCCCGCCACTGGACCATACAAACCCATGCGGTAGGAAGTGCACTGAAGACAGGAAGACGTTTAACAATGAAAAGTAAACTACTGTGTGTAAATATAGAGCATGTGTGTGTATTTATGTTTGTATGTGAGAGAGACAGATAAGGATTGTTTTTGTTTGTGTGTGCACAATGCACATGCTGGTGCTGGTTGATGCATATATCTATGTGTGTGTGTGTATATATATAATGCACGTGCTGGTGCGATGCGCTTGTGTGTGTGTGTGTGTGTGTGTGTGTGTGTGTGTGTGTGTGTGTGTGTGTGTGTCTTACCAAGTGTGACAACATCACTATTCATTCCCTCGTTCCTGGTCAGGCCAGTTCCACCCTTTCTACATTAGCAACACCAACTCTCTGTATTGTCTTGACAACAGTTACTATAGGAGGGTGTTTATCCATTATTCATTGTTAGAGAAACAGTGAAGAGAAGAAACAGAGTAACATTCCACAATGGTACCAACACAGGATGTAGGAGATAGAGAAAACACTTAACTCCCATATTAATCATGCCACTCCTGAATACTATCAAATGCTGCAGCTGCAATGAGGTCACTGACTGGATGACTGTATGACCAACAGACAAACTGGCAGCTTAGGGCAGGGCAAGGCAGGGGTGTATGACCAACAGACAAACTGGCAGCTTAGGGCAGGGCAAGGCAGGGGTGTATGACCAACAGACAAACTGGCAGCTTAGGGCAGGGCAAGGCAGGGGTGTATGACCAACAGACAAACTGGCAGCTTAGGGCAGGGCAAGGCAGGGGTGCGAGTGGTGTGGTACCGTACCTTGAAAAAGGTCTTGATAGCGGGCACATGGCTGGCACATTCTGTCCTGCGGTTCTCATCCACGTTTGGCCCGACCTGGAGACCCACACACACTACATAATTAGTCTGAGGGAGCCAGAGAGAGACTCATTATCAGAAAGTCTGGCTTCAGTCTTCTGTCATCAGGTACTGCATGTACACCCTTGTGGAATCATTTTGCCAATGTTATATCTACCATTATTAGCATGTTACATATCATATACAAGATAATGAAGGTACAGTATGTTTCACAAGTTTCTGATTTGTGTGTGTGTGTGTATGTGTAGCTGCCTGACTGGCTACAGATGCAACCTCTGACCTCCACCACAACATTCCACAAGGTCGCCATAGATACGGGACCAGCTAAGCACATTAGGAACATTCTAAGCATCTGCTGCCCTGCTTGTGTGTGTGGGCACATCAGTCAAAATAATTGGTATCAGTAAAAAGCTAGGCCTGGCGTCCGGTGTCCGCAATTTAGCAGACACATCACACACGTTGACCCCAGACCAAAACACCAATCCAAACACATCCAACAGTGGCATGAGCCAATGAGAACCAAAGCTTGTCCCTAACCTCTGATACAGTCAAATATTTTTTCCATCCTTCTAATGGTTAAGGATAGGATTGAGGGTAGGGAATCTGATCCTAGAGCTGTGGTTATGGGCCACTTTCTACTTCAAGCACCTGAGACACAGCAACAGGTAAATAGAGTTAATATATGGTACCACACCCATTCAGAGGGCCATGTTGTAGTGGAGGACACTCACCCAGCAGATCATGGCGACACGAGGGCCTCCCACCTCGGCTGAGCCCACCCTGCAGAGCCCATACTGAGGTCTGGCTATGATGAACTTCTCTGACAGCTCCACCACTCCACCCGCTGTAGGAGAGACAAGAGAGAGGGGGGCGGGATTCAGAGAGAGAGAGAGAAAATGAGAGAGAGAGAGAGAGAGAAAATGAGAGAGAGAGAGAGAGAGAAAATGAGAGAGAGAGAGAGAGAGAGAGAGAGACTGAGCGATTAATAAACACCACTAACTTTTCATCTATCATTTTAGAAAACTCAAGTTCAAAAAAGGTGACAAGTTCAAATCATCCAGTAAGCTTTACCTCCAGAGTCGGCCAGTTTGAGGTTGTTAGTGGCCCCATCGTAGGTGAACAGAGCCCTGTGGGGTGATAGAGAGAGACAGCCTAGTGACAGGAGCACAAATACACTGCATCATCACAACTATGGACCCAAAGATTCAGGCCAGGGTTCAGTTGACGTATAAAAGTTACTGTCATTTCCAATGGACAGTGACCAAGGTAACATTTCCTTTAAAATGGTGCATAGCCGATGGGATGAATGGCGCCGGAGGGGATGGCTGCCGTTTAACTTCTCTAGGGTAGGGGGCAGTATTTTGACGTCCGGATGAAAGGCGTGCCCAAATTAAACTGCCTGCTACTCAGGCTCAGAAGGTAGGATATGCATATTATTAGTAGATTTGGATAGAAAACACTCTGAAGTTTCTAAAACTGTTTGAATGATGTCTGTGAGTATAACAGAACTCATATGGCAAGCAAAACCCTGAGAAAAATCCAACCAGGAAGTGTGGAAATCTGAGCTTTGTATTTTTTCAAGTGATTGCCTATACAGTATACAGTGACTCAGGGTTAATTTTGTACTTCCTAAGGCTTCCACTAGATGTCAACAGTCTTTAGAACGTTGTTTCATGCTTCTACTGTGAATATGGAGCGAACAAGAGGGCCTGGAAGTTGATGAGTGAGGAAATGACATGAGC
This sequence comes from Salmo trutta, assembly GCF_901001165.1. Classification (NCBI taxonomy): domain Eukaryota; kingdom Metazoa; phylum Chordata; class Actinopteri; order Salmoniformes; family Salmonidae; genus Salmo; species Salmo trutta. Next base: position 34,885,061 of record NC_042983.1, on the reverse strand, counting down.
TCATAGGTGCGCACTCACGTGAGAGTTAGCTGTGTTCCTTTTCTTTTCTGAAGACATTGGAATTGTCCGGTTGGAATATTACTGAAGATTTATGTTCAAAACATCTTAAAGATTGATGCTATACATCGTTTGACATATTTCTACTAACGTAAATAGAACTTTTTTTGACTTTTCGTCATGGCATTTTGGGCGCGCTTCCTGCATTTGGAGTGGTGGACTGAACGCGCAAACAAAAAGCAGGTATTTGGACATAAATCGAACAAAACAAACATTTATTGTGGACCTGGGATTCCTGGGAGTGCATTCTGATGAAGATCATCAAAGGTAAGTGAATATTTATAATATTATTTCTGAGTTTTGTTGACTCCACAAAATGGCGGGTTTGGTTTCGTGTCTGAGCGCTGTACTCAGATTATTGCAAAGTGTGCTTTCGCTGTAAAGTTTTTTTTTTTTTATCTGACACAGCGGTTGTATTAAGGAGAAGTGTATCTATAATTCTTTGAATAACAGTTTAATATTTTATCAACGTTTATGATGAGTATTTCTGTAAACTGATGTGCTCATTCACCGGGAGTTTTGGGAGGCAAAACATTTCATGAACTTTACACGCCAATGTAAAATGAGTTTTTTGGATATAAATATGAACTTTATCGAGCAAAACATACATGTATTGTGTAACATGAAGTCCTATGAGTGCCATCTGATGAAGATCAAAGGTTAGTGATTCATTTTAGCTGTATTTCTGGTTTTTGTGACGCCTCTCCTTGCTTGGAAAATGGCTGTGTGGTTTTTCTTGTTTAGGTGCTGTCCTAACATAATCTAATGTTCTGCTTTCGCCGTAAAGCCTTTTTGAAATCGGACAATGTGGTTGGATTAACGAGAAGTGTATCTTTAAAATGGGATATGATAGTTGTATGTTTGAGAAATTTGAATTATGAGATCTTTGTTGTTTTGAATTTGGCACCCTGCTATTTCACTGGCTGTTGGCAGTGTGTCCCGCAGGAGCGTCCCACATACACCAGAGAGGTTAACCGGCTCCTAACCAATTGTGCTATTTTGTGTGTTTTTCCACATTGTTTGTAACTTATTATGTACATAATGTTGATCCTACCGTCTCTTATGACCGAAAAGAGCTTCTGGATATCAGAACAGCGATTACTCACCTCGAACTGGACAAAGATTTTTTCTTTTATGAGTCGGACGCAAAGGATATAATGTTGCTCCCAGACAAGGCCCAAATCCCTGTCATTCACATGAAGAAAATAAGGAAATACAGGGGACGGAGATCAGGGTGCCTTCTGAGAATTTGTTGGAGAGTGGGTAACCTGTCTCTACCATCCGTTCTATTAGCCAACGTGCAATCACTGGAGAATGAACTGGATGAGCTCCATTCGAGACCATCCTACCAACGGGACATTCAAAACTGTAATATCTTACGTTTCACCGAGTCGTGGCTGAACGACGACACAGATAATATACAGTTGGCTTGGTTTTCCACGCATCGGCAGGACAGAACAGTTACATCCAGTAAGATGAGGGGTGGGTTGTGTGTCTATTTTTCAATAACAGCTGGTGTGCGATGTCTAATATTATGGTAGTCTCAAGGTATTTCTCGCCTGAGGTAGAGTACCTCATGATAAGCTGTAGACCACACTATCTACGAAGAGAGTTTATCTATATTTTTCGTAGCTGTCTTATTTACCACCATAAGCCGACGCTGACACTAAGACTGCACTCAACGAGCTGTATAAGGCCATAAGCAAACAAGAAAATTCTCATCAAGAAGCGGCGCTCCTAGTGGCCGGGGACTTTAATGCAGGAAAACTTAAATCCGTTTTACCTAATTTATACCAGCATGTCACATGTGCAACCAGAGGAGAAAAAAAACTCCAGACCACCTTTACTCCACACACAGAGATGCGTACAAAGCTCTCCATCCATTTGGAAAATCTGACCATAATTCTATCCTCCTGACTCCTGCTTACAAGCAAAAACTAAAGCAGGAAGTACCAGTGACTCTCTCAATACGGAAGTGATCAGATGACGCAGATGCCTCGCTACAGGACTGTTTTGCTAGCACAGACTGGAATATGTTACGGGATTTATCCAATAGCATTGAGCAGTACATCACCTCAGTCACCGGCTTCATCAATAAGTGCATCGACAACATCGTCCCCACAGTGACTGTACGTACATATCCCAACCAGAAGCCATGGACAGCTAGCACCGAGCTAAAAGCTAGAGCTGCCGCTTTCAAGAAGCGGGACACTAATCCGTACGCTTATAAGAAATCCTGCTATGCCTTCAGACAAACCATCAAACAGGCAAAGCATCAATACAGGACTAAGATTGAATCCTACTACACCGGCTTTGACGTTTGTCGGATGTGGTGCTCTCATCCATGCTTCAGTGTTGCTTGCCTCAAAGCGCATAAAAAAGCATTTAGCCCGTCCAGTAGGCTCGAGTCAATGGGCAGCTTGCGGCTGGGTTTCCCTTTGTAGTCCGTAATAGTTTGCAAGCCCTGCCACATCAGATGAGCATCAGAGCCGGTGTAGTAGGATTCAATCTTAGTCCTGTATTGACGCTTTGCCTGTTTGATGGTTCGTATAAGTATCCGGATTAGTGTCCTGCTATAAAAGCCTGGTTTAATGTTGACTGTTTCTCTAAGTAGGATCTTTGATCTTCTCATTCCAAAAGGTGTAGGAAGTTCCTAAAATTATATAAAGTTGGTGTTTAATCTGTCTAGATAGAGGAATGACATGTCCTCTAGCCCATAACTAAATAACATACAGACAGCTGGGCAGACCACGTGTTAAGTCAACACTACACACACACTCACACACACACACACACACACACGTTTGGCATTTGTTGCGCATAGTTTGGCTAAACTCTAACTTGCATCCCCACAGAGTAATGCATGTCCAAAATGTGCCAGCAGATTAGTTCTGTTTTACCATGACTCTCTCTCCTTTTCTCTCATTCCTTCCCTCTCTCTTTCTTCCTGTCCATCATGCTTGTTAGCGAGTGGCCCAGCGTAAAACAGCGAGGCAGTTGTTACACAATATCTGAACAATAACACACAGTGACATTGTTTTTCCAGGCCGAATCCCTCACCTGAAAGCCAAGATTTCTGATTGACACGAGAAAACCTGCCCTACTGCTGTCTACAACTCAATCTCAGCTCAGGTCACAGGTGACCTTCTACTGTATAGGACCACTGACTATGTGGGTGGTGGGGGTCAGGGCCAGGACAGGAGGGAGGGAGGAAATCTGTCCATGCTGGAGCTCCTAGGCCAGCTGGTGGGTGTGTCCCTGACATCTGGACCAGCGGAGGAGGGCCCAGGGGGAAAGAGCACCAGGTCAAAGGTGAGAGGCCTACCTCTGTGTGTGTGTGTGTGTGTGTGTGTGTGTGTGTGTGTGTGTGTGTGTGTGTGTGTGTGTGTGTGTGTGTGTGTGTGTGTGTGTGTGTGTGTGTGTGTGTGTGTGTGTGTGTGGAACCCTTTGCCCTATAAGTAAAATCCCTGGAACTATTCACCTCACTTTCAAACAGGTGAAACAGAGCAGAAACAGGTTTACTGTTGAGATCGTGCCTGTCAATCTCTCTCTGACTCAGAGTCACAGTGGGTGTGTAGTGTAGAGCATGGCAGTACAGGTAACATATAATATCACTTCATCGTTTCAAGGTTGTCCCATTGAGACTGATTGAGCCTTGTCAAACCTTCAGTATCAGCACGTTCACAAATGAGATGTTAAACGATACAAATCACACATTTCAATCACACATTTGAAGGACAACAAAAAGTTTGTTTTGCAAATATACATCTCCTGGCACATACAGTAAAGGACAGAGAAGTAAGACCTCTAGAACGGTGGTATTCACACTTTTTCAGCAGGGACCCCATTTTTGTCGGCAGAAGTTCTGGGGACCCCTTTTTTTTCACCAGAAGTTCTGTCGAAATCCTTAAAATAGGTCAATTAAGACCAACACAGATTTTTACATCAACAAATAACCTTACATGCATTACATTTTCATCTCTTATTAAAGAGAATCAATAAATACATTTATTGAAGAGGTCCCTGAAGAGGTCACTGAAGAGGTCCCTGAAGAGGTCCCTGAAGAGGTCCCTGTGGTCACAGTTTATTCTAACAGCGCTATACAGTAGCCCACAGACACTGAGTACATTGATTGATCCCTACACCTCATCTCTATACAGACCTCAGCAGACTGACTGACTAGGTCTGATTTATTATGTTATTGTGGCTATTGTCCTCTGAGAGACAAATTAATAGCAAGAGTTAAGACAGTGTGTGCGTGTGTGATGAGGACACAATAATGTCCCTGTTGTTCCCCCCTAGTGTTAGCAGTGCGCTGGCTCGGCGTGTCACGAGGCAGACTTGCACAGCTTTTTCTGGGTAGTGGGTTGCGGTGGGGGACTTAGATTCAGCACATCTCTAACAAGAACAACAGCCATGAAAGCAAGCGCCCATCCACTGTGTCTGTCTGACTCAACCTTGTGTCTGTGTTAGTGACCAATAAAGTTTGGGCCGTCTGTCCCTCCGTCCGTCTTGTCTGTTTCCCTCTTGAGTTTCATGTGAATAACATTGGTGGAAAACATGCCCCTGGTTTCTCCTCTCTGATTAGTACTAGAGGCATTCCAAAAGGTCAGAGGTCACCGTCTAACAGGGGCCGGTTCAAAAAGGTCATAAAGGCACTGAGGAGTTATGATTACATTCTCAACCCACTGGGAGTTGACTGGCTGTGAGTGTCCACAGCTTTGTTAAGCTCTGTGGGATGGAGTCAGGCTATGACATACAGACGCAAATTCCGTCCACAGACATGCTGCCCAGATCAAAAGGCCACGACGGAATAAACAGATTTATAGATAAAAACAAATGTGGAATGCCCCCCCCCCCCCCCCCGACTCGGCTGGGTTGTGTTTTGGAGGACACACGGCTCTCGTACGGGAGTTGCAGCAATGGAACATGACTAACTACTAATTGGATACCATGAAATTAGAGAGAAAAAGGGGTAAAAAAAAACAATGTGGAATAATTGTACTTTTCATTGATATGGTGTGGCTATGATGCTACGCCAATTTATTTTTATTTAACTAGGCAAGCCAATTAAGAGCAAATTCTTATTTACAATGACGACCTACACGGCCAAACCCGGACGACCCTGGGCCAATACACTACGTGACTAAACCGGCATTACATAGATAGATGGTACGGCAACTGCACCGCCCGCAACCGTAGGGCTCTCCAGAGGGTGGTGTGGTCTGCACAACATATCACCGGGGGCAAACTACCTGCCCTCCAGGACACCTACACCACCCGATGTCACAGGAAGGCCAAAAAGATCATCAAGGACAACAACCACCCAAGCCACGGCCTGTTCACCCCGCTATCATCCAGAAGGCTGCTGGGCAGTGGAGGCTCCTCAGATGAGAACGGAGAGGACCATCCTCCTCAGTGAATTTCATAAAAATGTCCTTTTTAGATACTATACTAAATATATTAATGTCACCAAATAATTCATTAAAGCACACTGTTTTGCAATAAAAGTCTACAGTAGCCTCAACAGCACTCTGTAGGGTGGCACCATTGTGAAGCTGGAGGGCAGCTAGCTTCCGTCCTCCTCTGGGTACATTGACTTTAATACAAATCCTAGGAGGCTCTTGGTTCTCACCCCCATCAATAGACTTACACAGTAATTATGACAACTTCCGGAGGACGTCCTCCAACCTTTCAGAGCTATTGCAGCATGAACTGACATGTTGTTCACCCAATCAAAAGGATCAGAGAATGAATCTAGTACTGAAAGCATAAGCTACAGCTAGCTAACACTGTAGTGCATAAAATGTGGTGAGTAGTTGAGAGAGAAAGACAATAGTTGAACAGGTTAACAAATAAATGTATTCAAAAATGAAGGAGAAGCAAGAGAGAGTCATATTTTTCACTTTCAGTATCACTTACTTAGCTAGGAAATGCAGCTGGCTAGTTTAGTTACTCAAACACCCAGCTCAAACAGAGGGATGATATGTTAACTAGCTGGCTATGACTATCCAACACAACACTGGAACTCTTCCAAGTCAAGGTAAGCTTTTGGTTTTATTAATTTATTGCCACCGGGGCCCGCCAGTGTAATTGCTTACTGACTATTCACTGTAACGTTACTGCATGATTGTAGCGGGTTTACTAACGCATTAGTTCTATTAGCTATTTTGACTAGGACGTTACTTTGGCTAATGTGGGGACAACGATGTAGGCTGTGTGTAGTGGTTGTTTTTTTGCCTGGTCACATACAGCTGATGTGTTGTTCATTGAAGTCCACAAACGAAGGGAAAAGGTGAGAGGAGGAGAGTGCATAGAGGCTAGAATGAATACAATATGGCTGCTATGAAAGTGAACTGTGTTTTTGCGCGATCAGGAGTGTATTCATACCACCGATTCTGTTGAAAAACGTTTCTTAAACGGAAGCAAATGAAACAGGGATTAAAAATACCTGAATTTGTCCAATAGAAACTCTTGTTTGCAACTGTTGGACTAATGATTACACCCTAGATAAGCTAGATACAGGCAAGAGTGTGCAAGGCGGTATTGAATGTGTCACTGTCTATCATCTCAATTTTTTCTCTCAAGTATCATGTAGTAGCCTAAACCTATCGATGTTACATTGAACTGGGTGAATAGAATATGAATGACAGTCATCCAATATGCTGTAATAGAAATAAGGCCATGCTCATGAAAAAGAACCGGCCTCCCTCATCATAAACGGCACTGACCGCCACTGCTGCTGGGATAGCTAATAGGATCCAGAGCAAGCCAGCTCCCTCCTCCCTCCCTTCCACTCTTCACACATGTGGGTTTCCTGCATGCACAGGCTGATGGGAATAACAGACCAAGCCCAGTACTGAAGCAGCCAACCTCTACCCCAGCCATGTATGAGCTCAGACAGAGAGGGGGAAGGATAGAGAGAATAGAGGGGTCAAAGAAAATGGGGATGTGGGGGGAGGAGGAGGAAGAAGGAGTGGGAGGGGGAGAGAAAGTGAGGATGGGGAGAACAAAAGAGAAGAATAAAGGGGAGGAAAGGAAGAGAGGAGAGAAAACAACATGATGTCATAGCTGGGAAAATGTACAAGTATTTTTGTGGAAGCAATTAACAATGAGAATGAAATCTGTACATCATTATTGGAGCCAACAAAGCTAACCTCAGCATAACTGAGATAACTGAGCATGCACATAGTCTTGCACACACGTGAACGGGCACACAGCGGGAGAGAGAGAGCCAGTAACAACAGCAGTAGAGACTGTCGTACCTCCAACACGCTCAACCATTTCAAAGATGAACATGGCACATGCAGATGGTGCAGTACAGAGGATCTTAATTATTCAGGCATTTACCATTCCCTAGTCCTTCTCACCCATTTTAATGTGTGTGTGTGTGTGTCTGCGGAAATACTCAAACACACCACACTGTTCAGAACTCTAAGAGCCAGACTTGGATCATAATATGCCCTGTGTTATGGTCTTCAGCTAGTCAGGCCATTCCATAAGGTTTCCAAAGTTCACGTTTATACCTTTAACTTGAATGATGAGAACAGCAACTGAATGTTCTGAAAAATATTGATATTGTACAACATTCTTTTCTTCTTTTCATTACCCCTTTTCACGCCTCTCTACCCCCCCTACACACAACGGCAATATGTTTCATCTCTTCCTCTTTCCAGCTCTATACCTCTCCTACAAACAATAGTAAGATTTATAGGTGTGGAGTGTCAACAACCCCTGCATTGAATTCAGTGGAGGGTTGAGATATTTGTGGAGAGCCCACTCTCCTAACACGATACAACTTCCTGTAGATACACAGATAGTGGGGGCCAGATTGGATGTATCCGGAGGTTTCATGCTAAGATATACAGCTTACATTAGAACTCTCCATGGGATGTCCAGGGGAACTATCTTGTTTTGATGGCATATCTGTGCTCTGGGTATGACAGAAAAATCACTCAACAGCTCTTCCTCCTGTTTCAAACTATATCTCTATGGTGATAACTATGGAGAGAGAATCAGAGGTTGTGTTGGGTCCTCCTAATATGTTTTTCTCTTCTCCCCTTCTAACTCCAGTCTTCTTTTTCCAGTTTTTCATCTGGAAAAAAGTTCTAGACAAACCCATTCTAGACAAACCCATTCTAGACAAACCCATTCCTGTGTGTGGGGCAGACAAAATACGTTTTGAAGACTTAAGCAATCCATTCTGGGAGGTGTAGAAAGGTATGTGTCCGTGCGGATATGCGATTTTTCCCAAGGTGTTTCCTGTCAACATAACAACCAAGCCCTTGTCCAATAGGGTTCACACACTGACCAAAGACCATCAAAACAAAAAGACCTTTCGCTTCGGAAAGCGCTGATAGGTGAACGACAAGGACAGGGAATTTAGACTGGTGTTCATAGGAAAACCTCTCTGCGCTCATTAAAACCCAATGGAGGACTTGACCTGATCTTTGAGAGTTGGAGAGACAGATGGAAGAGGCTGACTACAGACAGTCAGACATCCCATCACAGAGCCAGCAGCCGTCCACATAATGACAGATAGTCAGTGGGGGGTGAATGAAGAGGTACATACAGGGGGACAGACAGGGGCTAGAGGAGCTCATACAATGTAATCAGGAGCAGAGCAAGCCAAACACTCCCAGGCCAACACAATGCAATATCCCCTTCACTGTCCTCTCAGCTGCTGGTTAGCATGTAGCATGCTATCTAACCACCACAGAGTGGAGATGGTAGACCAGGGAGGTCACTGTAGTTATTGGAAACATAATAATAAAAGGCAGGTAATGTGCCATGTCCAGTGCCAGTGATGTCTGAGAATATCTCCCTGTTAGTAATATACATGTAACTGCCAGAATAAAGGAAACACCAACAGAAAGTGTCTTAATAGGGCGTTGGGCCACCACGAGCCAGAACAGCTTCAATCAAATCAACTTTTATTTGTCACATACAGATGGGTAGCCTGGCATATATTCTACAAGTGTCTAGAACTCTATTGGAGGGATGGATGAGACACCATTCTTCCACATGAAATTCCATCATTTTGTGTTTTGTTGATGGAGGTTAAAAACGCTGTCTCAGGCGCCGCTCCAGAATCTCCCATAAGTGTTCAATTGTGTTGAGATCTGGTGGCTGAGACACACACACACACACACACACACTTTACACCCCCTATGCTCCTTTGAGACCCCTCTTTCAAAGTCACTGAGATCTCTCCTAGCCATGGTAGCCAAAATCATTTTTATACATGACTCTAAGCATGATATGATGTTAATTCATTAATGAACCACACCTGTGTGGAAGCACCTGCTTTCAGTATACTTTGTATCCTTCATTTACTGAAGTGTTTCCTTTATTTTGGCACTTACCTGTACATTGCTTCCTACAGTAATTTACTGTGTTTTAATTGACTGCGTGAATCCAAACAGATGAATGTTGATTCACCAGACCTAAGTTCACCCAACCTGTAAGTGTATAATATGCATTGAATAGTGTTTTATTTTTCTTGTCCTTCCCTTGTCCTGGAGGAAATTGTGCTGCTTGGTCATATAGGTTTCACTATGCAGCCACTCTGACAGTTGGCACAGACCTGCCCTGCACTGTGGGCATGTTACTGCCTGCCACAGTACCCTTGACCCTGTAACAACACTGTGGACATGTTACTGCCTGCCACAGTACCCTTGACCCTGTAACAACACTGTGGTCATGTTACTGCCTGCCACAGTACCCTTGACCCTGTAACAACACTGTGGTCATGTTACTGCCTGCCACAGTACCCTTGACCCTGTAACAACACTGTGGACATGTTACTGCCTGCCACAGTACCCTTGACCCTGTAACAACACTGTGGTCATGTTACTGCCTGCCACAGTACCCTTGACCCTGTAACAACACTGTGGACATGTTACTGCCTGCCACAGTAACCTTGACCCTGTAACAACACTGTGGACATGTTACTGCCTGCCACAGTACCCTTGACCCTATAACAACACTGTGGACATGTTACTGCCTGCCACCGTACCCTTGACCCTGTAACAACACTGTGGACATGTTACTGCCTGCCACAGTACCCTTGACCCTGTAACAACACTGTGGACATGTTACTGCCTGCCACAGTACCCTTGACCCTGTAACAACACTGTGGACATGTTACTGCCTGCCACAGTACCCTTGACCCTGTAACAACACTGTGGTCATGTCACTGCCTGCCACAGTACCCTTGACCCTGTAACAACACTGTGGACATGTTACTGCCTGCCACAGTACTCTTGACCCTGTAACAACACTGTGGACATGTTACTGCCTGCCACAGTACCCTTGTCCCTGTAACAACACTGTGGACATGTTACTGCCTGCCACAGTACCCTTGATCCTGTAACAACACTGTGGACATGTTACTGCCTGCCACAGTACCCTTGACCCTGTAACAACACTCTGCCAAGTCTTAATCGTCACAGTTTGTGGCCAAACACTCTGGGAGACAGGCTGGACTACTGCACACAAGCCACATCCACACTAATACACACTAATACACACATCCACACTAATACACACATCCACACTAATACACACATCCACACTAATACACACTAATACACACTAATACACACATCCACACTAATACACACATTGAAGCCTGTGTCCACTCTGCACAATACCTAGTGTCGTATTTATCACTGGTATTATTGGGATAATATGTGACAAGACAAGTTCCCATTTTACTTTGTGTGGAAATAGACCTCCTCTAAAGTTGAAATGGTGCGTTTCCTGCATCTTTCCCACTGGTTGTGAGTTCATACAGAAAGAACAGAGGGGGAGCCTATGCCGCCCCATAAGTGAGAGAGCAGTGGCTGCTGGGGAGGACTCCCCCTCAGGGAGGACTCCCCTGAGTAGCCATTACAGGCCAATAGAGCTACAGTATTTGTGGAGAAGGGAAAGGAATTGTAGAAATAAAAGGGGGTGGAGAAGCAGGACATAGAGGCAATGAAGGAAAAAAGACAATCAACAGACAAAAAGGGCAAGAGGCAGAGTGCTTCAAAAAGACGTGGGCAATTCCATGGTAACGTGACTAGCCTTGACTCAGTTTTTTCACTTTCAAATGTATTTCAAACAAAACCCAATGATTTCAAAGTTTAAACAAACGATACAACTATGCACAAGGACTCAGGTCCGGCGTTATGGGAGGACCTATCGGGGGCCTGGCCCACCCTACCGTACCTCCTTACCTGTCCAAATAAAATATTGAAATATTGATTTTATTTGACCGAGACGCCCAGAGCGAAACAGCGTCCCTCTGTCTCAGTATGTGAAGACCATGTATCTGATGCTGTATGGCATGTCATACTATGTCTAGCCAGACAGCATCACATACATGGGCTACATATAGTGGGGCACTGTTTCGCTCGCTAGGATGCTTTCTCTGGTGACATTGTTTTAGCAGAGAGGAAGAGGCAAAGCGAGAGGTCTTACTCTCTACAAAATCTGTCCAAAATAAGACAATGCGTTTTTTGGGGCATAATATGCAGACCTAAGCTTGCCGCCTGCATTCCCACCATTGGGACAACGACTCCCATTGTTAGGATGGAGACATGAGCATCCCATCATTTTATATATATATATAGATCTCTGGTTTCAGCCTTTTGCGAATTGGAAAGGAGAGTTAGCGGTGGCACAGGATGCTGGATTCCCCTAAAGTAAATTGATGTTTCGCCAAAATGATATAATTACACCTGTCTAAATAAAATCATTCAAAATAATTCACCAGGGAGCACGACTTAGCTAAAGAGGATCATCAGCTTCTTATTTTTTATAAATAGCTGTAGATTGTTTCCAATCACAAGTGTGTAGGCCCCCTGCCTATTTGGGAAGCCCGCAATTTGTGTAGTGCCAGTGGTAATAGGCCTAGCTGATTGAGTTGTGGCGGTCAGTGAAAAGCGTCTAAGATATGTGTGGCGATAATGTGTCTTGAGTATAGTTTGAAATGTTTCATCAAGAAGAAGGGGAGGGATGTGTTGCAACGTTATGCCCTCGGCGCTCCAGAATGCGCTCAGCTGTCTTGTTTTTTTATCAATGTCCCATTACATCCACAAAAGTATGGACACAAAAGTATGGACACTCCTTCAAATTACTGGATTTGGCTATTTCATCCACACCCGTATAATCGACCACACAGCCATGCAATCGCCATAGAGAAACACTGGCAGTAGAATGGCCTTACTGAAGAGCTCAGTGACCGTCATAGGATGCCACCTTTCCAACAAGTCAGTTCGTCAAATTTCTGCTCTGCTAGAGCTGCCCTGGTCAAATGTAAGTGCTGTTATTGTGAAGTGGAAACGTCTAGGAGCAACAACAGCTCAGCCGCGACATGGTAGGCCACCATTCTGTATACTTCTGGCCCCTCTTTGGACACTGTGTTAACTAACCTCCAGACGAGCTTCAATGCCATACAACTCTCCTTCCGTGGCCTCCAACTGCTCTTAAAATGCAAGTAAAACTAAATGCATGCTATTCAATCGATCACTGCCGGCACCTGCTCGCCCGTCCAGCATCACTACTCTGGACGGCTCTGACTCTGCCAACTGTAAAGAGGAGGAATAATGGTCTGGGGATGTTTTTCATGGTTCGGGCTAGGCCCCTTAGTTCCAGTGAAGGGTAACCTTAACGCTACAGCATACAATGACATTCTAGACGATTCTGTGCTTCCAAATTTGTGGCAACAGTTTGGGGGAAGGCTCTTTGCTGTTTCAGCATGACAATGCCCCCGTGCACAAAGCGAGGTCAAAACAAAAATGGCCTGCACAAAGCCCTGACCTCAACGAACACCTTTGGGATGAATTGGAACGCCGACTGCTAGCCAGGCCTAATCGTCCAACATCAGTGCCCGACCTCACCAATGCTCTAATGGCTGCTTGGAAGCAAGTCCCCGCAGCAATGTTCCAATATCTAGTGGAAAGCCTTCCCAGAAGAGTGGAGGCTGTTATAGCAGCAAAGGGGGGACCAACTCCATATTAATGCCCATGATTTTGAAATTAGATGTTCGAAGAGCAGGTGTCCACATACTTTTGATCATGTAGTGTGTATGTATATATATTATATAATATAATAAAATAAAGAAATGTATACTCTTAGCTTTCATTTGATACCTAATTTGATATGCTCTTACGAACTTCACATGTTGGTGCTCATTGGTTCTTTTTGATAAAAATGCCCATGGCCAAGAAGAAAGAGATACGGGAAGGGGATAGAAAAAAGTTTCAAATAAAGAATGGCTTTGGGAGAGCAGATGGAATGTCGAGGGGAGGAATGGAAATGTCGGCTCTCAGCAGAACCTAGAGCCAGAGAGCCTGAAAACATGATGATCCAAATAAACAAATAAATAAATATCTCTGCCAAGGATCCGCGAGACGGAAAAAGCTGTACTGAACAAGATGAGAAAGAGGAGACTGGAGAAAGAAGGAGAAAAAGAGAGGAGTGGAGAGGAGAAGGAGGAAAGGAGAGGAGAAGGATGAAATGAGAGGATAGGAGAGGAGGAAAGGAGAATGAGGAAAGGAGAGGAAAGGAGATGGAGAGAAGGAGGAAAGAAGAAGGAGGAAAAGAGGAGAAGGAGAAGGAGGAAAGGAGAAGGAGGAAAGACAGGAGAGGAGAAGGAGTAAAGGAAAGGAGAAGAGCAGGAGAAAAGGAGAGGAACAGGAGGAAATGGGAGGAGAGGAGGGAAGGAGAAGAAGGAAAAGAGAGGAGGAAGGAGAGGGGGAAATGAGAAGGAGGAAAGGAGAGGAGAGAAGGAGGAAAGGAGAGGAGAGAAGGAGGAAAGGAGAGGAGAGAAGGAGGAAAGGAGAGGAGAGAAGGAGGAAAGGAGAGAAGGAGGAAAGGAGAAGAGAGAAGGAGGAGAGGAGAGGAGAGGAGAGGAGAGGAGAGGAGAGGAGAGGAGAGGAGAGAGGAGAGGAGAGGAGAGGAGAAGGAGGAAAGGAGAGGAGAGAAGGAGGAAAGGAGAGGAGAGGAGAGGAGAGGAGAGATGAGAGGAGAGGAGGAGAGAAGGAAGGGGTCCCTCATAATAAACACCCTGTTTTCTTTACCTGTCAGATTATCTAAATCTGGCATAAAATAGAATCTCTAATCTGAATTGAAACCAAGACTATCATGAAGAGTTGAGCTCTAGTTAAACATTGTAATGTCATGGACTGGGTGCTCTGAATGGAGTGGATTGTTGAAAGGACAACAGTAAATCTCCTGCTACAGGTAGTGGTTAGTAATCCCAAAAGAACTTTAGCTTCTAATGGTTGAAACGGAGCCGTATCGCACTGAACACTCATCCTCACGCTGCTGTAGTCTAATCCAAACGGCCACGCGTACACTGTGTGTGTGTGCGCGTGTATAATATTATTAACAAATCATTATTTTGAGGGCATGCAGCAGAATATTACAGTCTACATGGGAAGAGAAAAATGCAGCCCAATAGAAATGTGTTTCCTAGCCACCATCCAGCGTTGTCCATGTTAAGGGGAAGCAGTCATCACCTCCCCTGGTGTATGTATCAGTTAACAGGAGGTGATGACAGGAGGACCAGACCAGCTCCCACATAGCATGGGCAGCATCCCAAATTACATCCGATTTCCTATGATTTCCTATGACTACCTTTGACCAGGGCCCATAGGATTAGTATGTAAAGTAGTGCACTACAGGGTACCATTTGGGATGCTGCCATGTTTATATGGAATCAACACTACAGGGCCACTATAGATGGAATTCACTATAATGAATAGCGATCTATTATTTGACATATAGCTATTCTGTATTTTCACCCAATAGACAGACCATATACAATTCTTTCTCGCTCTAATGAAATATCTCCACTAATTTACCTGAGCTCTAATCACAGATCACCCCCAAAACGTGAGTGAAAGGCCTACTGATGTTGTGAATTGACAGTCTACAGCCCACACTGGGCCTAGAGTAAGATTGCTGAGTTCTGTTCACAATGTACATCAATAGAGCATGTTGCCTGTTTGTACAGTACAGCGCTGCAGCCAAACTTCTCAGAGGAACAGCCCTATACTCCAGGTGCTGATGATGATAGGAGTGTACTATTTGGGGCCCATATAGGGGTGTGTTCAGGGGAGGGGGGGGGGGCTAGACAACACTCTGGGGGATGCTTACTGCTAAGGAGCTCTGGGAATTCAAACAAGCACTACAGCCATAGGTTGAGAGGGGTCAAAGTGCATACAGGGGTTGCATGCCCCTGTTTACAGATAGGGAAGAGGCTATGGGGTTGCAGGGAGAGGGTACGGTGTGTTCAGAGGGGGGTACTGGTCACCCTCTCTACAGCTGATGATGGGACAGCATGGGGGGGCAGGGAGTGACTGATGGCCAGATAGGCCCCTCTAAAGTAGCACTTCTCTGGGACCGCTCTGACATTTTGTCCAGGATGTCCTGCATGCACACATTCACACAGGCCTCCTTCCATTTTATACACTAAATCAATCACTCTCTCATCTATTCCCTTCTACTCACTCACTCAACTAAACAAACAATAACTTTGGCCCTTCCAGCAGGGCTGCCATGACAATGGCGCTCAAGCCCCCCTAAGAACAAAAAAGACAGAAAAGACAAACTTAGTGTCCCAGTGTAAAGCCAAGGCTCCCACAGAAACACACAGCTAGCTAGCCAGCCAGCCCTCAAATTGTTATTGTATCACTGTCTGTTTTGTTACCACTACAGCGCTAAATCACTTAGCACGTTATCATACTCAGCTCTGACGCTACTAAACACGGTCAGACTGCCGAGAAAAGTGAAGAGGGAGATAGAGAGGGAGAGAGGGAGGGAGAAGTAGAGGGGTGTGCCTGATGATTTCATAACACTATAATTATTGAACATCATAGGTATTATCCATCAAACATTGTGGAGAGATTAAATGCTGTCAAATGGTGCTAGCTCTGGTTTGGCACAAGCACAAAGAACACTCCAGTCAAGTAAACACTCCGGAATACAAGAAGGAGGCGTTCCAAGTTTCACACACCTCGTCTCAGATAGAACCCCTCGTCTCAGCTAGAACCCCAGCTAGAACCCCAGCTAGAACCCCTCACGTCACTCCTGTCAAAGTCTTCACTCTGGCTCATCATGTGTCAATTATGTAATGTGGGTTAGCTCACTGACACAAAACACTAAAGGCTTCATTCAGCAACTGGCTAACAAAATAATGATTTGAGTCAGCAGCGGTGATCAACTTTTCAGGTCATATCTGGACTGGAATCCTGTCGCTTTGAGTCAGAGCAGCAGAAATATCTCCAGGAGATGATCCTTTTCCAGAGGTCTGTCTGAGGCTTGACTGTACGAGCATCCTTTCCACACTGAGCCTCAGCCCATGCAGCAGCAGCAGCAGGGCATTTCCATCTAAAAGGAGCCATGAGCACCAATACGCAAAGTTCATAGGAGCAAATTGTGTGTCAAATGAAAGCCAAGAGAAAAAGACTTCACCTCAACCCCAACTTTCCTTTAGTTCTTATTGGTCAAGGTCATACCAGTCAGTATTATGTTAGCCTATCAGCAATCAGTATTCCTGGGAAGTTCAGTGTAGGACCCCAGCACGAGCAGGGCAGATGTCAGAAAGATACTTTCAGTCAGAAAACGTGCTTTCACCATCTTGACAGCATTTCATGTTTTCCCTCCTAATAAATACTTTTGCTCCTGTGGTCACAATACATTTGCTGTTCTGATGTTTTATTGTGCATCTAAAAGTTAGTTCCTTAAGATGTCTTGTTGTTTTCGGAGCCCTATTGTTGTTTGTAATTACCATTTATGTTGAGCTTGTTAGCTAGCTCATGCTCCTGCTATCATTAGCGTTTGTCATTCAGAATGCATTGGTATTTAGCATGCCTATTAGCAATTAGCCATTTGTTAGCATTTCTCTTTCATGGTGCTAAGCTATTTTCTGTCACCTGTGTATAATCGTTCATGCTATGCTGGTTATATTCTGTAGACATTTCTACATTCCTGCATTGCTTATGTACAAGACCCCTAGCTTATTGAACCTGTTTAGTCCATGTTATGCTACAGGCCTTACTCTACAGTGCTGTCTATACTAGCTTGTACTTGCATGTCATGCTTATCAGTACTACAGCCTAAATTTATTTATCTTCTTTTCGGAACTACAATCATTATCAGACACAAGTCTTGTCAGTCACACGTCAGACTCAGAGTGGTGTTGAATGTGTGTGATAGTGGATCTTCACTAAGACGCTTGAGTCAGAAATACTGCTTCCCTGTTGTTCCAACCCACGTGGCAACCTCATTCCACGGAGGGCTGAGTGTCTGTGGGTTCTCTCTCCTCCCTTGTACTTGATGAATTAAGGTCACTAATTAGTAAGGAACTCCCCTCACCTGGTTGTCTAGGTCTTCATTGAAAGGAAAAACCAAAAACCTGCAGACACTAGACCCTCCATGGAATTTATTTGAACCTTTATTTTAACTAGGCAAGTCGGTTAACAACAAATTATTATTTACAATGACGGCCTACCCCGGCCAAATCCTAACCCGGACGACGCTGGGCCAATTGTGTGCCACCCTATGGGACTCCCAATCACAGCCGGTTGTGATACAGCCTGGAATTGAACCAGGGTCTGTAGTGACACCTCTAGCACTGAGATTCAGTGCCTTAGACCAATGCGCCACTCAGGAGCCCTGTACTTTACTGAACAGATCTACTTTACTGAACAGATCTACTTTACTGAACAGATCTACTTTACTGAACAGATCTACTTTACTGGGGGCAGAGTTCTTTAGAATAATACCCAGAGTGTAGAATAATACCCAAATATGCAAAAGAAGGATATTGCATATTTCTACCTTTGTGTACCTCCAGTATTCAGAATATACCACCATGAAGAGAATGATATTCATAATTATGCATTCCTGTATAGTACAGATCAGGGACCTGTGACGTAATTCTGTTACCACAATTTTGTTACTGGATGTAAATCCACTTCACCTACTGTAGTCCAATAACCAATAGATATTTCTTCCAACTCAAGGCGTCAGGTCATAGCTGACACCCCATTCTTTCTGCAGACATCGTTCAATCTTAAATAAGAGCAGAGAGTTAACCTCTTGCGTGTATCCTACCACTGGGGGCGCCACAGCGCATTTTGGAAAAAATTCGTTCCCATTTTCAACGGCCTACTAATCAAACTCAGAAGCTAGGACATGCATATACTTATTTTATATGGATAGAAAACACCCTAAAGTTTCTAAAACTGTTTGAATGGTGTCTGTGAGTATAACAGAACTCGTATGGCAGTCAAAACCCCGAGACCGATTGAACCAGGAAGTGGGATTCTGAATTGTGGACTCGACTTCACAGCCTTCCCTGTAATTCACAACGTGAAAAAATGATAATTGAGCACTTTCCAGTGCTTCCACTAGATGTCCCCAGTCTTTACAAAGTGTTTTGAGGCTTCTGCTATCGAAACTCAGTGTAGGAGACGATGTGGCAATTGGTCACAGTAGGAGGGCCATCAGCATTGTGACGTCGGCGGCCGTGTCTGCCCCCACCTTTGGAAACGTTTTGAAACACAATGAAATCGTCCCACTCGAATCTTATTGGCTCTCTTGTTGAAACAGGCCCTGAAGATTAATGTTATACAACGTTTGACATGTTTGAACGAACCTAAAGGAGGGAAAATAGTCATTTTTCGTTAGCCAAGTCCCGCTTCGGACGCGCTAACAACAGCAAGCTAATGGAACATAAAGGATGGACTTTTTCGACCGAAAATACATTTGTCGTGGACCTGGGATTCCTGGAAGTGCTTTCTGATGAAGACAACTAAAGGTGAGGGATTATTGGCAATATTATACAAGATCAGATGTGATGTGCGATTGTTCCAAGATGGCGACGAGCTAGGCTTTCTAGCTCATTTTCTGAGTATCGCATCCCCTTTTATCTCAAAGTGTGATTACCCTGTAAAGTTAATTTAAAATCTGTTATGACGGGTGTTTTCAAGAGATATTCATCTATAAATCTTAGATTGACAATATAAAAAAAAAAAATCGTTTTCGAATAGTAATTTATAAAATTGTAGCACTGTTTCCCAGGACGCATTTTATGGGAAAATAGTTAGTCAACGTCAGGTGCCGATGTAAAATGCTGTTTTTATATAGAAATATGACCTTTATTGAACAAAAGATTGCATGCTGTGTGTAACATGATGTCCTAGGTGTGTCATCTGATGAAGTTTGTAAAAGGTTAGTGCTGCATTTAGCTGTTTTTTGGTTATATGTGATGCATGTGCTTGGTCGGAAAATTCATATGATGCTACTTTTACCATGTACTCCTCTAACATAATCTAATATTGTGCTTTTCCTGTAAAACCTTTTTGAAATCGGACAACGAGGGTCGATTCAAGAGAGGTGTATCTATAAAACGATATGAGACAGTCCTATATTTGAAAAAATATATATATTGAATTTTGTTATGCTAATGTCGCTAGAAGTTTTCGCTGGAAAATGATCCCGCTAACGGGATGAGACGCTCAAGAGGTTCAGAGTTTGGGGAAAACATGGTCGCATAAAACCCTGAGGGAGATTTTACAAGAATTCTGTAACCAACTTTGCATCTGCATAATTCTTCCAATAAATGTGTTTCTGTGTAAATTGTTAGAAGTAGTCATTGTGTATAGAGTTGTATGGTTTATTCAACTTTGAAGTCAACGGTTTTTGTTTGGCATACATTTTAAAGTGAAGAATATGAGTCAAAGCGTAATTGTGTTACCGTGGTATTGCCCAGCAGCACAGTGGAAATGCACAGTCTGCTTTATGGCATTATACAGTGTTTCCATTCCCACAAGAGAAGTGGATGGAGGCCGTGTGTGTGTGTGTGTGTGTGTGTGTGTGTGTGTGTGTGTGTGTGTGTGTGTGTGTGTGTGTGTGTGTGTGTGTACAAGCATGCGTGTCTATGTACTGTGCCTTCAGAAAGTATTCAGAGCCCTTGACTTTTTCCACATTTTGTTACAGCCTGAATTTAAAATTAATACAAATGTAGATTTTGTTTGTAACTGGCCTACACATAATACCGCATAATGTCAAAGTGGAATTGTGTTTTTCGATAGTTTTACAAATTCATAAAAATGAAAAGCTGAAATGTCTTGAGTCAATAGTTTTCAACCCCTATGTTATGGCAAGACTAAATAAGTTCAGGTGTAAAAATGTGCTTAACAAGTCACTCTGTGCAACAATAGTGTTTAACATGATTTTCGAATGACTACCTCATCTCTGTACCCCAAACATACAATTATCTGTAAGATCCCTCAGATTCAACCACAAAGACCAGGGAGGTTTTCCAATACCTCACAAAGAAGGGCACCTATTGGTAGATGGGTAAAAAAAAATCAGACATTGAATATCCCTTTGAGCATGGTAAAGTTATTCATTACACTTTGGATGGTGCATTAATACACCCAGTCACTACAAAGATACAGGCGTTCTTCCTAACTCAGTTGTGGGAGAGGAAAGAAACCACTCAGTGATTTCACCAGGAGGCCAATGGTGACTTTAAAACAGTTACAGAGTTTAATGGCTGTGATAGGAGAAAACTGAGGATGGATCAACAACATTGTAGTTACTCCACAATACTAACCTAATGGAAAGAGTGAAAAGAAGGAAGCCTGTACAGAATACAAATATTCCAAAACATGCATCCTGTTAGCAACAAGGCACTAAAGTAATAATGCAAAAAATGTGGCAAAGCAATTAATTTTCTGTCCTAAATACGAAGTGTTATGTTTGGGGCAAATCCATTACAACACGTTACTGAGTGCCACTCTCCATATTTTCAAGCATAGTTGTAGCTACATCATGTTATGGGTATTCTTGTAATTGTTAAGGACTGGAGAGTTTTTTAGGAAAATAAACTGAATGGAGCTAAGCACAGGCAAAATCCTAGAGGAAAACCTGGTTCAGTCTGCTTTCCAACAAACACTGGGAGATGAATTCACCTTTCAGCAAGACAATAACCTAAAACACAAGGCCAAATCTACACTGGAGGTGCCTACCAAGAAGACAGTGAATGTTCCTGAGTGGTTGAGTTAGAGTTTTCTACTTGAAAATCTATGGCAAGGCCTGAAAGTGGTTGTCTAGCAATGATCAACAATCAATTTGACAGAGCTTGAAGAATTTAAAAAAGAATAAATGGGCAAATGTTCAACAATCCAAGTGTGGAAAGCTCTTAGAGACTTACCCCAAAAGACTCACAGCTGTAATCGCTGCTAAATGTGCTTCTACAAAGTATTGACCCCCCCACCCCAATTTAACCTATTTTGAATTCAGGCTGTAACACAGATCTGTGAAATAAGTAAATGGGTATGAATACTTTCTGAAGGCACTGCACGTGTTGACTAAAGCATATGGACAGTGATGTCATGCTCTGTCTAGCTTAGACAGGAGGGCCGAGCCCTGACACACGTCTCACACTGACTCTAGATCAGTCCCAGAGCAGTGTCTCAGGAGGGCCGAGCCCTGACACACGTCTCACACTGACTCTAGATCAGTCCCAGAGCAGTGTCTCAGGAGGGCCGAGCCCTGACACACGTCTCACACTGACTCTAGATCAGTCCCAGAGCAGTGTCTCAGGAGGGCCGGGCCCTGACACATGTCTCAGGCTGATCTAGAGTCAGTGTATGTTTAGCGAGACACACAGCTGCTTTCAACAGCTGCTTGAAACACCCCTTGTACTGTATAACACATTGCACTGCGGGACAGTAGGTAGGATCGGGAAAATTCAACTCAATTCCATTCAGTTCTATTTGCATAGTATTTGTATAGTACTATTGTGTCACTCAACAAAGACAAGAGGCTAGGTTTCCATTTGAGAGTCCAAATCGCTTTATCTAGGATCACTAGAAAACAATAATGTTTTGTTGTGCTCAACATCACTGGGTTACAAAGGGATTGTAGTTCCATTGGAAACACTTTCTAGAGGAAATCTGGATTAAGGACAATTGGTTTGAAGGATAAATATGTTGGTATGAGTCACACACAATAAAAACACACACACACGCGCTCTGGTTGTATAAGAGTCATGTCTCATCGTGCCAGACCTGAAATGACCCGACACACATACAGTGTTTAAGAGAGCAGTAGGCAGTTGTTTAAAGATGAACATCTCTTCAGTTTCAAAACCGACTTAAACAGCACCCTCATCAGCAGCATCAACCTGCCACCCACATATCTGGATGCCAGCGAGCTAGGGCATCCCCTGGGAAAGTAGGGGGCAGAGCAGGGCATCCCCTGGTAAAGTAGGGGGCAGAGCAGGGCATCCCCTGGGAAAGTAGGGGGCAGAGCAGGGCATCACCTGGGAAAGTAGGGGGCAGAGCAGGGCATCCCCTGGGAAAGTAGGGGGCAAAGCAAGGCATCCCCTGGGAAAGTAGGAGGCAGAGCAGGGCATCCCCTGGGAAAGTAGGGGGCAGAGCAGGGCATCACCTGGGAAAGTAGGGGGCAGAGCAGGGCATCCCCTGGGAAAGTAGGGGGCAGAGCAAGGCATCCCCTGGGAAAGTAGGGGGCAGAGCAGGGCATCCCCTGGGAAAGTTGGGGGCAGAGCAGCTCATGCATACGTCTGTATGACATCCCCATCTCTTTCTGAATGTCTATTGAGCAAGCCCCCATTCTCTCCAGCCTCTTTTCCACCCATCCGTATACACATTCAGTACAGTGAAGAAAGACATAATCCCCCGCTTCTGATGAGTGGAATAATAACTAACTAATCAAGGAATGAGGTCTGGACACCTGTCCATGAGGACTGGCCTTCGAGTGTTAACCCATCTATAGATTAAGCTCAATCTTATCTCCGGGATCCATCCCACCGTGGGAATCTGGTGTGTAACCGTGAGTAAGCACAGCTAGAGACTCCCTGGATACGTGTGTGTGTGTGTGTGTGTGTGAGAGAGAGTGATAAGCAGCAATGATACTTTAAGCTCTCAGTGACTCAGACATTGGGATAACTGGGCATTTTCATGTAAAAGAACGCATGAGCACCAACATGTGAAGTTCATAAGAGTATATCAAATTGGATGTAAAATGAAAGCTAAGTGCCTATATTTTTGGGAAATTAAGTCAGATACATTTCCCAACCATTTTCCATCTTAATAAGTTGGCACAAGTTAAGTCTTTGATTTTTGGATTAAAAAAACAAGAAATACATAAAAACACAATCATGTTGACGTAAAGACCACTGCCAACTAATATCAACACTTATATTTAGTTAACAAATTATTTACCTTCCGTAAATATTGCCTTCTGTCTTGTAATTTACAATTACCAACAACCCATATATCTTGAAGATATTTTCTAATTTCTCTCCCTCATGAGGAGGAAGGATAATGAAAGTTCACAGAAGTAACAAGTAATGGTAGACCTGTCATATTAGTTATAGATATTTTACTGATATCAATTTTACTTATGAATTTAGTGATTCAAACTCGTAATTCTGTTACCAAATTGGAATTACCCCAAAAATCCTTAATGGAATTACTGCAACTGAAATGGCTTCAATGGGAAATCATAATAGTCATGAACCACAGTTGGGTCACCTGGTACTGTCCTCCCTTCCACCAGCATACTGTTATGTTCAGCTCATAACTGTTTTATATCTCTTTCTTTCATCTGGTGGTCAAACCATGAGTGTTAACACAGTCTGAACAACCCCTCACTCTCTCCAGTTAATGTCACCTGGTACTGTCCTCCCTTCCACCAGCATACTGTTATGTTCAGCTCATAACTGTTTTATTTCTCTTTCTTTCATCTGGTGGTCAAACCATGAGTGTTAACACAGTCTGAACAACCCCTCACTCTCTCCAGTTAATGTCACCTGGTACTGTCCTCCCTTCCACCAGCATACTGTTATGTTCAGCTCATAACTGTTTTATATCTCTTTCTTTCATCTGGTGGTCAAACCATGAGTGTTAACACAGTCTGAACAACCCCTCACTCTCAGTTAATGTCACCTCTCCCAGCTCTCTCTGACACCTACCCATGAGCCCCCGCTCTTTCCATTTCTGTAACCAGCATCCTCACCCACTGATCGACACCGAACGTCTATGGATGTTGAAAAGTAGTTGAAATTTGGTCAGTCCACCCTGGCCTTGATGTTAACGTCCACAGACTGACTGGAACAAATCTGAACCTATCATAGACATATGTTTCACAAGTTTGGATAGCACAGTAGAGAACGTAGCACAGTAGAGTACAGTACTGAGTACAGTGATTAGAGCACAGTACAATATAGTAAAGTACTGAGTACAGTACTGTACAGTGAGTAGAGCACAGTTCAATATAATAAAGTACTGAGTACAGTACTGTATAGTGAGTAGAGCACAGTATAGTCCAATACAATATAGAAGTACAGTACTCTACAATACAGTAAAGAAAAGTAAGAGTTTAGTACAGTATATTGTATTCTGTTGTAATGTTCTGTATTATACTGGAATGTACTGTGCTCTGCTGCGCTGTGATGTCAAAGAACAACATTTATATTATGTATTTCTGTGTAGTACAGATCAGGGAGCCATGATGTAATTCCGTTACTGGGTATAAATCTACTTAACTTACTGTAGTTTAATAACCAAACTCAATGTGTCATGTCATAGCTGACACCCAATTCTTTCTGCAGACATCTCTGAACCTTAATTCGGAGCTGATATTTAAGAGTTTTTGGAAAATGTGGTCGCATAAAAACCCTGAGGGAGATTTGACTCTAATTCCATCACCAAAGTTTGCATCTGCACAGTTCTTCCACTAAATTTGTTTTTGTAAATGTTTGTGGAAATTGTTCAAAGTAGTCCTTGTTGTTTACTAAACTTTGAAATCAATTGTTTTTGTTTGGCATACATTTTAAAGTGAAAAAAACAGTCAAAGCGTAATTCCGTTACCATGGAATTGCCCCACTGGAAATAGCAGCCAGATAGTTAGCGGTTGTTTAGGTTCACTCATGTTTGACTGTGACCAGAGCACACGCCTTGGTTTGCCAATGCCACACACACACACACACACACACACACACAGACACAGACACACAGACACACACACACACACACACACACACACACACACACACACAGAGGTTTGAGTCCTCTACCAGGTAACCTCAGACACTGGCACCCTTAAGGAGATGAGCCTGTGGAACCAATAGCAGGCCTCCAATACAGGTTTGAGTCCTCTCACACAACATCAAAGGCCTTACTGTGACAGACAGAAAGGACAGGAAAGGGGGGGGGGGTTGACTCAGTGGGTTGTTTAATGGCTTAGATCAACTGCATTATAGCATTAAATTCCCATACCCTCTAATCCACCGGATGGGGATACACAGTTTAATACAGCATTAATTCAAACAGGTTAAGCAACATCATAGGGGAATAATATGCTAAAGAAGAGAGTGGAAGAGGAGAGAGAACTGGAGAATTCCCAAAGGTACAGGACTTGTTCATTCAAGCATTTCATTCAACTATTAGGTCCTTAATAATACTCCTATATAGCCAAATACTGAATTATAAGTTCCCTCCCTACTACCTAGACTTTTGGTGACAAAGGTCAATGGCATTTCTTGTTCTTCCATTGTGAGAGTCAAAGTGTGTGAAATTAATACATTGACAGATCAGTAAGGAGTTGTCCTTGCCTGTTGCTAACAAGACGTCATTTCAACAACATCTCCCTTGGAACAAGGAGTGTGTCACGCTGGACTCAGACCAAAGAGTGTGTGTGTGTGTGAAAACCAAACACAACAAATGATTGGATACACCACAGCTCACAGATTGCACAATCTTCCTTGGACTGGCTGTGACCCTTTTAACACAATATAATAGAAAATACACCAAATCACTGCAACTTCTCACAAACATCTCATCTTTACTTTGGAAGGAAACATCTCATCTTTACTTTGGAAGGAAACATCTCATCTTTACTTTGGAAGGAAACATCTCACTTCTTTTTTTGAAAACACTATCACACTTCCACACAAAAAAATTAACAAGGTTATTTTGGAACGTTTGGGAATGAATTGAATGTGTACCTTATCTCCATCCAAATCAGAAGTGGTCAAATCTTTGCAATGAGTCAGAACTAATTGTAAAAATGCTCCCCCACCCACAGTCAACACACAGTCTGCCAAGAGCAGTGGGGAGAACAAGGTGTGTCTGACAGCGTTCCAAGCCACCAGGGCCCAGAGATGGTTAGATACAGCCCACACCCAACACTGATGATGAATAGGAGTCACACTCCTATTGAGCTCAATATGAATCCTATGAGATAATGTGCAGAGCAAGAGCTGTAAAGTTTCAGTCTGATAAAACATTTGTAGAGCCTCACTGCGTATATTCCTCTCTGTTTTCATATGGTTTACTGGATTGGTACAACAATACTCAGTCTATATGGTAGGCATTAAACACTTCTGCCCATGCATGTTGCATGCCTGACAAAGTACACAAAAAAACTGTTAAACTACGGCAGAGAAATGACATTCCGATCTTGAAATATTCCTCAAGTTCCCAGTCCTGTTGGACAGACAGTAAATGGCAGTGTGTCTGCCTTTGACCACCATTAGCATGGCTACTGACTGAGGTATTTTCTGGAGTCATGAAAAGTGAGAAAGGGGGATTTTTCAGCCCTCCGTCTACTGTAGCTAAAATAATCTGTAGCTGTACTTTTATGAAAGTTACCTGTGAGGTTACAAAGCAGAACACAATGTATGAGATAATACAGTGTACGTTTGACAGCTTACTTCAACAATTTCCATTTGCAACTTTGTGTATCACCACGTGTGTCTTTGGAAATACAGTAAATATCTGGTTTGAAAATTGAACGCAGTAGGATGTATGTTGATGTAATTCAGACTACTGCTCCACACACATACCACATACTGCAGATTGGAGGCTGTGTGTGAAACAGTCTAAAGTCTGCAGTCATTGAAGGGAACTGGGAGAGACTTCTGGAGCGGTGTTGTTGAATAGTCAGCCTCCCTATTCCTAGGGGCCTTACCTCACAGGGGCTGTTTCCCATTCACAAGGCCATTAGATAACACAGTGGGATCTCAAGACCAACATGCTGTATGTGTGGGAGGACAGGCTAAAGAACAGCCCTCTCCCCAACTCACAATCCTCTAGTCTACCCCCTACTCTGTCTCTCTCTCACACAGGAATTATGATGTCATTGCAACACCCACTTCACAATTCAGTCCAGCCAGACAGTTTGCAGAGAGTGTTATTCAGCCTTTTAGAGTGGGTTTCCTCTCTGTGTGTGTGCATGAGAGAGAGAGAGAGAGAAAACACTGTTTATACAGGATGGATAAGTCACCATGACGACGGAGCTGCCAAGTCATGACACGATGAGGGGAAAACACCAAGCTGAGTGTCAGGTTCACTTCCATGCTTCTGCACGTTTCTCTGTCTGGCTACTCTTTGTTGGAGGGATACTTTTTTATTCAAATATTTGAGAAATCACTCTTATGTCAGCTGAGCCTGTCCAGAGAGTAATATGGATAACATTTCAGTTAGTTTTAAAATGTTTCTTAATCAATAGAGCAGTTATTATGCATTCATTGATTATCAACATCTTCATATGACACTTTTACAACATAGGACCTATAACAGTTTGTTGCAAAGTACATCAACTAGGTTACATAACCTTGGATGGTTGGTAGATGGGTGGTTAACCACAAAGCGGACCACACAAGTCATGACATCACCATGGCAACATAGCTTTATTATCTCTAATTGTGTGGGATCAAGAGAACACACACATTCAGAAGTTCGGCAGAGAAACAGGGCACTAATTGAGCATAATTGAAGGGGTCCTAGATATGTGTCTCTTTGGAATCTCAGCACAGGGTTCAAAGACATGGAAGTTGGTCCATCAAAGTGGATTTGCAGTTGACAAATATTACCAAAGGAATTCATGAGGGAAGCTATGTAGGCAAAAAATAAAGGAAACACCAACATCAAGTGTTTTCATAGGGCATTGGGCCACCACAAGCCGTCAAAACAGTTAAATTAACCTTGGAATATATTCTACAAGTGTCTGGAATTATTATAGAGGCATGCGACATCATTCTTCCACGAGAAATTCCATAATTTGGTGTTTTGTTGATGGTGGTGGAAAACATTGTCTCAGCCACCTCTCCAGAATCTCCCATAAGTGTTCAATTGGATTGAGATCTGGTGAACGAGATATAGATATACACACACACACACACACTTTATGCCCCCTATGCTCCTTTGAGACCCCTCTTTCCAAGTCACTGAGATCTCTTCTTCTAGCCATGGTAGACAAAATCATGTGCAACTGAGCATTTGTATACATGACCCTAAGCATGATGGGATGTTAATTGCTTAATTAACTCAGGAACCATACCTGTATTGCAGCACCTGCTTTCAATAGACTTTGTATCCCTCATTTACTGAAGGGTTTCCATTACTTTGATAACCTTTCCATAGTGTTAAATTACACAAATATCACCATATTGGCAGAAACCTGAGCTGAGCAAAGAATAAAGCCAAAGAGCCCTGGAGAATAGCGGAGACACTGCACGCCAGGCCAGCACCAGAGCGCAAGCCAGGTGTTTGAGTCGAACCATGTGCCACACATGTAGATAGCCAACAGTGTGAGAAAGGTGTAATTATGGCCCACAATTCAGCAGGCGGGAGTGAAGGACACTGTGTCCTACCTGGGACACCGGTACACAGCAGGCGGTAGGCGGGGGCAACACTGGTAGCTAGCTAGCTGGGACACAGGTAGACAGCAGGCGGTGGCTAGCTAGCTAGCTGGGACACAGGTAGACAGCAGGCGGTGGCTAGCTAGCTGGGACACCGGTAGACAGCAGGCGGTGGCTAGCTAGCTGGGACACAGGTAGACAGCAGGCGGTGGCTAGCTAGCTGGGACACAGGTAGACAGCAGGCGGTGGCTAGCTAGCTGGGACACCGGTAGACAGCAGGCGGTGGCTAGCTAGCTGGGACACAGGTAGACAGCAGGCGGTGGCTAGCTAGCTGGGACACAGGTAGACAGCAGGCGGTGGCTAGCTAGCTGGGACACCGGTAGACAGCAGGCGGTGGCTAGCTAGCTGGGACACAGGTAGACAGCAGGCGGTGGCTAGCTAGCTGGGACACCGGTAGACAGCAGGCGGTGGCTAGCTAGCTGGGACACCGGTAGACAGCAGGCGGTGGCTAGCTAGCTGGGACACCGGTAGACAGCAGGCGGTGGCTAGCTAGCTGGGACACAGGTAGACAGCAGGCGGTGGCTAGCTAGCTGGGACACCGGTAGACAGCAGGCGGTGGCTAGCTAGCTGGGACACAGGTAGACAGCAGGTGGTGGCTAGCTAGCTGGGACACAGGTAGACAGCAGGCGGTGGCTAGCTAGCTGGGACACCGGTAGACAGCAGGCGGTGGCTAGCTAGCTGGGACACCGGTAGACAGCAGGCGGTGGCTAGCTAGCTGGGACACCGGTAGACAGCAGGCGGTGGCTAGCTAGCTGGGACACCGGTAGACAGCAGGCGGTGGCTAGCTAGCTGGGACACAGGTAGACAGCAGGTGGTGGCTAGCTAGCTGGGACACCGGTAGACAGCAGGCGGTGGCTAGCTAGCTGGGACACCGGTAGACAGCAGGCGGTGGCTAGCTAGCTGGGACACAGGTAGACAGCAGGCGGTGGCTAGCTAGCTGGGACACCGGTAGACAGCAGGCGGTGGCTAGCTAGCTGGGACACCGGTAGACAGCAGGCGGTGGCTAGCTAGCTGGGACACAGGTAGACAGCAGGCGGTGGCTAGCTAGCTGGGACACCGGTAGACAGCAGGCGGTGGCTAGCTAGCTGGGACACCGGTAGACAGCAGGCGGTGGCTAGCTAGCTGGGACACCGGTAGACAGCAGGCGGTGGCTAGCTAGCTGGGACACAGGTAGACAGCAGGCGGTGGCTAGCTAGCTGGGACACCGGTAGACAGTGTACTTCGCCCCCATAAAACTCAGATAATACTTTATTTCCCTTTTGGCCCATATTTTAATGGAAACAACAATCAGGAGAAATCCAGAATATGGAAACTGTCACGCAAGCAGGAAGATGGCATGCTGGAGGGGGGGGGGGGCGTTCATGCAGGACCCAATGGGATGCTCAAAGGGTGGGCGTTCCTTCAGATGCAGGAACGCCTCGAATTGCAGGCCGCAATCACACACTACTGAACAGTTTGGTACACGAACTAATACTGCACACCACCTGTCTGTCCTCCTGTGTTGGTCGTGAGGTAGGCTACCTACACTAACTGAGCCAGCTGAATTGCCCTGACTATAACTGCCGGTCTGCCACTATACATAGCCTACAGACACACCTACAGCCCGTTTTATTTGTGTACTTTGACCACCTCCATAACCTCTGCACTCCTGGAACCAAAATTAAATCAAATTTGAATTACACAACACCCTCTTCTTGTAAACGCGAAAACACGCAGGGCAGAATGAAGGGGTAGGCTATTTTTAAACCATCCAAATATCATTTAGAAACGTTATTATGACAGTTAAAAGTGACATGAAATTCTGAAAAGAGCAATGCTCACTAAATAGAGCATGCAAAGACATTCCGGCACTCAGCGGGAAATAAAAACCTTTACCAGTTGGTTGATGAGCGGGGGTTGAGAATGTCCTCTTTTGCCGTAAGCAGTGACAGGCTGTAGGTATCGAGGTTAATCGCTCGCATAGTGATGCAGAAGTTTTCCACAATCCACTCCCGAAGATTTCTTCACTTAGCCAATTGCGCTAGAAACTTACCCGCATAAACGGTCACACTGAAACACTAACGCGCATTCACTGTCAGGAGAACGATCTGTAGGCTTATCTCATGCAAAGTAGTGGAAGTACCAAGTGGAGAAGAAGGTGAAGGTCCGCCAGCAGGCTATGTAGGGCTGCGTTCAGTACATTAAAACGTAATAGAACGTTCAACTGAACGGAAACGGGGTTGTGGCTTCGAAATGCACCTCTAGCTTTTAAATACGTCAGCCATTGCTTCTAGCCACACCCTGGCACACCCCCAAAACGGAGCAAACTGTACCTCAAAGTCTCTTCAACGTACACATTTTTGGGGGGAAACACACCACAGAGGATGGTGGCACCCTAATTGGGGAGGACAGGCTCCTGGTAATGACTGGAGTCAGTATCAAATACAACAAATACATGGTTTCCAGGTGTTTGATGCCATTCCATTTGCACCATTCCCTCCATTATTATGAGCTGTTCTCCCATCAGCAGCCTCCTGTGACACACACACACACACATACATACATACATACATACAGACACATACACACACACACACACACACACACACACACACACACACACACACACACACAGACACACACACATACATATACATACAGACACACACACACACACACACACACACATACAGACACATATACATATACATACACACACACACACGCACATATACATACAGACACATACACACACACACACACACACACACACACACACACACAGACACACACACACATATACATACACACACACACACAGACACACGCACATATACACACAGACTGCCTAGTTGGGGCTGTTACAGACTTTCTTCAATGAGATGTAAATATGTTTTCACCAAAAGCCCCACCAGATTAATGGGGGAAAATCTCAGTTACATTCTAGCTGGCCTGGTCCTCACACCATTATTTTCTCCTTCATTCCACGCTTTAATAATAAGGTGGAAATGATATATTTTCACCATTAACTAGCTTTATGTGCATATAACCAAATAGTTATTTTGAGAGCCATTCGTGTACATCAACATCTCTCACTTTCAGTAAACTAATATCATCCAGAAAACAACGGCTACACAACACAGCTGAGGGTGTATCTGGCTGGCATGGTCTGCGTCAGGTTCAAGAAAAGCCACAGGAAAACAAAACACTTTATATTGGCACTGGAAGGGAGGGGCGGCTGTCAGTGTGAGGCAGGCCAGTGAAGGAGTGGTGGTGCTGGTGAGGTTTAGAGGGGGCAAATGGGGGGGGGGGGGGGCAGCTATAGAGCTGTCACTCTCGCTTTGTCCCACCAGCCCTTTGAATTGGCCCCTAGCAGCCCTTGGCAGCTCCCAGAGAATCAACGTACAGTGAGGGCCATCTCCATCGAGACCCTTGAAGAATCAGAGGGACCAATTTCATGGGAACAGCGTCTGAGGCAGCCAGCATGTTAAAAAAATTCAGTTCTCTGGTATTTGGGTGCTGATCAGGTTAGGGGGGTATGTAGGTTTCTCAGCATTTTTTGGATTGTCATTCTGTTATCGTTCAGTCCAGATGTATCATTTGATAGAATCTTTGTTTCTGGTGTGTCAGTACAGAGTTTCCCCTTAAATCTTCAGAGATTCGGACAGAGACCAAAGCCCCATTTAATATCTGCTCATAAGACTCATAAAGACTCAGTGTCTGTCTGGCATATGAAATCATAACCATAACCATTACCTTAAAAATAATAAGGAGGAACTATGCTTTTGTAACAGTATAGCTTCCATCCCTCTCCTAACCCCAACCTGGGCTTGAACCAGGGACCCTCTGCACACATCAACAACTGACACCCACGAAGCATCGTTACCCATCGCGCCACAAAAGCCGCGGCCCTTACAACGCAAGGGGAACAACTACTACAGGTCTCAGAGCGAGTGACGTCACCGATTGAAACGCTATTAGCGCGCACCACCGCTAACTAGCTAGCCATTTCACATTGGTTATACTTTCTCCAGCTTCCTCGTTTAAGTCCAATTGTCTTCATCTGACACAACTCTCTTACTGCATCAGTGGCGGCTGGTGGGAGGAGCTATAACAGGATGGGCTCATTGTAATGGCTGGAATGGAATGAATGGAACAGAGTCAAACGTGGTTTCCATATGTTTGATACTGCTCCATTTATTCCATTCCAGCCATTACAATGAACCCATACTCCTATAGCTCCTCCGACCAGCCTCCACTGAACTGCATGTAGTGCTACTTCCCCCACATCCCCATATTCCCAAGCCTCTATTATTCGTACAACTTCCTGTCATTAGAGGCTTCTCTCTGCCCTGGCCGGGGCTCCTGGCAGGACATGATTTGTTGTGCTGTTATGCTTCATTTCAGACGACTCCGGCACTTCCTCCGTCCGGGTGCAGTGGCAGGCAGCTGCTGTTGGATGGGGCTTTTAGTGGGGGAAGGGGGAGGTGAGATATAGAAGGGGGCTGGTTGGGGGAGGGCATTCATTTTACTGAAACTCTTTCTCTCTCAAAATGATCTCAGTAGGAGTTGCTGTTGGCTGTTGGTTGTTTGGCCTGAAATAGCCTGAACAAGCTCAGTGTGGGTGACAGTGTTGAGGTGAGTATCCGAAAGGCAACATCCTCTCTCAGATCTCTTGATTCTGTGTCTAGATGGTTATTATTGGTCACTATGTATAGCTATTGCTAGACATAGTAGGCCTCTATCATGATTACAAGCATGGTTATAAGCATGGTTATAAGCATGGTTATAAGCATGGTTGATTGCACAGTACATTGGTGCATGGTGATGTTTCCTCGCAGTACTTAAGCAAAAAGGTCTTCAAACCAAAATCAAATCAAATCAAATTGTATTTATCACATGCGCCAAATACAGCGGGTGTGGGCGTTACAGTGAAATGTGGGACGGCAGGTAGCCTAGTGGTTAAAGCATTGGCCCAGTAACCGGAAGATTGCTAGATGGAATCCCTGAGCTGACACGGTAAAAATCTGTCATCCCTGAAAATGGCAGTTAACCCACTGTTCCTAGGCTGTCATTGTAAATAAGAATTTGTTCTTAACTGACTTGCCTAGTTAAATGAAGGTTAAAATAAAAATGCTTACTTACAAGCCCTGAACCAACAATGCAGTTTTAAGAAAAAAATAAATGTTAAGAAGGTATTTACTAAATAAACTGAAGTAAACAATGGAAAAAATAAGAAAATAGAAAAATAACACATGACGAGGCTATATACAGGGGTACCGGTACAGAGTCAATGTGTAGGCTATATACAGGGGTACCGGTACAGAGTCAATGTGGAGGCTATATACAGGGGGTACCGGTACAGAGTCAATGTGTAGGCTATATACAGGGGTACCGGTACAGAGTCAATGTGGAGGCTATATACAGGGGGTACCGGTACAGAGTCAATGTGTAGGCTATATACAGGGGTACCGGTACAGAGTCAATGTGGAGGCTATATACAGGGGGTACCGGTACAGAGTCAATGTGTAGGCTATATACAGGGGTACCGGTACAGAGTCAATGTGGAGGCTATATACAGGGGGTACCGGTACAGAGTCAATGTGTAGGCTATATACAGGGGTACCGGTACAGAGTCAATGTGGAGGCTATATACAGGGGTACCGGTACAGAGTCAATGTGTAGGCTATACACAGGGGGTACCAGTACAGAGTCAAAGCAAATAGTCTGGGTAGCCATTTGGTTAGCTGTTCAGGAGTCTTATGGCTTGGAGTAGAAGCTGTTAAGAAGCCTTTTGGACCTAGACTTGACACTACGGTACCGCTTGCCGTGCAGTAGCAGAGAGAAAAGTCTATGACTAGGGTGGCTGGAGTCTTTGGCAATTTTTAGGGCCTTCCTCTGACACCCCTGGGTATAGAGGTCCTGGATGGCAGGAAGCTTGGCACCAGTGATGTACTGGGCCATACGCACTACCCTCTCAAGTGCCTTGCGGTCAGAGGCCAAGCAGTTGCCATACCAGGTGGTGATGCAA
The DNA here is from genome assembly GCF_901001165.1 of Salmo trutta. Classification (NCBI taxonomy): domain Eukaryota; kingdom Metazoa; phylum Chordata; class Actinopteri; order Salmoniformes; family Salmonidae; genus Salmo; species Salmo trutta. The sequence goes on along the minus strand of NC_042983.1, from coordinate 34,850,256 downwards.
CCGGTCAGGATTGGTGCAGCTGTAGAACTTTTTGAGGATCTGAGGACCCATGCCAAATCTTTTCAGTCTCCTGAAGGGGAATAGGCTTTGTCGTGCCATCTTCATGACTGTCTTGGTGTGTTTGGACCATGACAGTTCGTTGGTTATGTGGACACTAAGGAACTTGAAGCTCTCAACCCGCTCCACTACAGCCCGTCGATGAGAATGGGGGCGTGCTCGGTCCTCCTTTTCCTGCTGTAGTCCACGATCATCTGCTTTGTCTTACTCACATTGAGGGAGAGGTTGTTGTCCTGGCAGTGTCTCTGACCTCCCTATAGGCTGTCTCATCGTTGTCGGTGATCAGGCCTACCACTGTTTTGTTGTGCAAACGTAATGATGGTGTTGGAGTCGTGCTTGGCCATGCAGTCATGGGTGAACATGGAGTGCAGGAGGGGACTGAGCATGCACCCCTGAGGGGCCTGTCATACCAAATAATGTCCCCCAGTCATCTAACTCTGGTTAACTTATCTTCGCTTCGAGCCCAAATGTGTCTAACACACACTTTATACACACGCACACACTTTATACACGCGATTCACATGCACACACTTTATACACACAATTCACACGCACACACTTTATACACACAATTCACATGCACACACTGACAAAATACCTAATTTATTAACACATTGTATCACTTCTCTCTCTTCCCCTCTCTCTCTCCCTGCCCTCTCTCTCTCTCTCTCTCTCCCCCTCTCTTTCTCTCTTCCCCTCTCTCTCTCTCTCCCTGCCCTCTCTCTCTCTCTCTCTCCCTCTCTTTCTCTCTTCCCCCTCTCTCTCTTCCCCTCTCTCTTCCTGTCCCCTCTCTCTCTTCCCCTCTCTCTCCCCCTCTCTTCCTGTCCCCTCTCTCTCTTCCCCTCTGTCTCTCCCCCTCTCTTCCTGTCCCCTCTCTCTTTTTGAGTCCCCCCTTCATCACAAGGTTGCCATGCCTCTGAGAGATATGGAAATACATAAACAGGGGAAAGATCAGTTTGAATCCAACATCTTAGTTAGAACACAGTTATGTTTTCCCCTACAGAAACAGGTCGTTAAATTAGCCCAGAAATGTCATCATGCTGATGGAAAATGTAGCCCACAATGTCATGATGGACATTGTGTAAACCTGGTCTGGTTGAGAGGTGTGTGTGGGTGGAGAGGACAGTGAAGATGTAGATCAACAGCATGCCCTGGAGGAGTGATAGAAAGAGAGGAAGAATGTGCTGTCACTACTCAACTCCCCGGGCTTTTTGGTATGTCACTCTTGTCAGGAATGCCCAGGCTGTGTGTGTGGGCGTGCGTGCAATGCATGTCAACATCAAACAGCTTTTCACTGCTTGTCCATCCAAGAGTGTGTTACACACAGGGTATAAACCCGGATCTCCCACAGGAGCAACCAACGTCCTAGACTGTTAGACCAAAAGGAAATTCCTTGGGCTGAGGGCAGTAACTGGTTTTGAAGTTTGTAGGCGGAGCTACGTCGTCACGTGACCATGGCCGACTCATTTCCGCTACAGAAGAGTGCATTGCAGTTTACGTTCACTGGCCTCAGAAACCTCTGTTGTAAAGAACCCTGACCCCCAGGTACTTCGAGTCTATGATCTATACTTTCAGCTCAGATATATTATAGTCAGCTGGAAGGCAATATTCTCCCTCCATTCTTCACATCTTCTTCTCTTCTCCCCAGAGAAAACTCTGAAACGATAGTCACATGTGGGGATGATGATGTCACTGTGTATCACAGACTGCGTTAAGCGGGGAAGTGGCGGCCTGGCGTTGGTGCTCAGTGGGAACTAGGTACACATCACTGATAAAGCGCAGGACACAGCGTTCAGGCCTGTAATCAGGGCTTCACCGATGCCAGTGGACAGATGACACAACAAACCAGCAGTAACCACCACACATCTGGAAATGCTCACATTTACTGCAATATGAGGAGACATGAGGTGAGTTAAGGACTCTGGGTGGCAGCTGGACTTGTGTTACTGGTGATGAATGGGTGTTGTCAACATTGGGGCACATGGGAGGGTTTTTATTGCCATCAACCAATTAACACAAGAAGGCACACAAGCACACCGGTTGAGATCGCTGGGTACAACAACTCCATGACCCTTAACCCCCCACTGCGTTTCTGATGTGACCCATCAGCCATATCACTACAAGTCACCATGGCAACCCAGCGATCCCCAGCCCAGTTCAAGTGCTGTTCACTAAACCCTTACCAGACTTTCTGTATTAAAACAAAAAACTCTGAAGGTTGAAAATAAAACATATTAATGATTAATGTGTCCTATGAGTAGAGCAGTGAGCCAAATGGCATGGATTTGTGCTGACTCAGTATTCAGTCTGTCTGTCTGACTTCCAGAACCTTCCAGGAAACTGTGGAAAGTAGAATATTGTCATGGATACAGGCAGACTGCTAGATGTCTTGTCAGAAAGCCATTGTGTGTTGGTGGGAACAAGCGGAGCGAGCTGGGGAATGACGGTTCAAAATGGGACAGCGGCTCAGTTTGTGTTGGCATTGCGACTACAGTGCACACTCACTGTTGGGATATATACACTACCGTTCAAAAGGTTGGGGTCACTAAGAATTGCCCTTGTTTTTGAAAGAAAAGCAAATTTTTTTGTCCATTAAAATAACATCAAATTGACTTCAACAGTGAAGAGGAGACTCTGGAATGCTGGCCTTCTAGGCAGAGTTGCAAAGAAAAAGCCATCTCAGACTGGCCAATAAAAATAAAGATTAAGATGAGCAAAAGAACACAGGACAGTGGAACTCTGTCTAGAAGGCCAGCATCCCGGAATCACCTCTTCACTGTTGACGTTCTGACGGTGCAATTTAATGAAGCTGCCAGTTGAGGGCTTGTGAGGCGTTTGTTTCACAAACTAGACACTCTAATGTACTTGTCCTCTTGCTCAGTTGTGCACCGGGGCCTCCCACTCCTCTTTCTATTCTGGTTAGAGCCAGTTTGAGCTGTTCTGTGAAGGTAGTAGTACACAGCGTTGTATGAGATCTTCAGTTTCTTGGCAATTTCTCGCATGGAATAGCCTTCATTTCTCAGACCATGAATAGACTGACGAGTTTCATAAGAAAGTTATTTGTTTCTGGCCATTTTGAGCCTGTAATCGAACCCACAAATGCTGATGCTCCAGATACTCAACTAGTCTAAAGAAGGCCAGTTTTATTGCTTCTTTAATTAGAAACAACAGTTTTCAGCTGTGCTAACATAATTGCAAAAGGGTTTTCTAATGATCAATTAGCCTTTTAAAATGATCAACTTGGATTAGCTAACACAGTGTGCCATTGGAACACAGGAGTGATGGTTGCTGATAATGGGCCTCTGTACGCCAATGTAGATATTCCATTAAAAATCAGCTGTTTCAAACCTTCCATGTTTGACGGATGCATAAAAATATGCCCCACCTCAGACAAACTGATATCTCGTCTATATGACGCTTTTCAATCTGTTAGCATACCTTCTACTGTCACGTCCTGACCCTAGTAAGATGTCATTTTTTATAGTAGAGTAGGTCAGGGCGTGACAGGGGGTGTTTTGTGTTTTTCTATGTTTTCTATTTCTGTTTAAGTTCTAGTTTTTCTATTTCTATGTTGGGGTTGTTTGGGTTAATCTCTAATTGGAGGCAGCTGATCCTCGTTGCCTCTGATTGGAGATCATATTTAAGTAGGGGTTTTTTCTCTTCCTGTTTTGTGGGTTAATAGCTTGAGTACTGTTGGTTACTCTCTGCGTCACGGTTTGTTGTTTTTGTATATTCAGTTATTTTGTGTGTTGCATAAATTTCCCAGATTTAATAAAATGTGGAACTACAACCACGCTGCACTTTGGTCCGCTCCTTCAGACAACTGTGACAGAATAACCCACCATAAAAGGACCAAGCAGCATGGAAAGTTATGGACCTGGGAAGAAATTCTGGATGGCAAGGGATCCTGGACGTGGGAGGAGATCCAAGCTGGATGGGATCACCTTCCATGGGAACAGGTGGAGGCAGCTGAGTTACGCACTGTCGCCAGTGCGCAGCTACAGCCCGGTGCGCTCGGTGCAAGCTCCTCACAGGTGCCGTGCTAGAGTTGGCATTCAGCCATGAAGGAGTATGCCTGCTCAGCGTTCCTGGTCTCCGGTGCGTTTTCTCGGCCCAGGTTATCCTGCGCCAGCTCTACGCACGGTAACCCCAGTTCACCAACACAAACCTGTTCGACCTGTCATAACGCCTCGCGCTTGTCGGGCTACAGAGGTTATACAGCCAGGACGGGTTGTGCCAGCCATAAGCTTCAGATCTCCAGTGCGCCTCCACAACCCAGTATACCCTGTGCCTGCTCTGTGCCCCTGGCCTCCGGTGATGCTCTCCAGTCCGGAGCCTCCGGTGACGCTCTCCAGTCCGGAGCCTCCGGTGACGCTCTCCAGTCCGGAGCCTCCGGTGACACTCTCCAGTCCGGAGCCTCCAGCGACGTTCCCTAGTCCAGAACTCCCAGAGATGTTCCCTAGTCCAGAACTCCCAGCGACGTTCCCTAGTCCGGTGAGACCTATTCCAGCTCCACGAATGAAGCCTCCAGTGATGATCCATGGCCCGGAGCCTGTAGGGATGATCCATGGCCCGGAGCCTGTAGGGATGATCCATGGCCCGGAGCCTGTAGGGATGATCCATGGCAAGAAGCCTGTAGGGATGATCCATGGCCCGGAGCCTGTAGAGAGGATCCATGGCACGAAGCCTCCAGTGATGATCCATGGCACGGAACCTGTAGTGATGATCCACGGCACGGATCCTCCAGCGGCGGCCCGCAGCCCGGAACCTCCAGTGGCGGCCCGCAGCCCGGAACCTCCAGTGGCGGCCCGCAGCCCGGAACCTCCAGCAATGATCTACAGTCCGGTTCCTCCTCCGACGATCCACGGTCCGGTGGTACTAGAGCGCAGGGATCAACCGGTGGAGCGGGGATTACGCCCCGAACCGGAGCCGCTATCTCTGTTGGAGGTTAAGGTTATGTGGACTGCATTTGAGCCGCCATAGACAATTATCACCCTCCCTACCCTCCCTTTTGTTTCATGGTCTTTTTTTTTGGTTTGTTGCATTCGGAGTATGCACCTTGGGGGGGGGGGGGGTACTGTCACGTCCTGATCCTAGTAAGATGTCATTTTTTATAGTAGGTCAGGGCGTGACAGGGGGTGTTTTGTGTTTTTCTATTTCTATGTTTAAGTTCTAGTTTTTCTATTTCTATGTTGGGGTTGTTTGGGTTAATCTCTAATTGGAGGCAGCTGATCCTCGTTGCCTCTGATTGGAGATCATATTTAAGTAGGGGTTTTTCTCTTCCTGTTTTGTGGGTTAATATCTTTTGAGTAGTGTTGGTTTCTCTCTGCGTCACGGTTTGTTGTTTTTGTATATTCAGTTATTTTGTGTATTGCATAAATTTCACAGATTTAATAAAATGTGGAACTACAACCACGCTGCACTTTGGTCCGCTCCTTCAGACAACCGTGACATCTATAGATGCCATTAAGGCAAAATGGGAGGAAGAACTAGGGACTGATATTTCGGTGGCAGACTGGGAGGACAGCTTGGAGTATATCCACACCTGCTCCATTAACTCCAGACATCGTCTCATACAATTCAAGGTATTACACTATTCCAAAACCAAACTGCATAGGATATTTCCAGGTACATCCCCTATGTGTGATAAATGTCAGGCTGAGCATGGTACACTACTCCACTGCTTTGCCCTATGCTCTAGCTTGTATGGGTATTGGTGTGGAATTTTTAGGAACCTCTCTGAAGTTCTGGAGACTTCAATAGACCCAGACCTGCTTCTGATAATCCTGGGAGTGTCTGATTCCCGAAACGGATTAATCAACCCCCAAAAGCAACTCATCTCTTCGTCTCATTTCGGTAAAAAAATGAATGTTGTTGTTTTGGAAAAGGAGGGAAGCGCCCTCTACCAAATTATGGCTCAGCGAATTGGCAAACACTGTACACTTAGAAAGAAGTAGATATATTCTGAACAATAAATGATCAACATTTGACCAAATATGGCAGCCTTTCATCTCTTACTTGGACCAGTCGGCGCTGTGAACTTGTACATTTTAATGCACTCTTAATTGTAATATTGTAATCTACCTTTGGGCAGCATGTGCTGGCCCCGCCACCCGAGCAGTCGGGAGGGGAATAGGGGGGTGACATCTACCCTCTTTCTTTCTACCTGTCCTTGTTCTGTATGTCTTGTTTTGTAATATTTGTTTTGTACCCAGAACTCTGGGTCTTGTTGTTTCTGTCTGCTCTTTTATGTTTGGATAAGAACTGCATACTTGTCTTTTATACCTATACACCATTCTTGTGTTGAATAAAAAATATCAGCTGTTTCCAGCTACAATAGTCATTTACAACATTAACAATGTCTACACTGTATTTCTGATCAATTTTCTGTTATTTTAATTGACAAATAAAAGAGCTTTTCTTTCAAAAACAAGGACATTTCTAAGTGACCCCAACTTTTGAACGGTAGCGTAGATAAACTGTTACGCTATTCTCTACTGATCGGTGAAGTAGACGACCAATGGCAATGTCTCGTATGATCTCACAAATTTCATCCAGTTTGTCTTGTGCCAAATGAACTTCACTGGAGTTCTCTTTTCTCTTCTCCTGCCTTTTCTCCACCTTGGAGAAATAATCAATCGCATTTATGACTATAACAGCAGCACAGGAGGCTGGTCACTAACAGCAGCACAGGAGGCTGGTCACCATAACAGCAGCACAGGAGGCTGGTCACTAACAGCAGCACAGGAGGCTGGTCACTATAACAGCAGCACAGGAGGCTGGTCACTAACAGCAGCACAGGAGGCTGGTCACCATAACAGCAGCACAGGAGGCTGGTCACTAACAGCAGCACAGGAGGCTGGTCACTATAACAGCAGCACAGGAGGCTGGTCACTAACAGCAGCACAGGAGGCTGGTCACCATAACAGCAGCACAGGACGCTGGTCACCATAACAGCAGCACAGGAGGCTGGTCACCATAACAGCAGCACAGGAGGCTGGTCACCATAACAGCAGCACAAAAGGCTGGTCACCATAACAGCAGCACAGGAGGCTGGTCACCATAACAGCAGCACAGGAGGCTGGTCACCATAACAGCAGAACAGGAGGCTGGTCACCATAACAGCAGCACAGGAGGCTGGTCACCATAACAGCAGCACAGGAGGCTGGTCACCATAACAGCAGCACAAAAGGCTGGTCACCATAACAGCAGCACAGGAGGCTGGTCACCATAACAGCAGCACAGGAGGCTGGTCACCATAACAGCAGCACAAAAGGCTGGTCACCATAACAGCAGCACAGGAGGCTGGTCACCATAACAGCAGCACAGGAGGCTGGTCACCATAACGGCAGCACAGGAGGCTGGTCACCATAACAGCAGCACAGGAGGCTGGTCACCATAACAGCAGCACAGGAGGCTGGTCACTAACAGCAGCACAGGAGGCTGGTCACCATAACAGCAGCACAGGAGGCTGGTCACCATAACAGCAGAACAGGAGGCTGGTCACCATAACAGCAGCACAGGAGGCTGGTCACCATAACAGCAGCACAAAAGGCTGGTCACCATAACAGCAGCACAGGAGGCTGGTCACCATAACAGCAGCACAGGAGGCTGGTCACCATAACAGCAGCACAAAAGGCTGGTCACCATAACAGCAGCACAGGAGGCTGGTCACCATAACAGCAGAACAAAAGGCTGGTCAGCAGCACAGGAGGCTGGTCACCATAACAGCAGCACAGGAGGCTGGTCACCATAACAGCAGCATTAATAACAAACCTTGAGGTAACTTGCTGGGTGTGTTGCTTAGCTGACACTAGAGATGTGCCTCTGTGGAAACAGAGACAAAGAGCCAGTGTGTGTGTGTGCATAACATGCGGCAGCTTCACATCTTCATGCTCCCTTCCTTCTGTATAGGCCAAGGCAGGGATCCTTCCAATAGGTCCACAGGCTGGCTCCCAGCACTCATTGTGTAGGAACCATACAGATATGCAGACAGGTTTTGTTAAAAATGAGGTCAAATATTAAAATACTAAAACAGCAAAAAACATGTTTTTTTTAAATTAATTTGTTTAATTTTTTAAAATCTTTTTACAAATCACAGTGGTTCAAAAATATTAAATAATTAATTTATTTTTCAAAAGCAGCAAAACATTCTGATTGTTGTCTTTTTAAAAAAGCCCTTAATATTGTGTATGTGGTGTGTAGTGTTTCATAAACTTATTAACACAAGCAGTTAATATCAATTTGAACTGGAAAATGAAACGAGAAGGGGGAAACAAAAGTGCATAATAATAATAATAATAATAATAATATGCATAAACTGAAAAGTCACACTGAAAAGTCACAGAGCAGAGATTCACCATACATCACACAAAGTCACAGAGCAGAGATTCATCTTCACCCTACTACGGCTCCTGTCTCTCCCCCTCCCAGCTCTATGTCCTGGGCCACTTCCGAGACAGGACTCTCTAGGCTAACAGCCAGCTTTGGGTCAAACAAGTGGAGGTCGGGTATCCAAAGTTAACTGTGGATACCATTACAGCAAAGGAGCAGTTCTGCCATTTTGAGTCAAAATGGTAGACACAGTACTGCTGAACATCACATATTGCGGTAGTGTCTCAGTCTTTACAGATGGGACTCCCGCCCTACATTTCGAATGAATAGCCCAGTTCTACACAACCGCAGTCTCTGTCTAAAGAGCCTTATCAAGGAGAGAGAGAGGGCAGGAGCCAGATTTGGGTTGAAGTTGTTTCTGACTGCTCAGGCAAGCTGGTAAATCTTGGTTTAATAATTTATTAGTACACACATGGTTTAAAGGCTACATAATAGACGGAAAGTGCAGGCCTTGACAGACTGCCGAGTGCAAAAGATCAGTTTGTTACGAAATCTGAAATCTCTTGGATCTCAATGTCCTCTCCACAGTTTATTATCTATAGCTTAGCTTGTTTGGATGATGTAACAAGGTTTGGGTGACATATCTGTAAAGCTCCAAGTCAGGCGCCTTTTGCAATGTGTACCCCACAGCTACTGTAGACTGCCGTAGGCCTCATTAGCAGAGCATCTCTGGTACACAGCATAGGATTTACGAAAGATGGGTCGATCCACAGGCACTAAGAGACGAGAAGGAAAGCTGCCTGGTTGAATGTGTGTGCGCGTGTGTTTTTAGCTTGGGTGCCAACCTGAACCCAGAAGGCAGTGGTTTGGAGGCCCCCTCATGCGTATGGCAAGCCTATAGGAGGGCTCGGGGAGTCAGGCAACAGCGTGAGAATATCTCAAAGGCACAGGAGACGCCAGGCCAGGGGCAAACAACAATGGTTGCTTTCCATCAATAAATGTCATGTTAGAAAATATTAGCTTTATCAATGTTACAGCTAATTCTCATAGGAACACTCATGTTTTCTTGAGTTTATACTACTACACTCTATAGCTAATCTGAACTAGGGCGATGTTAAAGTGACATCATAAACGAGTCTGGACTAAATGACAGTAGTGCAGTAACCGCAGTTCAAATGATAGTCCATCATCTCGCACCAAATGTGAAGTTACAGAAATGAGCCTCTAGAGGACAATGTGGCTCAACTATCGGTGGCTGGTCAAAGCCAAGGAATCGTTTTAGAAGTCAAATCAAAACATTCCTTTTAGCTCCCAAGGCAGCCCATTGTATAAACATTCTCAAGGTGTATGAACTCATATAGTGTTAGAACTTGAGCGCAAACTACAACTATGTACTGTACTAGCCCTGTCAATTCCTGGGGCAACCACGTGGCCAACAGCTGGCAACCCAAGAACACCATGTCTCATATCTAACCTCCTGCTTCCAATACACCACAGAACAGTGTTAAGATACTGCTATAACACTGTACAAGAAGCAAGACATCTCTGTAAAATTCCTGTGTACCGTCAATGTTATTCTGAGATCACAATTATGTTACCTTTAGGCTGTACACAACCCAACTGAATGTATGAGAATAATATTATAATATTATATCAAATTTGAATATCATGACTTAAGAGGCTTCAATGTCAGCCACAAATACTATGAATACTACCACTGAGTCCAGTTTGTCTTTGTCTGTGAGCATGAGATACCCACTCAATAAAACCAAGTACACCACATGGACAGTTAAAAAACAAAGGAGACCCCACGCTACAAAATATTATTGTTTTTATAAACTTTTTTAAGAAGTAGTCCATGCCAAGCACAAAAAGGCAGAGCTAAAACGACAGAAAATAAGAAAAGTGCAATCCAATATTAAAAGTCAAGAGAAGAGTGTCATTACAATGCCAAAATCCGGCCACCATGCAAAAATACTAATAACCACATCCCACAAGTATTGACCAGCATTCACACAAGGAAACCAGTATCCTCATAGTAACTTTGGTGTCCACGAGATCAGAGGTGTCTAACCCTGGGCCTCTAGGGGTTTACAGTGGGTCCTCTGCTGGTTTGTGACTGACTCAAATCCGTTAGCCAACCAGAAACAAACCTTACAATATATGAAATCCCCTTCATCTACTAATTTAAGGACTGTCTTTGACTGACCACCAGCAGACCCAGTGTCTCTCCAGGAGGGCTGGGGTCTGTTGCCCCAGAGGGAGGCTCAGTCGTAGGAGACAGACCAGGGAGAGACCTGCCTCTCTGGCCTGGGTGGGGGGTGAGACGGGGTGTGTTAGCATAACCAGAGACTGAATCAATCAGTTCAGCTATTATCCTTTGCAGAACCTGTCTGTAACTGTATACATCTACCTTAAACTACACTACACTGTACACTTAAGAGTATACTCTGTTCCTAATAGTGGATGTACATATTTAAGGCACAAACCATGAGGGAAGGCTTTGTAGGGCATGTCTACCATTAGTAGGACTCAAATAACTCCTCCTTGGGGCATAGAAAGGGGTCATGAAGTGAAAACATCTGTATGTCCCCACGTCAACCCCAGATGAATGGTCTAATATCCCAGCCCTAAATAGGGGCGCCAAGATGCCTGAGTTATTTTCCCTTCTATATTTTGTTGGTAAGGTCAGCCTGGGTTATTTTCCCTTCTATATTTTGTTGGTAAGGTCAGCCTGGGTTATTTTCCCTTCTATATTTTGTTGGTAAGGTCAACCCAATTCTCACTTGGGTCCCGTGAGATCCTACCGTAAAGCTATTTCAGTAGTCGTTGGAAGACTCAAAACATGTCTTCTGTGGAGAAAAGCAAAACGAGCCATGTTTCACACCATCTATCCAACTCCCGCTGTTAGTCAAGTAGCCTAGCGGTTAAGAGCGTTGGACCAGTAACCGAAAGGTCGCTGGTTCTAATTCCAGAGCTGACTAGGTGACACATTTTCCTATGTACCCTTGAGCAAGGCATTTAACCCTATTCGCTCTGGATATGACGGAAATGTTACAGGGGTGGAAATCTCAAACCCACAAATAGAACAAAAGTGCTTAAGACAAAACGTGTGAAAAAGTCTTGTTTTTTTTCACATTCACTCCTAAAGAGAAGAAAATAAAACACAGTAACAACGCTTTACGAGTCATCTTCTTTTTTCAACACGCCTGTTCTGATACACACTGTCGTGGATTAATGGAGATCTTAAAGGTGCACTGGGTTATTAAGAGTTCCTCAGCAGTTCAACATACAACTCCAATAGCATTCAACTAAAAGCTGGAACTGCATCCTCTTTGTTAACAACTGACTGAAACAGCACACTCCCTCGCAAATAAATAAAACTGCACTCTGAAACTAAAAGCAAGTGCAATATTTGGTCTAATACTGTATTGCAAATTATGTAGTTAACTTAATGTTAAGATTCAACTCTACTCATACTGAAATGACCATCATTGAAATGAATAATACTCTGAATATATTCACTAACACAACGTCTATTAGACTGCCACACACCTTTGGATAAGGAAAAATAACCCAAAACCCCTAAAACTTTTCCAAGAGATCCTAAACCGTTCATAGGACACTTGTGCATCAGATGTGAATGTAACATTATCTTTGTAGATCAGGTTCCTGCATATTAACACTGATGAAGGACTGGGCTGACATTTCAAAATTAGTGGACAGAAAAGGAACAAGGTGTGCATGTATGTTTAAGTGTGTGTGTGTGTATGCTTAAGTGTGTGTGTGTGTGTGTGTGTGTGTGTGTGTGTGTGTGTGTGTGTGTGTGTGTGTGTGTGTGTGTGTATGTAAGTTTAAGTGTGTGTGTGTGTGTGTGTGTGTGTCAGTGTCTTTTAGTAGACATATTGAGCACCGTTTTCAATTCCAGCTAGAGGAGTGAAAGACAATGTGCTGCAGTGACACTTGGGTTTTACCTGACACTGCAGCTTTAAAGACACACAGACAGGGATCAAAAGATTATTCCTCCTTTCCTAATCCCTTTTTCCTTTCCTCGCATATTTGCCATGTTACGGAGGAGGAGAGGTTGAGGGCGAAGAGACAGGAGGGAGAGAACATATCACAGCTTCATTTTTGGTATAATACCTTCAACATTATGTGAGGACAAACAGCTAAAGTTGCCTTTCAAATACAACTGGAATAAAAGAAAAGTCAAAAGCTACTGGAATCAAGGATATAAACAGGTAGGGGAGAAAACTCCTGTTTGCTCCAGGTGATGGTTGATGATGGTACCCTGAGCAGTGCTGCCCCCTGTGGTAAGGATGAGTAAAGGCAGGCTGGCTGAGGGGCACCCTAGTGGTCAATCAAGAAGGAGCAACAACTCTGTTCAGTTCTGCTTCTTACTCCCTCCCATGGCAGTGGTATCAAATAGCCCTCTGATCCAGAATTGCTATCAAGTGTTCACTTTGTATGTCTTTGCGGGGGATTTGGTCAGCTTGTTCAGCACTGTTGGCCTCTCCTCTTAGTGTTATGTGGGGGTTGGGGGGACATGATGCGTGGTACCATCTGCTGGGCTGGAGCAGGTTCCTAAACCCAGACTACCCCCTCTACTCCCCCTCCCTTTGAGACAGGTGATTCTAGAACAGTCTAGGTAACCTAGGACAACATTTGGGATTCAAACCTCCAACACAGAGCTTCACTGGGATGAGACCTGAAAGAAAACAAAATGGTGTCAAACTTTTCTTAAATGGAGGACAAAGTCTATGGACGAGAAGTTAGACAGGCATAAGTGGTGGTCAGAGACTCTGAGGCAAAACACCCAGGTCTGGGATAGGCTCTACTCTAATTTGAAATCCCTGCCGCCATTTTGGTCATCAGGGTCTTCAACACTGCGTGTGTCTTTGGGTGGTGTGTGTCATTACCCCTGACCAGACCTCACGGCGAAAGAACAACCAAACAGAAACATTCCTCCTTGTGTGTTGGACCAGTGCTGGAGCGCCTCTGGCTACCGGTCTGGTCCAGTGTCCTAACAGTCTGAATAGACTTGAAGGCAGAGGTAACCTCCCCATAGGGGAGTCTTCGCAGTGGTCTGTGGAATGGTCTTTAGCATCTGTGTGACTGAGAGACAGAGAGAGCCCTTGTTCCCTTTCCCATCACTCCCGGTTGGTGGCTGGGTGGAGCTCAGGGGAAGAGGCAGCACTGGACTGCGGCCGACAAGGAGAGGCCAGCTGGGCTATAGAGAACTGCCCACGCCTGACCTACAGCTGTGGGGGTGGAGAACCTCGCACATACGTGCACACACACACACACATTTGTTTTACTACCTTTGTGGGGACCAACACATTTATCCCCATTCAAAATCTTATTTTCCCTAACCCAAAACTTACCCTTAACCCTAACCTTAACCCCAAACCCTAAAACTAAACCTAACTCCTAACCTTCATTCTAACCTGAACCCCAATTGTTACCCTAACCCTAACCTTTTCTTTGTGAGGACTGGCAAAATGTCCCCAGTTGTCCAAATGTTCCTTGTGAGGACTTCTGGTCCCCAGTACAACCACACAAACACAGACAATCATACAGAGGTGAGACTTGGCTCTCCCGTTATGGAGGGGTGGTAGGCTCATGGCCTCCTCAGTCTGAGGTCAGAGGTCAGGAGGGGTCATGGAGGGGCGACAGCCTCAGGAGACGTGGGGCGAGGAGGACGGGTGTCTCCAGAAGCACCAGCCCCTCTTGGTGTGCTGCTTACGGAGGATCTCTTCCTCCCGCTGGCGCTCCTTCTGAGAGCGCAGGTAGCGGTCCTCCTCCTTCAGGAACCACACTGGAGGCCACCGCTGCTTCTCAAAGTGCCTCTGGTTCTCTACATACAGAGAGAGAGAGAGAGAGAGAGAGAGAGAGGAGATGATCAGAATAAACAAATTAATAATTGAAATGGAGAAATGTACATAAATAGATGTAGAAAGAACAAAGAGTGAAATGAAGGGAAGCGAGAGGGTGCCAAATAACATCAGAACAGGAGGCAGGAGGGGAAAGCGTGAATATAAAGGAGAAAAAACAAATGTGAAAAAAACAAGTGAGAGGAGTGGAGGGAAGGAGGGGAAGAGTGGAGGGGAAGGAAGGAGGGAGGGAAGTTGGGGATTGGAGGAGGGAGGGAGGGAAGTTGGGGATTGGAGGTGGGAGGAAAGTTGGGGATTGGAGGAGGGAGGGAGGGAAGTTGGGGATTGGAGGTGGGAGGAAAGTTGGGGATTGGAGGTGGGAGGAAAGTTGGGGATTGGAGGAGGGAGGGAGGGAAGTTGGGGATTGGAGGAGGGAGGGAGGGAAGTTGGGGATTGGAGGAGGGAGGGAGGGAAGTGGGGGATTGGAGGAGGGAGGGAGGGAAGTTGGGGATTGGAGGAAGGAGGGAGGGAAGTTGGGGATTGGAGGAGGGAGGGAGGGAAGTTGGGGATTGGAGGAGGGAGGGAGGGAAGTTGGGGATTGGAGGTGGGAGGAAAGTTGGGGATTGGAGGAGGGAGGGAAGTGGGGATTGGAGGAGGGAGGGAGGGAAGTTGGGGATTGGAGGAGGGAGGGAGGGAAGTTGGGGATGGAGGAGGGAGGGAGGGAAGTTGGGGATTGGAGGAGGGAGGGAGGGAAGTTGGGGATTGGAGGAGGGAGGGAGGGAAGTTGGGGATTGGAGGAGGGAGGGAGGGAAGTTGGGGATTGGAGGAAGGAGGGAGGGAAGTTGGGGATTGGAGGAGGGAGGGAGGGAAGTTGGGGATTGGAGGAGGGAGGGAGGGAAGTTGGGGATTGGAGGAGGGAGGGAAGTTGGGGATTGGAGGAGGGAGGGAGGGAAGTTGGGGATTGGGAGGAGGGAGGGAAGTTGGGGATTGGAGGAGGGAGGGAGGGAAGTTGGGGATTGGAGGAGGGAGGGAGGGAAGTTGGGGATTGGAGGAGGGAGGGAGGGAAGTTGGGGATTGGAGGAGGGAGGGAGGGAAGTGGGGGATTGGAGGAGGGAGGGAGGGAAGTTGGGGATTGGAGGAGGGAGGGAAGTTGGGGATTGGAGGAGGGAGGGAGGGAAGTTGGGGATTGGAGGTGGGAGGGAAGTTGGGGATTGGAGGTGGGAAGGGAAGTTGGGGATTGGAGGTGGTACAGGCAGTACAAAACAAGCTGAGAATAATAAAAATTGATTCAACCTCTATATTGCTTTTCATAACAGACATAAATCTCAAAGCACTTCTAAAGCAAAAAACAAACAAGCACTACATCAATAGGTGTAGTCTATCTATTGACATGGAGAGGGATGGAGGAGACATGAGAGAAGAGAGATGGAGAAAAGAGAGAGAGGGCCTTGGTTTGTACCTGGAGACATGACCTTCATGTCTTTGGGGAACTTGCGACAAACGCTGTTGTAGTTGGTGCAGATGTGATGGAGACACCATGCATAAAGCTGCTTGGCATTGTGGAACTGCCAGGGATGAATGAATAGGTGAGTAGTCCATCAAAAAGGTTAAATGACAAGAAAACACCTCCAACTTTCTTACTTTACAAATAAGAAAGATGAACTTGAATGGGAAGTGTACAAATGGCTTTGACTAATGACTAATGTCACCAGTCATTGTAGAACAGAGTTCTATACAGTCCTGTATATGATATATAGGCCTAAGCTTTAGGGTGGTCTCATCGTTCAGGGATGTCAGCTAGAATATTCCCTCCAGTGAAATAGTATTTCCTTAACAACCACGTACAGTATTGCAGTAACAGTGTCTTCACTACAACTGTCACTGAGAATATACAGTGAGTACTTGTAGATGAATTTGGAGACTCACCTGAGCCAACTCCAGATAAGCAAGCACCTGTCCGTCAATGTCTACTCCCTTCACCAAACACTGTAGCAGCTCATCCACAACATGTTGCTCTGTGAGGGCAACGAGGCGTGGCAGACACAGCCGGTTGGATAGGACGATGAGCTCCATAGGCTCCCAGTCAGGACAGGCCGTCACCAGCCCACAGTATAGGAACTCCAACACTGCACGCATACAGGCACTACTGGTGTCAGGGATGGACACCTGGAGAGAAGGGGAGAGAGAGAAAGAGAGAAGGAGAGAGATGGAGAGAGAGAGAGAAAGAGACGTAGAGAGAGAGGGTGAAAGAGAGAGAGAGGGAGAGAGAGAGACAGAGAGAGAGACGAAGAGAGATAAATATTTACATTTAGTATGTCTTCCAGTAGAATTTGTCTGTAACTCAAGTGTTTGATTGGAGTCCAACTGTGGTATATTCAATTGATTGGACATGATTTGAAAAGGCACACAACTGTCTATATAAGGTCCCACAGTTGACAGTGGGACTGTCAAGAAGGAATTGTCTGTTGAGCTCCGAGATAGGATTGTGTCGAGGCACAGATCTGGGGAAGGGTACCTAACAATTTCTGCAGCATTGAAGGTCCCCAAGAACACAGTAGCCTCCATCATTCTTAAATGTAAGAAGTTTGGAACCACCAAGACTCTTCCTAGAGCTGGCCAACTGGCCAAACTGAGAAATAGGGGGAGAAGGGCCTTGGTCAGGGAGGTGACCAAGAACCCGATGGGTCACTCTGACAGAGCTCCAGAGTTCCTCTGTGGAGATGGGAGAACTTCCAGAAGGACAACCGTCTCTGTAGCACTCCACCAATCTGGCCTTTATGATAAAGTGGCCAGATGGAAGCCACTCCTCAGTAAAAGGAACATGACAGCCCATTTGGAGTTTGCCAAAAGGCACCTAAAGGACTCTCAGACTATGAGAAACAAGATTCTCTGGTCTGATGAAACCAAGATTGAACTCTTTGGCCTGAATGCCAAGCTTCACGTCTGGAGGAATCCTGGCACCATCCCTACGGTGAAGCATGGTGGTGGCAGCATCATGCTGTGGGGATGTTTTTCAGCGGCAGGGACAAGTCTCTGAATGTCTTTGAGTGGCCCAGCCAGAGCCCAGACTTCAACCTGATCAAACATCTCTGGAGAGACCTGAAAATAGCTGTGCAGCGATGCTCCCCATCCAACCTGACAGAGCGTGAGAGGGTCTGCAGAGAAGAATGGGAGCAACTCCCCAAATACAGGTGTGCCAAGCTTGTAGCATCATACCCAAGAAGACTTGAGGCTGTAATCGCTGCCAAAGGTGCTTCAACAAAGTAGTGAGTAAAGGGTCTGAATACTTATGTAAATGTCATATTTCAGTTGTTTATTATTTATTTAAAAAAACATTTTGCTTTGTCATTATGGGGTATTATGTATAGATCAATGAGGGGAAAAATCGTGGAGATGAAGGGTTGTCCGTCTCCAGTTGAGGAGTACTTTTTGAGCCTGCGAAAGATGAAAGTCCTGCCCTACCAGGGGGGCACTGACGCTAGCTTGTTACCCCACTGGGCCTGTCGCTACGGATGGCATAGACGGCTTAGATGTCTTTGTGGGATAGAGCTGGAAGCAGAGCTGTGAAAGGGACCGAGGAAAAGACACCTCTGATTGGATCATGAGAAAAGAGTATTTACGTATGCACACCCAAAACGGAGCAGGATCAACATGAAAGAACAGCTAATGTGTCTGCAAATCCGGACAATAAAATAACATGGTCTGTCGTTGGAGCAGCACACAGGCTGACCAGAGCTACTCATACAGGCAGAGTGGGCCGGCTGCAGGTGCTCTAGACATCATTAAGTTTGCCGATGACAACAGTGGTAGGCCTGATCACCGACAACAATGAGACAGCCTATAGGGAGGAGGTCCGAGACCTGACCGTGTGGTGCAAGGACAACAACCTCTCCCTCAACGTGATCAAGACAAAGGTGTTGATTGTGGACTACAGGAAAAGGAGGACTGAGCACGCCCCCATTCTCATCGACGGGGCTGTAGTGGAGCAGGTTCAGAGCTTGAAGTTCCTTGGCATCCACATCACCAACAAACTAACATGGTCCAAGCACACAAAGACAGTCATGAAGAGGGCATGATAAAACCTATTCCCCCACAGGAGACTGAAAAGAATTTGCATGGGTCGTCAGATCCTCGAAAGGTTTTACAGCTGCACCATCGAGAGCATCCTGACTGGTTGCATCACTACCTGGTATGGCAACTTTTTGGCCTCTGACCGCAAGGCACTACAGAGGGTAGTGCGTACGGCCCAGTACATCACCGGGGCCAAACTTCCAGCCATCCAGGACCTCTATACAAGGCGGTGTCAGAGGAAGGCCCTAAAAATTGTCAGACTTCAGCCACCCTAGTCATAGACTGTTCTCTTTTCTACCACACAGCAAGCGGTACCGGAGCACCAAGTCTGGGAACAAGAGGGTTCTAAACAGCTTCTACCACCAAGCCATAAGACTCCTGAACATCTAATCAAATGGCTACCCAGACTATTTGCATTGCCCCCCCCCCTTCTACGCTGCTGCTACTCTCTGTTATTATCTATGCATAGTCACTTTAATAACTCTACCTACATGTACATATTACCTCAATTGCCTCGACACCGGTGCCCCCGCACATTGACTCTGTACCGGTACCCCCTGCATATAGCCTCGCTATTGTTATTTTACTGCTGCTCTTTAATTATTTGTTACTTTTATCTCTTACTTTTTACAGGTATTTTCTTAAAATCACATTGTTGGTTAAGTTTGTAAGTAAGTATTTCACTGTAAGGTCTACACCTGTTTTACTGAGCGTATGTGACAAAGAAATTTCGATTTGATATGTTGCCAGTCAGCCAAAAGTGTGTTTCTCTCCTGAGAGGAGAGCAAACAAAGGTACACTTATTCCCACAGCCACAAGTGACGGCCGAGGATTTACGGGGGCAATTTGGGGAGGGATAGAAAGAACTGCTGGGACTGTCAGACCATGGTAAGTCCCTTTTCATCTTCTACCCCCGCCCTCCCACAAACGCATGCAGCATGTACAACATTTAAAACTACACCACCCAGGCCACTAGGTGTCACTAAAGTAGAACTGTGGTTGGCTTCAGATAAGTACTGACCAAGACACGTTTACATTTTCCTCCTTTTGCAGACGCTCTTACCCAGAGCGACTTACAAGAGAAATTAGGGTTAAGTGCCTTGATCAAGGGCATATAGACCGATTTTTCACCTAGTCAGCTTTGGGATTTGAACCAGCGAGCTTTCGATTACTGGCCCAAAGCTCTTAACCAACGCTCTTAACTGCTAGGCTCTCCGCTGCCCTAGATAGTGATTCAATGAAATGTTATTCTACGTTTTCAACCTTTCAGCCCAATTGGTTGTTCAATAGGTTGGATTTTAAAAGGGACAAGACATTTTAAAGTCTCAGAGCAGTCTCAACACCACTATTGAGTATTGCCTTGTGGTTTAAGCTACAGTAGGAGGTGGAAAGAGCCATGGGACCCACAGGGGTCCTTCCTCAGTCCCAGGGGTGCCCCTCACCTGCCTGTCTCTGTGCCAATTAGGTGAATGTCAGCCTGGCAATGACCCTTCATTATGGCGGAAAAGGTTGAGGTAGAGACACAGGTGGCCGCTCCAGTTCAAAGCTCCTAAACACACACAAGCTCCTAAACACTCCTCATCAGAATGGCATTCAAACCAAACTATCCAATCAGGAAGGGGTTTATTGAGTTCAACGTGATCTTTTATAGGTGGAAACGTGGGGGGGGGTGACTGACAAGGACACAGCAGGCTGGCAGGCTGCTGACACAGCAGATCGTAACAGTAGGACCAGAATAGAAGCGTTATCGCAGCACCTCGTGAATACAAACAGTGACAGGCTAAAGATATGCATGAGAGAAATGAGAGAGGAGGGTGGTGAGAAGAGTCAGGGTGAAAGGTGTTAAAGTAACTGTCCAGTGAAAATGTCACTTTTAAAAGCTCATAATCTGTTGACCTGTACACAAATAATGTTGTTGACTCATCCTATACTCGTATTTGTGGCTAAAGCATAAATTAGAGAAAAAAACACCTCAAAAGCCTCATAGTGCCGAGCGACTAGCGCTTTGAGGTCGGTTCGGTTTCACTTTGATTATTAAAAAATATTCACATTTTCAATTTCGGTTTCAAATTTGTATTTAATCATGAAATGCATTATGAAATAATTACATACAAATTATTTTAGAGCTTTTTAATGGAAATTCCAAAGCCAAAAATAGTCAACATTCAATTGGCAAAACATAGAAAATATTCCATTCTCTATCAGGTCTACATTGGGTAGACATCAATTGAAAAACAGGAAATTACAATGAAGTAATAAACGTTTTTAATTGCTGACTTTATTATTTTTCATTCCTTAAAAGTAATCATCTCATCTCTGCTCAGGCAGTAGCAGCCAGACAACGTTCTCTCTGCTCCCCATACTGTACAGTCTTTAGGCTGAATATTTGCTTAATAAAAAACGACAACTTTCATTTCTCTCTAGAGAAACTGCACTTTGGGTTCAGAAAAAAACGAGCCGACGTGGGTCAATAAGTTTTTTAATAGCCGGAAAAAGAAAAACAAAATGTCAGTTAATCGCTCAGCACTAACAGCCCCACCACAAACTTGTATCTCAAACAGACTATTTAAAAAATGCTCGCTTTTTCCTCATTGAAGATGATGTCATGTTTTTGGCCGAGACGTCTCATTGGCTGAGCAGTCCAATCAGCTGTTTACTTGTCATGAATATTTTAATTGACAAGTATATGCCCACACTATTCAGTTGTTGGGGTACGCCCACACCATTCAAACACAGAAAAGCTGCTTTTAAACATACTTAATAAGCAATTAATGGAAGAAAAACGATTTCACTAATATTGTAATTAACTATAGGTAATATTTCATAGAAATCTGGAAACACTGGACAGCTACTTTAAAGACAGATCGCACTGTGTTAGCTGATGGCAGACAGACAGACAAAAACAGACAGACAGTCTCAGTCCAACACACTCTGAAACAAAGGCCAGACAAGTTACAGTACACTACACTACACCGATTGGTCCGAGACTCCCAAGGTCACACGCCTCTCCACGCCACTCTGATGCCTAGCCCTGCCCACAACCATAGCCACATCTGTGTCAATCCAAGGGAGGCTTTGTCTATGCACCTCAAGGCCAGCCAGCTAAGCAGGGGAAGTGTTTGCTGCTGAGATTTGAAACACCACGATCATTGCTGCACCGCTATGGAAATCTCCCACACAAAGACAAATGCTGGCGGCCTCACATTGTCCAGAGCCTCAGTCTTTGTTAGATGTACTATGCCAATCAAACGCCATAAAGAGTGTCACAATGGGGACAAAGCTACGAGGGTTACCATGGATACTGGCAAACGTCCCGGTGACCCCCCCTCCTCACCACTGCTGTTGGTGTCTTACAAATGACCCAGTCCCGGTCCCCTTTCCCCTCCCTACACACACACACACACAAACACAAACGTATCCCTACTCTCTCTACAACAACCTCTTAGCCTCCCAGTCTCCACCTTAGAGCATGCAGCACACCATGACCCTGTCCACTCCTCCCTCTCTGTGGACTCTGGCTGTAAGAGTATCCAGAGGGCCTGTCCAGCGTCTTGTTTCCTGGGGCTGCCTGCTTCCTGGCAGGGCCGTAACTCAAAGCCTGTGGGGCCTGGACTGTAACCGTACCTGGGGGATCCAGTTCTCCAGAAGGGCCCAGGCAGCGGACACCCACAGCATCGAGAGAAAAGAGCTCCCTCCCTGGGTGGGTTGGCAGCAACACCCTGGAAGAGTCTAGTCTTTCTAGAACCCGAGCCATCAGAGAGAAGCCGGGGGTAACTGGACACTCCGCAGGCTCAGTGCCTGCATAGTTTCTCATGAACGGCTCTCTAACATGAATGCATGTCATCTTACACCGTTGTCTTGGGGTCAAATGTCAAAGGAAAAAGAGATTGTTCATCTCTAAAAGCAGTCCCTTTAAGATACATACTGTCCTCTAGTCTACCACCTCTCTGAGTCTCAGCCTCCCTCCACAGCCTCTTCCAGCCATCCGATAAGGCTGTGACGAGTGTGTTGATAACAGGCAGGAATGTGGGCAGTATGTCTGGTTAGCTGTGATGTGATATTTTAATATTCTCACGCTGCCTCTTGTCCAACAAGTATGTGTAAAGAGGAAATGACAAAGGCCCTCAACCCAGAAAGTGCCGAGGTGAGCCGACTTTCTGCCGCATCTGCTCAGACGCAGAACCCCGTCTGCCCTGCTCGCTTTGGACCATGTTTCTGGCTGTATGCAACGCCAGTACTGTACATATTGTTGGTTAGCGTGGCAGTTGGCTGAGAGCCCTCAGGGGAGGCTTATAGTATAGTGTGCTTTCAACACAACCACGGGTGAAACACAGCTTTACAGATCACAGTGCAGGCCAGCCTCATGCACCCCCACCCCACCTCTACAAACACACTTGAATACAACCAATTCTTACCAAATCTCACTCACACACTCACACTCTCCCTCTCACCTCCTTGATGTAGCTCTCCATGAAGGATCCCCGGAACATAGCGGCCATCCAGTCACAGCTGGAGATGAGCAGAGGCTTGTGGGCTGGCAGGTAGCCATCGTCCAGGCGGAACACCACATCTAAAACCAGGGAGGGAAAAGAGCACTCATCTCGGAGTGAACCACAGAGTCGAGGCTACAGAGGGGAAGACAGACGGACAGGGACACACAGAGATATACGCAGACAGACGCACACAGAAACAGAGACAGGTAGACAGACAGAGATAAATGGAAAGGTAGACAGAGCTCTATTGGACACAGGGTGCAAGGGAGGGAGAGGGCAGGACATAGTACAAAACAGAGTTGAGATACTAAGATCGAAACCTATATAAACTTTTGAACCTGTCCAGATAGCTTGCATCCTACCTAACTACACTGTCTGTAAGGGCTCGGACTGTGGCTCTATTCTGTTTGGATACCCAAGGAATCAGTGTTGGGGAGTAGTGAACTACATTTAACTCCATTTGGCTGTGGCTTGGTGGTAGTTGAACTAAATTCAAATCTTGTTAGTGTTTTCAGTTGTTTAATTACTTTTTTTGTAGTGTTGTAGCTAACTACTGGAACTACATACTACTCTTTTTGCAACAACAACAAATATGGGTAAAGTAGGTAAGAATTTACTTTTCCTTCATCAGACCTGCCTAATTCTCAGATGAAACATTGTTTTTGTGTTTAATATGAGAAATGACATTCTGTTAACATCTGACTACAGAGTGATTAAGGCAGCCCTCCGCACCTCTCTGATTCTGAGGGGTTGGGATAAATGTGGAAGACACATTTCAGTTGAACAACTGACTATGATAATTTTTCAGGAATTAGTTTGGACGTAGTGAACTACTTCTTCCAAATTAACTTCAGTTAAGTAAATTATATTGTTCTTAAAAGAAAGCTTTAGTGTAGCTTCAGTTCTTCCAGTGTGAAGTAATTGGTAGCTTGGTAAATTATATTTTCAGACTAACTTCCCCAACTTTGTCATTCTAAAGAAATAAACTATCTGAGAAGAAAGTAAACCAATCACAAGGGCAGACCTATAGGCCTTGCTAATCTTTATGGGGCATAGAACCCACTAGAACAAGTAGCCAAAATCCTATCTATTCAGGAGGGATATTTAAGCAATAAGGCATGAGGAGTTGTGGCATATGGCCAACATACCACGGCTAAGGGCCGTTCTTATGCACGACGCAACACGGGGTGCTTGGACACAGTCCTTAGTCTTGGTATATTATACCACAAACCCTGAGGTGCCTTATTGCTATTATAAACTGGTTACCTACGTAATTAGAGCAGTACAAATAAATGTTTTGTCATACCCGTGGTAAATACCATAGCTGTCAGCCAATCAGCATTCAGGGCTTGAACCACCCAGTTTATAATAAAAAACACGGAAACAGTGTTCGTGACAACAATTCCCACGGAAACAGACATCGTGACAACAATAGAAAGATAGTGGTAGCCACCTGAAGGTCGAAGAGGCTACATGTACTATATAGATAGAATAGGACTCTCCCCTTGTGGGAAATGCTACAGCCAACATGCACACAGACCGAAGAACCCAGACAAAAGTGATGCACAGAAACGCATAGGAATGGGCATGGCACACATAAGGACAAACAGATAAAAGCTCAGCAACACGTTTAGAGCAATGACACCAAATGGACTCATTTGATGGAGGACACCAGGATACACATAAACACACACAGATATTGCATATAGGAAAAACAATATAATGACCATAGATCCAGACGTGTGAATCCATGGGAGAATACTGGAATAACATGGGAATGCTAAATGTACTGGGTGCACGCACATACGCACGCACGCACACACGCACGCACGCACGCACACACACACACACACACACACGTATGGACCTTTGCATGCACACACACACACACTAGAGAATCTCTGATGACGCAGCAAGTGGAGGCAGTGTGTTTACCAGCGAAGGTGCCCTTGCTAAGGCACTCTTTGATGCGGTTGGCTCGACGGACGTGGAAGGCCTTGGTGATCTCCTGATTCATGAAGCTCTCACGGTTCAGCACATTGGCCACCATCATCCTCAGGTCAAACACCTCCAGCAGCTCAGCGATGGTGGCCACCTGCATCAGATCCCCTCGACCCTCATCCAGACTGCCTGTGTACAGGTACTGCAGTACCGCCTGAAACCACCACACAGTTGAAATATAATCAACACCCTCTCCACCTATCGGAATCGAGGATTAGGACAAGCTGTGGTATAAATCAAGTGAATAAACACCACTTGAGGTGTATGGATTCACTTCAGTTTAATAACCTTTCATTAGAATTCTGCATCTTTGTTGCCTTAAATGTGTTATGGTTATGATGACCAGTAGAGGGCACTCTTCAAAGTGCTCTAAGATGAAACAATCCTGGAGCAGTATAGGGAATGGGAACCTCACGGTGAGCTGGTTTTGTATTAATAGGGTGATTTAAGCAGATGCTATTATCCACAGCTACTTGGAAGACTTGGTGTTGTTGCTGCGATCTGATCTTACCTGGAAGGGTTCTTCCTGTATGAGACCGTCCATGGAGACCACGGTCATGAGGCGAGGTCGCCCCGTCTCGGGGTCAGCTACGTGCTCCAGGTACACACTCAGGAAGCCCCTCCCCCAGCCTGAAAGGCCACGGCCGGCCCCCAGGGGCCCCACGGAGCACTGGCTCCTGGCGGGGAGGGCGTTATCACTTTTGGAAGTCCTCAGGTAGCCCTGCTGGAGCATGGGTGGCCGTTTGATTCCCCTGGCTCCACCCTCCCCATCATTATCGATGTCCAAGCTCTTAGTACGCCCTGCCTGCTCTTTGGCACCTCTCCTACTCTGTTCATCCTCCTCACCGCTCTCGGCGCGCTCCTCTCCCTCCCAATCCGCCTCAATGGCCAGCAGATCCAGGGTGAAGAGGTCGTAGAACTTGGAGCAGGAGGTGGCCAGGTAGACTTTGTGTGCGAAGACACGCGTGGCACCGCCTTGGAGTAGGAAGAGGACATCGGCGCATAGCGGCTGGCAGAGGAGGGAGTCGGGGGCTTCTCCGTCGATGGGAGGGGGGTCAGGGATGCCCACCACAGGGCGCGGGGGCCGGGGGGGCAGGAAGGGGGCCTGGAGGAGGGGCCGCTGGACTCTCTTCAGGTGGGACTTCCAGAACTGGAGGTGACGGCGGGAGATGAGAGCGGAACGGATGGCGTTGTCGAACACATCCTTGACCCCAAACTGGGCCACGATGCTGGTCTCGTAGTAGGGAATGCCCAGCTCCTTGGCCACCTCGTGCCCTCTCTCTGGAGGCAGGATGTCTGTGGGCTTGATGGGTCTGAGGACAAGGGGGAGGGGAGAGGGTTAGGGCATTAGCAGAGTGGTAGGTCTCTAATGAAAGGATTCTGCTGACAGAAGCTACGGACAGACAAAAGGTGAGACAGGTATGTTTGCATTTCAGTCAAATGCTGCACATCCAGCCAATGGATGTGATGGGTGTTCTGCAGTGCATGTCACCCATGTAAGCAGCATGGATGATGGCGGTCTCACTTGGCCAGGGGTCTGCGGGCGCGGTTCACAGCCTCCAGGTCGGCGTAGCGCAAGTCCAGCTGGCAGCCCACCAGGATGATAGGGGTGCGGGGGCAGAAGTGCTTGATCTCAGGGTACCACATGGTGCGGACGTGACGCAGGGAGTTGGGGTTGGCCAGGGAGAAACACAGCACCACCACGTCAGACCTGCACCACGCACAGAAAAGACAGCGGGAGAGAGAGAGAGAGAGAGAGAGAGAGAGAGGGTAATGTAGGAGGGAAGAGGTGAGAGGTCAATTCCTGTCTGAGGTTCATATGAGAAGAGTCTGCTACTTGGCAGTGTACACTACCGTTCAAAAGTTTGGGGTCACTTAGAAATGTCCTTGTTTTTGAAAGAAAAGCAATTTTTTTGTCCATTAAAATAACATCAAATTGATCAGAAATACAGTGTAGACATTGTTAATGTTGTAAATGACTATTGTAGCTGGAAACGGCAGATTTCTTATGGAATATCTACATAGGCGTACAGAGGCCCATTATCAGCAACCATCACTCCTGTGTTCCAATGGCACGTTGTGTTAGCTAATCCAAGTTTATCATTTTAAAAGGCTAATTGATCATTAGAAAACCCTTTTGCAATTATGTTAGCACAGCTGAAAACTATTGTCCTGATTAAAGAAGCAATAAAACTGGCCTTCTTTAGTTGAGTATCTGGAGCATCAGAATTTGTGGGTTCGATTACAGGCTCAAAATGGCCAGAAACAAAGAACTTTCTTCTGAAACTCGTCAGTCTATTCTTGTTCTGAGAAATGAAGGCAATTCCATGCAAGAAATTGCCAAGAAACTCATACATAAGATCTCATACAACGCTGTGTACTATTCCCTTCACAGAACAGCGCAAACTGGCTCTAACCAGAATAGAAAGAGGGGTTGGAGGCCCCAGTGCACAACTGAGCAAGAGGACAAGTACATTAGAGTGTCTGGTTTGAGAGACAGACGCCTCACAAGCCCTCAACTGGCAGCTTCATTAAATAGTACCCGCAAAACACCAGTCTCAATGTCAACAGTGAAGAGGCGACTCCGGGATGCTGGCCTTCTAGGCAGAGTTGCAAAGAAAAAGCCTTATCTCAGACTGGCCAATATAAATAAAAGACTAAGATGGGCAAAAGAACACAGTTATTGTGTACATGCCTTTGCCCTCGTTGTCAAGCCAAACTACAAAAGGTCAGCAGGGCTGCTAGCTATCCTCATGTAACCAGAGTGTTTGGTGTTTTTACAGGACAGGCTGAGGCTGAGATCAACCTCCTGACTGACTGGCTGACTGCTCAGTGTACACATAACCCAGCAGAGATCCCCTCAACACACACTGTCATCTGTTATTAAAGATCATGCAGGGTGCTACGTCACCCCCTTATGCACTGACATATGGGTTAAGAAAATCTCACCTATTCAGTCTATGGAACGTCATAATCAAAGGTCAATAATATGTCAACTTTTTTAGAGCCATCTACAAGTAAATTACACAATAAATGATCAAATAACAAACTCTTATCAGATAGTGTTGGACACAGAGGACAGTGTGAGTGTGCCTATAAGCAGCTGATTGTTGGATAAGGGTGCATGCATGGTGGCATGTTTAGTGGGTTTAGGGCCAGAGGTTGAGCACAACAGCACCCAGACAGACCTACAGACAGACGGGCAGACACAGAACAGCTGATCTGGCAGTGTCTCTTATCAGCTGACTGCAGGCTGACTGAGCACACACACACCGAGTCATTGACCATTTAAAATGCTAGCGGGGCTTAATCCACACCCACCCACACACACACACACACACACACACACACACACTGTGTCATTGACCATTTAAAATGCACACACACTCTGTCACTCAAAAACAGATCCACAAAGTGACAGGGTGACTTGTTATACAAACCCAGCCCCCACCTAACCTGCACAGTGACTGTGCCTGTGTGCGCGTGTGTGTGTGTGTGTGTGTGTGTGTGTGTGTGTGTGTGTGTGTGTGTGTGTGTGTGTGTGTGTGTGTGTGTGTGTGGATTAAGCCCTGCCAGCTGGCTGAGTAAGGATTAGTGTTATGCCAGAAGCTTATTGTCTGAATGGCCTGGGTGAGAGGGATAGAGAGATGATTCCATCACGTCTGCCTACTAGAGGAGAGGTATATTGTATCTAGCTATCAGAACATAAAACACATGAATAATGGTAACTATATCAGCCACTATGACGTACACGTGTGTCCTTCAGCCTAAAAGCCAGGTGGGGGGGGGTTAATTAGGTCAGTTACCAGAATCTGGCTGTACCCACATCCTCCCAGTGTGTGTGTGTGTGTGTGTGTGTGTGTGTATGTATATATATATATATATCTCTATCTATCTATCTATCTATCTATCTATCTATCTATCTATCTATCTATCTATCTATCTATCTATCTATCTATCTATCTATCTATCTATCTATATATATATATATATATATATATATATATATATATATATATATATATATATACACACACCTACACACACATCTCCTCACCTGCCGTAAGCGAAGCGTCTGTCTTTGTGATGGTCACCGAAGGTGTCCCATAGTCTTAGGGAGACACTGACCTCATCCACCACATCCCTGGACCTCTCCAACACCTAGAGGCACAAGCACACATCAGTGGAAGACGTGTGTGTGTGTGTGTGTGTGAATGTGTTTGTAGGTGCGTGCAGGTCTGTGTAGGTGTGTGTAGGTCTGTGTGTGTGTGTGTGTGTGTGTGTGTGTGTGTGTGTAGGGGAATGTGAATGTGTTTGTAGGTGTGTGTAGGTCTGTGTAGGTGTGTGTGTGTGTGTGTGTGTGTGTGTAGGTGAATGTGTTTGTAGATGCGTGTAGGTCTGTGTAGGTGTGTGTAGGTCTGTGTAGCGTGCGTCCATGCCCACCTCCTGGCACACGCGGTACTGGTCGATGGCCCAGACCGTTGGCACGTGGGTGGCGAGCAGCTGGTACTGTGTGAGGGTGGCATTGCAGGCACGGGCACAGATGAGCCTGGTTTTTCCCACTGCATTGTCCCCTACCACAACACATTTAATGGTTTCCACATTGGGCCGTTCATAGTCTGTGTCTATATCCATGGAGAGGGCCCTGAGAGAGAAAGAAAGAGAGAGAGAAAGAAAGAAAGAGAGAGGGGAGGGGGAGAGAGAAAGAAAGAGAGAGAGAAAGAAAGAGAGAGGGGAGGGGGAGAGAGAAAGAAAGAGCGAGAGAGAGAGAGAGACAAAGAGGGGGAGAGAGATTAAGTGAAGAATTCAGGTACAAACGGAACAACACTGACCAGAACAGCACTGACCAGTAATGAGCAGCTCCTGCCAAACTCCTTCAGAGTGAACACATGGTACGGAGGCATAGAAATAAAGAACCGAGCAGCTATTTATGTCATAACACAGAGAGACAGAGAGACAGAGAGAGCGACAGAGAGAGAGGAGACAGAGAGAGGAGACAGAGAGAAGAGACAGAGAGAGACAGAGAGAGAGACAGAGAGAGACAGAGACAGAGAGAGAGACAGAGAGAGAGACAGAGACAGAGAGAGAGACAGAGAGAGAGACAGAGAGAGAGACAGAGAGAGAGACAGAGAGAGAGACAGAGAGACAGAGAGGGGGGACAGAGAGAGAGACAGAGAGAGAGACAGAGAGAGAGAGACAAAGAGAGACAGAGACAGAGAGAGAGAGAGACAAAGAGAGACAGAGAGAGAGACAAAGAGAGACAAAGAGAGAGACAAAGAGAGACAGAGAGAGAGAGAGAGAGAGAGAGAGACAAAGAGAGACAGAGAGAGAGAGAGAGAGAGAGAGAGAGAGAGAGAGGAAACGAGGATAACATTTGTAGCCTCCTCTTTCTCTCAGGCAGGGAGGAGTGAAGCATAACCACTAGCACCTGCAGCCAATACACTGTACCTTGTGAAGGCACACAAACACAGCCCCATGAACCACACTCCACAGACAGTCTGCATTTAAAGGAACACACGGTCTCTTCA
Organism: Salmo trutta; assembly: GCF_901001165.1. Classification (NCBI taxonomy): domain Eukaryota; kingdom Metazoa; phylum Chordata; class Actinopteri; order Salmoniformes; family Salmonidae; genus Salmo; species Salmo trutta. The sequence continues at coordinate 34,819,899 of NC_042983.1, read as the reverse complement.
TGAACATGACAAGTGTACCGTAGCCATGCCTCCAACCCTGCCGGAGGAGAAAGCCACTTAACAGAGTGGTCCATGATAAACCAGGACCCAGCCCTAGTGGCAGACTTTCTGATGAGTGAATGAGTTCGCTCCATAGAGAATGATAGAGGACTTTGTATTCGTCCCATTATGGCGTCTGTGAGTCCACGGGCAGCACCATTGAAGCCATCTCCATTTTGAAATAGTCAATTTTATTTTTCTACTACTTCTATGAGTTGGTTAACAAACTGAAAGGGTGCACACCGCCACCTGGGTTGGCGATTTACTGTCACCTGGAGTGTGTTGTTTGAACAGGTATAAAGCCAAGGTTGCCTATTTATGTCTGGTCATGAGTATATTTCATTGGCTGATTCCTCCTGATGACCTGGATGGAATTATGTGACCCTTCCTTAATCCATAGGAAGTCCCACCCAGCTGACTACTTCAAAATGGTGAAAGTTCTCAATGGCGCTACACATCCTTAAACAAGTTTATGGTTCGCTCTCATCTGCCGAGGGGCACTCATTAAAAGACCCCCACCCCCTCATGCCAGCCCTCTTCCTTCCTTCCTTCCTTCCCTCTCTTTTTCTCTCTCCCTGGAGAGTCTGCTGAGGCCAAGATAGCATTTAGAGAGACAGTAGCGTGTGTGTGTGTGTGTGACAGGACAGATGACAGAGCTCTGTCTCGGCTTGTCCTAAAACTCTAGTCTAGAGCCACAGCAGCAGAACAGTAAAAGAGCATGTTTGCCCTATGCCAAAAGGAAGTGCTGAAGGAAGTGGTGATGTACAGACAGAGGACAGACCACTTTGACCTGGTTCAACAGATAAATGGGTCTGAAAAGCAAGAAGTTTCCCAGACACTTGTCTTGTCTATTATTTAACAGAGAACGCAATGAAAGAGATGATTCATGTGATTGGGTCACACACAGGACAGGACAGTGTCTCCATAGGCTCCCCTATCAGAGTCAGAACACCAACCAATATCCATCAAGAGCTTGGCACGTAGCAGAGGTGATCGCATAGTTCCAATGACTTCCTCTTAACGCCATAAATTCACAGCCCTGTGAAAAGCTTCCTTTAAGCTTCTTCCTTAAAGCTGGAATCCTTAACTGCCACGTCTTTTTGGGATATTACAACAACAAAACAAACCGTCCGTCCCCGGACATCATTGCACGCACAACAGAACAGCAGAATATGCACTGCAACGTTTGTTAACACACTGCTCGACGCATCTCACCTCCTTTTTAACACACTGCTCGACACATCTCACCTCCGTCTTAACACACTGCTCGACGCATCTCACCTCCGTTTTAACACACTGCTCGACGCATCTCACCTCCGTTTTAACACACTGCTCGACGCATCTCACCTCCGTTTTAACACACTGCTCGACACATCTCACCTCCGTTTTAACACACTGCTCGACACATCTCACCTCCGTTTTAACACACTGCTCGACACATCTCACCTCCGTTTTAACACACTGCTCAACACATCTCACCTCCGTTTTAACACACTGCTCGACGCATTTCACCTCCGTTTTAACACACTGCTCGACGCATCTCACCTCCATTTCCTACACAAAACAATAACAAAGATGCTGGGGTGACAGTGGCGCTGTTTTTAGACGTTGGTACAAAACACACAGTTTCTGACATGTCAAATCAAGGCTGTCAATATTCGGCTCTCATGAGGAATGATCTTATGAAATTGGAACAGGTTTGTTCCATTTCATATCAGCAAGCCATGACACCCACAGTCTCAGATTGTTCTGAAATGGTTTCTGTAGTTAAAAACAGATAAGATTAGCATTCCTACAACATTATTTTGTTGAAATATAACTTGATCTCTGAGAAATTGAGCGATTTGATTGCACCCAAATTGCCCATTTTAATTTACAGAATGAATATAATATTCAATAAATATAGTAGCTAACATCCAATTTCGAACAAAATATCTTCTAACAATGAGTAGGATATGAGGAATCCAAAGAAATGGTTAAAAGCCAACCACAAACCCCCCCACACCCACCCATCAATCAAATGTATTTATAAAGCCCTATTTCACATCAGCAGATGTCAAAGTGCTATACAGAAACCCAGCCTAAAACTCCAGAAAGCAATGCAGGTGTAGAAGCACGGTGGCTAGGAAAAACTACCTAGAAAGGCAGGAACCTAGGAAGAAACCTAGAGAGGAATGAGGCTCTGAGGGGTGGCCAGTCCTCTTCTGGCTGTGCCGGGTGGAGATTATAACAGTACACGGCCAAGATGTTCAAACGTTCATAAATGACCAGCAGGGTCAGATAATAATAATCACAGTGGTTGTAGAGGGTGCAACAGGTCAGCACCTCAGGAATAAATGTCAGTTGGCTTTTCATAGCCGAGCATTCAGAGTTCGAGACAGCAGGTGCGGTAGAGAGAGAGAGAGTAGAAAACTGCAGGTCTGGGACAAGGTAGCACGTCCGGTGAACAGGTCAGGGTTCCATTGCCGTAGGCAGAACAGTTGAAACTGGAGCAGCAGCACGACCAGGTGGACTGGCGACAGCAAGGAGTCATCAGGCCAGGTGGTCCTGAGGCATGATCCAAGGGCTCAGGTCCTCTGGGAGGGGAGGCTTATACAGTATCAGCTCTCTATGTCTGACAAGTATTATTATTGTCATACGTTGTCAATAGACTGCTTACAGGAAGGAAACCAATGTAATTTTGTAATTTGGATGAACTGTCCCTTTATCACCTAATAGCAAGAACAACACCATCTAGTGGTCAGAACCTGGTAATATCAGGATATACGATGGGACTGAAGCCTAACCTCCATGACTAAATACTCAGGGGGGGAAAAAAACATCACCAAATTCACTGAGAATACATTACATAGGATGAAGAAACAATACTCCAAACTGAAGCTCCATAGTACTTGTCAAACATAGAGAACTGATACTATATACTCATTGTTGTGGTGGGATTCCTCATGTCTAAGTCATTGTTAGAAAAAAGTTTGGTCCATATCAGATGTTAGGTACTATATTTATTGAATATTATATGAATCCTATACATTAAAATGTCTAATTTGGATGCAATCAATGAGCTTCATTTCTCAGAGATCAAATTATATTTCAACAAAATAATGTTGCAGGAATACTACTCTTACCTGTTTCTAAGAAAATAAATGATTTCAGAACAATCTGAGATGGTGGGTGTCGAAGTCCTCTTTCTGGTGCTTTTTGAGGTGGACCGACCCAGTAGCGAGAGAGAGAACGTTGGTTAGACTCCCGTGCTTCTCTGAAGGTGATATTGATACGACCTGGCCAGACCATACCTGAACAGACCTGCAGTCCTGTCCTACCACTCTGCCACTCCAACCTATCCAAGGTCCCATAAATAGGCTGTTTGAAACATTCACTGGCTTATTATTGTTCCATTGACGTAGATGCACTTCATCCCTGCCCTGACAGACAGTAGCGGATAAAAATGGCATCCATTCATCGGACACACGAGACGACAGGCAGCCGGATATTCAGCTCGCCCCCCTCCCCACATCCCTCCTCCACTCATCTCCACCAACTCCTGCTCCTCTCGTCTCAAACATTTTATGTCCCTGTTGCTACAGATTGAGATAATATTGCAATAGGCCTAAACAAACAATGTCAGGTCTTGTTTAAGAGCTACAACAAACAGTGTGTTCCCTTTGGAATATTCCATGTCCGTTATAGTCCCAGAGCTGCCAAAGCCACCGAGCAGCAGGTGTTATTAGTACACTGTACCTTAACCTTAGTCGATGTGAGTAGCGGAGAGAGTGACTGAACCCGGAGAAATGCAGAGGAACTGAGGGAGTAGTGGCTGTCTATCTAGACTTTATCTGTGCTCCCTCCCTACGTTTCCCTTTGTGTCGGTCTTTCTGAGACACACAGTCAGGCACGTACTGTAGGTCTACGTGAGTCAGTTAATAGTGTGATAGAGAGAGCAGTAAAAGTCACGACATTCTATCCTTATCTAACAGTTCTTCACTTCAAGGAAAATTCCATCCAAAAACAAGATTTTGGTATTTGTTTCATTAGTCCGAAATATTTTGCATGTCAGAAATCAAGTTTTCAAGATATTACATTTTCAAAATACACATAGTACCGGTCAAATGTTTGGACACACCTACTACTCATTCAAGGGTTTTTCTTTATTTTGTATTATTTTCTACATTGTAGAATAATAGTGAAGACATCAAATCTATGAAATAACACATATGGAATCATGTAATAACCAAAAAAGTGTTAAACAAATCACAATATATTTTATATTTGAGATTCTTCAAAGTAGCCACCCTTTGCCTTGATGACAGCTTTACACACTCTTGGCATTCTCTCACTATTATTCTACAATGTAGAAAATGGTTAAAATGAAGAAAAACCCTGGAATGAGTAGGTGTGTCCAAACTTTTGATGGTGCACTTTGCATCATACCAGATGTATTTATGTATTTTGAAAGTTAAATATTTTTGAAAATTGATTGCTGACATGCAAAACATTTTGGGACTATATCAATAATGGACTAATGAAACAAATACCAAAATGTAATTTTGGGGTGGAATTTTTCTTTAACTGTCGAAGCAGCTGCAAGACGAGCACATCAATAACAGTTCTGAGAGTTGCAGATGGAAAAAGCAATAAAGGGAAATATTAGACAGTCATCCCTATGGGATCAGCACTCCACCACTCAGGGTTGAGTAAATGTGCTTTGTTTTCCAAGTAAGTCTATGGGGCTGACAGAGAACCTGTGTAAGACAGAGTGTGTAAGTGAATTTGCATCAAATGTGTCACATCAGCAGTGTCACAGCTCACACACCACTGGCTCATGCTTGTTTGTATGTTTGTATTCGAGTGTGTCTGCATGTGTAAAAAATACAAAGGCCTACCTGTGTGCGTGCGTGTGCGTGCGTGCGTGTGTGTGTGGTGTTAAGGGTCCCCTGGGTCTGGTGTGTAACAGGCTTAGGCAGGCTGTGAGGCATGGAGATATGAAACTGGGGACAGAGGACAGTTTCTCAGGGGATCAGACGCTGGATCGCTGGAGCACTACACCGTCGCTCTGTGGCACAGCATCCACCACGCAGAGGACAGCGAACACATACACACGCACACATTTCACATTTTAGTCATCTAGCAGACACTCCTATCCAGACTGATTCCAACTACTGTGTTCATCTTAAGGTAGCTGAGACAACCACATATCAAAGTCACAAACACACAGAGAGGCTGGCTGAGAAAGGCAGCAGAGGTAACTAGACACTGTGAGAGCTGTGTAGGGATTAATTCACAGCCAGTGACTGATGCTGAGTAAAGCAGCAGAGGTAACTAGACACTGTGAGAGCTGTGTAGGGATTAATTCACAGCCAGTGACTGATGCTGAGTAAAGCAGCAGAGGTAACTAGACACTGTGAGAGCTGTGTAGGGATTAATTCACAGCCAGTGACTGATGCTGAGTAAAGCAGCAGAGGTAACTAGACACTGTGAGAGCTGTGTAGGGATTAATTCACAGCCAGTGACTGATGCTGAGTAAAGCAGCAGAGGTAACTAGACACTGTGAGAGCTGTGTAGGGATTAATTCACAGCCAGTGACTGATGCTGAGTAAAGCAGCAGAGGTAACTAGACACTGTGAGAGCTGTGTAGGGATTAATTCACAGCCAGTGACTGATGCTGAGTAAAGCAGCAGAGGTAACTAGACACTGTGAGAGCTGTGTAGGGATTAATTCACAGCCAGTGACTGATGCTGAGTAAAGCAGCAGAGGTAACTAGACACTGTGAGAGCTGTGTAGGGATTAATTCACAGCCAGTGACTGATGCTGAGAAAGGCAGCAGTCTAGACACCATCTGTTAGGCTGGCACCTGTACTACAGCGATTGGAAATGTCAGTGAACAGCAGACACACTGAGGAAGGTGCAAGCCAATACTTCAGGTCTGCTACTAAGACATGTTCCCCTTGAAAACACAACATAAAAACATCTCAAATCTCTCTACATCGAGGCCTTTTTAACCTCTATATTATGGGGTTGTTTCACCTTGATCTAAGAATGGAAAAGTGAGTAATGAAAGGTGTTAGGACAGGAACAAGAAGTCCCGCAACGACCTCAGAGTCAACAAAAGGACAATATAGGAATAAGGTGGAATCATATTACACAGGCTCAGACGCCCACCACGTGGCAGGGGCTACAGTCCATCATAGATTACAAAGGAAGACCCAGTCATGATCTGCTCAATGATGCCTCTCTACCAGACAAACTCACTGCCTTTTATTCACGCCTTGACAATAATAAGACTGTACCGTGCGTGAGGGCCCCCAACTACCCAGAGGACTGGGTGATCTCGCTCTCTGAGGCCGACGTGAGTAAGGTCTTTAATGAGGTCAACAAACGCAAGGCCACGGAGCTAGACGGAATTCCAGGGCACGTTCTCAGAGCATGCGCAGATCAGCGTAAAAGGCACATTCACTGTAATTTTCAACCTCTCCTTGTCCCAGTCTGTAATCCCCACATGTTTTAAGATGATTACCATCATCCCTGTTCCTAAGAACTCTTAAGGCTTCAAGGCACAATGACTACCACCCTGTAGCACCGACATCTGTAATCATGAAATGCTTTGAAAGGCTGGTTATGACACACATCAACTCCACCATCCCATCCACCCTAGACCCACTCCAATTTACATACCACCCTAACAGATCCATAGATGACGCAATCTCAATTGCACTCCACACTGCCCTCAACCACCTAGATAGAGGAATACCTATCAATGAAGTCGGAAGTTTACATACACCTTAGTTAAATACATTTAAACTCAGTTTTTCACAATTCCTGACATTTAATCCCAGTAAAAATGTTCCGTATTAGGTCAATTAGCATCACCACTTTATTTTAAGAATGTGAAATGTCAGAATAATAGTAGAGAGAATGATTTATTTCAGCTTTTATTTCTTTCATCACATTCCCAGTGGGTCAGAAGTTTACATACACTCAATTAGTATTTGGTAGCATTGCCTTTAAAATTGTTTAACTTGGGTTAAACATTTTGGGTTGCCTTCGACAAGCTTCCCCCAATAAGTTAGGTGAATTTTGGCCCATTCCTCCTGACAGAGCTGGTGTAACTGAGTTAGGTTTATAGGCCTCCTTGCTCGCTCACACTTTTTCAGTTCTGCCCACACATTTTCTATAGGATTGAGGTCAGGGCTTTGTGATGGCCACTCCAATACCATGACTTTGTTGTCCTTAAGACATTTTGCCACAAATTTGGAAGAATGCTTAGGGTCATTGTCCATTTGGAAGACCCATTTGCGACCAAGCTTAAACTTCTTGACTGATGTCTTGAGATGTTGCTTCAATATATCCACATAATTTTCCTGCCTCATGATGCCATCTATTTTGTGAAGTGCACCAGTCCCTCCTACAGCAAATGACCCCCACAACATGATGCTGCCACTCCCGTGCTTCACGGTTGGGATGGTGTTCTTCGGCTTGCAAGCATCCCTCTTTTTCCTCCAAACATAACAATGGTCATTATGGCCAAACAGTTCTATTTATTTTTGTTTCATCAGACCAGAGGACATTTCTCCAAAAAGTAAGATTTTTGTCCCCATGTACAGTTGCAAACCGTGGTCTGGCCTTTTTATAGAGGTTTTGGAGTAGTGGCTTCTTCCTTGCTGAGCGGTCTTTCAGGTTATGTCGATATAGGACTCGTTTTACTGTGGATATTGATAATTTTGTCCCCGCTTCCTACAGCATCTTCACAAGGTCCTTTGCTGTTGTTCTAGGATTGATTTGCACTTTTCGCACCAAAGTACGTTCATCTCTAGGAGACAGAACGCGTCTCCTTCCTGAGTGGTATGACGGCTGCGGGGTCCCATGGTGTTTATATTTGTGTACTATTGTTTGTACAGATGAATGTGGTACCTTCAGGCATTTGGAAATTGCTCCCAAGGATGAACCAGACTTGTGGAGGTCTACAAATTTTTTTTCTGAGGCCTTGGCTGATTTCTTTTCATTTTCCCATGATGTCAAGCAAAGAGGCACTGAGTTTGAAGGTAGGCCTTAAAATACATCCACAGGTACACCTCCAATTGACTAAAATGTTGTCAATTAGCCTATCAGAAGCTTCTAAAGCCATGACATCATTTTCTGGAATTTTCCAAACTGTTTAACCTCTATGGGACCGGCGGGACGAATTCGTCCCACCTACGTAACAGCCAGTTGAATCCTGTGGCGCGATTTTTAAAACGTTTGAAATACTATTACTTCAATTTCTCAAACATATGACTATTTTACAGCTATTTAAAGACAAGACTCTCGTTAATCTAACCACACTGTCCGATTTCAAAAAGGCTTTACAACGAAAGCAAAACATTAGATTATGTCAGGAGAGTGCCCAGCCAGAAATAATCAGACACCCATTTTTCAAGCTAGCATATAATGTCACAAAAACCCAAACCACAGCTAAATGCAGCACTAACCTTTTATGATCTTCATCAGATGACACACCTAGGACATTATGTTATACAATACATGCATGTCTGTTCAATCAAGTTCATATTTATATCAAAAACCAGCTTTTTACATTAGCATGTGACATTCAGAAAAAGCATACCCCCCGCAAACTTCCGGGGAATTTACTAACAATTTGCTAAATTACTCACGATAAACGTTCACAAAAAGCATAACAATTATTTTAAGAATTATAGATACATTACTCCTCTATGCACTCGATATGTCCGATTTTAAAATAGCTTTTCGGATGAAGCACATTTTGCAATATTCTAAGTACATAGCCCAGCCATCACGGGCTAGCTATTTAGACACCCGGCAAGTTTAGCCTTCACCAAAATCACATTTCCTATAAGAAAAATGGTCTTACCTTTCCTGTTCTTCGTCAGAATGCACTCCCAGGACTTCTACTTCAATAACAAATGTAGGTTTGGTCCCAAATAATCCATCGTTATATCCAAACAGCAGCGTTTTGTTCGTGCGTTCTAGACACTATCAGAATGCTAAATCACGGTCGTGCGCATGGCGCAGAACGTGACAAAACATTTCTAAATATTCCATTACCGTACTTCGAAGCATGTCAACCGCTGTTTAAAATCAATTTTTATGCAATTTATCTCGTAGAAAGCGATAATATTCCAACCGGGAATCTGCAATTAGCTAAACAGCCGAAGGAAAATACTCCACGGGGTTGAATCGCGCACGCGCCTAATTCTATTGTCCTCTGATGGGACACTTGGAAAAGGGGATTCTGTGTTTCAGCCTGAGGCTGCCTCGTCATCGTTCAGGTTTTTCCCGGGTTCTGAGAGCCTATTGGAGCCCTAGGAATTGTCACGTTACAGCTAAGATCCTGAGTCTTCAATAAACAGAAGCAAGAACAACAACACCTTGTCAGACAGGGTACTTCCTGCATGAAACCTTCTCAGGTTTTTGCCTGCCATAGGAGTTCTGTTATACTCACAGACACCATTCAAACGGTTTTAGAAACTTTAGGGTGTTTTCTATCCAAACCTGAACAATAATATGCATATTCTAGCTTCTGAGTTGGTGTAGGAGGCAGTTAAAAATGGGCACATATTTTTTCCAAAATTCTCAATGCTGCCCCCTAGCCCGTAGAGGTTAAAGGCACAGTCACCTTAGCATATGTAAACTTCTGACCCACTGGAATTGTGATACAGTGAATTATAAGTGAAATAATCTGTCTGTAAACAATTGTTGGAAAAATGACTTGTGTCATGCACAAAGTAGATGTCCTAACCGACTTGCCAAAACTATAGTTTGTTAACTTCACTAGGGTAGGGGGCAGCATTCGGAATCTTTGATGAAAAGCGTGCCCATATTAAACTGCCTGCTACTCAGGCCCAGACGCTAGGATATGCATATAATTGGTAGATGTGGATAGAAACTCTCAAGTTTCCAAAACTGTTAAAATAATGTCTGTGAGTATAACAGAACTGATATGGCAGGTGAAAACCTGAGGAAAATCCATCCAGGAAGTACTATTATTTTGTTGAAAGTCTTAGGGCCCAGTTCACGATCTCTATGGCTTCTTCTACATGTGGCCAGTCTTTAGGCATCGTTTCAGGCTTTTACTCTGAAAAATTAGGGAGATACAGCACTTTCAATGAGTGGACAGTGGACATTTCCAGACATGAATCCAGCGTGTGGGAGTGCGCCTTTCTTGTTTTTCCTTTTCTATTGACGAAGCTTTTGTCCGTCCGGTTGAAATATTCTTGATTATTTATGACAAAAACAACCTGAGGATTTTAAACATCGTTTGACATGTTTCTACGAACTTTTATTGTACTTTTTTGACATTTCGTCTGGATGTTGAGAGCATGCTTTGTGCCTTTGGATTACTGAACTAAACGCACCAACAAAACTGAGGTTTTTGGACATAAAGAGGGACATTATCGAACAAAATTAACATTTATTGTGTAACATGGAGTCCTGGGAGTGCCACCAGATGAAGATCAAAGGTTAGTGATTCATTTAATTGCTATTTCTGACTTTTGTGAGTCCTCTCCTTGGCTGGAAAATGTCTGTATGGTTTCTTGTGGCTAGGCGTTGTCCTAACATAATCGCATGGTGTGCTTTCGCCGTAAAGCCTTTTAGAAATCGGACACTGTGGTTGGATTTAAAATGGTGCATAATACTTTTATGTTTGAGGAATTTTAATTATGGGATTTCTGTTGTTTGAATTTGGCGCCCTGCAATTTCACTGGCTGTTGTCGAGGTGGGACACTAGCGTCCCAATGATACCAGAGAGGTTAACAAAAAATTTGTGGAGTGGTTGAAAAACGAGTTTTAATGACTCCAACCTAAGTGTATGTAAACTTCCGACTTCAACTGTATGTGAGAATGCTGGTCATCGAGTACAGCTCAGCGTTCTACACCATTGTCCCCTCCAAGCTGGTCACCAAGCTTAGGACCCTGGCATTGAAGAACTCCCTCTGCAACTGGATTCTGGACTTCCTGACGGGCTGCCCCCAGGTGGTGAGGGTAGGCAACAACACCTCCATCACGCTGACCCTCAAAATGGGGGATCCACAGGGGTGTGTGCTTTGTCCCCTCCTGTACTCCCTGTTCGCCCATGACTGCGTGGCCCCGCACGACTCCAACACTATCATCAAGTTTGCTGACGACACAACATTGGTAGGCCTGATCACCGGCAACGATGACACAGCCTACAGGGAGGAGGTCAGTGACCTGGCAGTGTGGTTTTGGAACAACAACCTCTCCCTCAACGTCAGTAAGACCAAGGAGCTGATAGTGGACTAGAGGAAACATTGACGGGGCTGCAGTGGAGGGGGTCAAGAGCTTCAATGGTCCACTCACACAGTCATAAAGAAGATGCAACAGCGCCTCTTCCCCCTCAGGAGGTTAAAAAGGTTTGGCATGGCCCCTCAATTCCTAAAAATGTTCTACAGCTGAACCATTGAGAGCATGTTGACTGGCTGCATCACTGCTTGGTATGCCAACTGCACCGCCCTCGATCGCATGGCTCTACAGAGGGTGGTGCGGAGAGCCCAGTACATCACTGGGACCGAGCTCCCTGCCATCCAGGACCTCTATAAGCCGGTGTGAAAGGAAGTCCTGGAAAATTGTTAAAGACTCCAGCCACCAAAGTCATAGACTGTTCTCTCTGCTTCCGCATGGCAAGCTGTGCATCAAGTCTGACACCAACAGGCTCCTGAACAGCTTCTATCCCCAAGCCATAAGACTGCTAAACAGCTCACAGAATGGCTATATTGACTACCTGAGTTGACCATTGTATTTTATTTTTGCACTGATTCAAGACTCTACACTCACGCACACTGTCACTCCAACACACACATAACACATGCACACACATTTATACTGACTCCACACACACAATCATCATATATGAGGCTGCTACTCTGTTTATCATATATCCTGATGCCTAGTCACCTTACCACTATACATATCTACCTCTACTACTCCAGTATCCCTGCACATTGTAAATAAGAGTGTCTCAGTATGGGTTTGGTTGGGTCAGTGCAGTGCAGTGGGAGCTTTCATACCTCCTCTCCCAATGCTCCCTCCACCACTCTTTTCGATGTTTATTTTTAATTTTTTTTACCCCTTTTTTCTCCCCAATTTCGTGGTATTCAATTGGTAGTAGTTACAGTCTTTTCTCATCTCTGCAACTCCTGTACGAACTAGGGGCGAAGGTCGCGAGCCATGCGTCCTCCGAAACACAACCCAACCAAGCTGCACTGCTTCTTGACACAATGCCCATCCAACCCGGAAGCCAGCCGCAGCAATGTGTCGGAGGAAACACCGTACACCTGGCAACCGTGTCAGCGTGCACTGCGCCCGGCCCGCCACAGGAGTCGCTAGTGCGCAATGAGACAAGGATATCACTGCCGGCCAAACTCTCCCTAACCCGGACGACGCTATGCCAATTGTGTGCCGCCTCATGAGCCTCCCGGTCACGGCCGGCTGCGACAGAGCCTGGGCTCGAACCCAGAATCTCTAGTGGCACAGCTAGCACTGCGATGTAGTGCCTTAGACTAGAGGTCGACAGATTAATCGGAATGGCTGATTAATTAGGGCCGATTTCAAGTTTTCATAACAATCGGAAATCGGTATTTTTGGACGCTGATTTGGCCGATAAAAAAAATTACAAATGTAACACCTTTATTTAACTAGGCAAGTCAGTTAAAAACACATTCTTATTTTCAATGACGGCCTAGGAACGGTGGGTTAACTGCCTTGTTCAGGGGCAGAACGACAGATTTTTACCTTGTCAGCTCGGGGTTTCAATTTTTCAACCTTACAGTTAACTAGTCCAACGCTCTAACCACCTGCTTTACATTGCACTCCACGAGGAGCCTGCCTGTTACGCGAATGCAGTAAGAAGCCAAGGTAAGTTGCTAGCTAGCATTAAACTTATCTTATAAAAAACAATCAATCAATCATAATCACTAGTTAACTACACATGGTTGACGATATTACTAGTTTATCTAGCCTGTCCTGCGTTGCATATAATCGCTTAGGTACACGTTGCTCCAACGTGTACCTAACCATAAACATCAATGCCTTTCTTAAAATCAATACACAAGTATATATTTTTAAACCTGCATATTAAGTTAATATTGCCTGCTAACATGAATTTCTTTTAACTAGGGAAAATGTGTCACTTCTCTTGCAACAGAGTCAGGGTATATGCAGCAGTTTGGGCCGCCTGGCTCGTTGCGAACTGTGAAGACTATTTCTTCCTAACAAAGACAGCCGACTTCACCCAAACGTGGGATGATTTAACAAAAGGGCATTTGCGAAAAAAGAACAATCGTTGCACGAATGTACCTAACCATAAACATCAATGCCTTTCTTAAAATCAATACACAGAAGTATATATTTTTAAACCTGCATATTTAGCTAAAAGAAATCCAGGTTAGCAGGCAATATTAATCAGGTGAAATTGTGTCACTTCTCTTGCGTTCATTGCACGCAGAGTCAGGGTATATGCAACAGTTTGGGCCGCCTGGCTCGTTGCAAACTAATTTGCCAGAATTTTACGTAATTATGACATAACATTGAAGGTTGTGCAATGTAACAGGAATATTTAGACTTATGGATGCCACCCGTTAGATAAAATACAGAACGGTTCCATATTTCACTGAAAGAATAAACGTGATAGTTTCCGGATTCGACCATATTAATGACCTAAGGCTCGTATTTCTGTGTGTTATTATGTTATAATTAAGTCTATGATTTGATAGAGCAGTCTGACTGAGCGATGGTAGGCACCAGCAAGCTCATAAGCATTCATTCAAACAGCACTTTCGTTTTGCCAGCAGCTCTTCGCAATGCTTCAAGCATTGCGCTGTTTATGACTTCAAGCCTATCAACTCCCGAGATTAGGCTGGTGTAACCCATGTGAAATGGCTAGCTAGTTAGCGGGGTGCGAGCTAATCGCGTTTCAAACTTCAAACGTGACTTGCTCTGCATGGGTAACGCTGCTTCGAGGGTGACTGTTGTCGATGTGTTCCTGGTTCGAGCCCAGGTAGGAGCGAGGAGAGGGACGGAAGCTATACTGTTACACTGGCAATACTAAAGTGCCTATAAGAACATCCAATAGTCAAAGGTATATGAAATACAAATCGTACAGAGAGAAATAGTCCTATAATTCCTATAATAACTACAACCTAAAACTTCTTACCTGGGAATATTGAAGACTCATGTTAAAAGGAACCACCAGCTTTCATATGTTCTCATGTTCTGAGCAAGGAACTTAAACGTTAGCTTTCTTACATGGCACATATTGCACTTTTACTTTCTTCTCCAACACTTTGTTTTTGCATTATTTAAACCAAATTGAACATGTTTCATTATTTATTTGAGTTTAAATAGATTTTATTGATGTATTATATTAAGTTAAAATAAGTGTTCATTCAGTATTGTTGTAATTGTCATTATTAAAAATAAAAATAATCGGCCGATTAATCGGTATTGGCGGTTTTTTGGGCCCTCCAATAATCGGTATCGGCGTTGAAAAATCATAATCGGTCGACCTCTACCTTTGACCACTGCGCCACTCGGGAGGCCTCTTTTCGCTGTTTCTATTGCTCACCTTCCCTATCTCCTTTGTCTCTCGCTCCACTTGATTACACAGCTATTCCCTCCCTGGTTGTTACTCTCTGTCCTTAGTTTACTTATTCTTTTTCACACCCATTGCCCTCTCTCTCTACCCACTGTCCCTCCCTTCCTGGCTACCTTCTTTCTCCAAACTCCTCCCAGATCTCTCCCTCCCAGTTATGTAACAGTTGGAATGGTAGCAGCCGCTCGGCCCCAGTGCTCCATAAACCCGATTCCTCATCCTGCTCTTTCTCCCCCACCTCCTCCTCTTCCTCAAGGCTAGAGTTCACCCAAACACACTGACACAGCTGGCTGCCTGTAGCACCCCCTCAGAGGATGACAGCTACAGTCTGCTCCACGCACGCATACACACACTACAAACAAAAATTTAACTCTGGTCACGAGCTCGCTAATTGTCTTCCTTCCATTGAAAATAGACTGGCGATGGTAGCTAGGTCGCTGATACTGTCGGCAAATGTGCACCCTAGGTTATTCAAATCAAATCCACGTTTATTTGTCACCTGCGCCGAATACAACAGGTGTAGACCTTACAGTGAAATGCTTACTTACAGGCTCTAACCAATAGTGTGAAAAAAAGGTATATGTGTGTGTGTGTGTGTGTAGGTAAGTAAAGAAATAAAACAACAGTAAAAAGACATTTGAAAATAAGAGTAGCAAGGCTATATACAGACACCGGTTAGTCAGGCTTATTGTGGTAGTATGTACATGTGGGTATGGTTAAAGTGACTATGCATATATGATGAACAGAGAGTAGCAGTAGCGTAAAAGAGGGGTTAGCGGGTGGTGGGACACAATGCAGATAGCCCGGTTAGACAATGTGCGGGAGCACTGGTTGGTCGGGCCAATTGAGGTAGTATGTACATGAATGTATAGTTAAAGTGACTATGCATACAAGATAAACAGAGACTAGCAGCAGCGTAAAAAGAGGGGTGGGGGGGGCACACAATGCAAATAGTCCGGGTAACCATTTGGTTACCTGTTCAGGAGTCTTATGGCTTGGGGGTACAAACTGTTGAGAAGCCTTTTTGTCCTAGACTTGGCACTCCGGTACCTCTTGCCATGCGGTAGTAGAGAGAACAGTCTATGACTTGGGTGGCTGGGGTCTTTGACAATTTTCAGGGCCTTCCTCTGACACCGCCTGGTGTAGAGGTCCTGGATGGCAGGCAGCTTTGCCCCAGTGATGTACTGGGCCGGACGCACTCTGTAGTGCCTTGCGGTCGGAGGCCGAGCAATTGCCGTAACAGGCAGTGATGCAACCAGTCAGGATGCTCTCGATGTTGCAGCTGTAGAACCTTTTGAGGATCTCAGGACCCATGCCAAATCTTTTTAGTTTTCTGAGGAGGAATAGGCTTTGTCGTGCCCTCTTCACGACTGTCTTGGTGTGTTTGGACCATTCTAATTTGTTGTTGATGTGGACACCAAGGAATTTGAAGCTCTCAACCTGCTCCACTACAGCCCCGTCGAAGAGAATGGGGACATGCTCGGTGCTCCTTTTCCTGTAGTTCACAATCATCTCCTTAGTCTTGGTTACGATGAGGGATAGGTTGTTATTCTGGCACCACCCGGCCAGGTCTCTGACCTCCCTATAGGCTGTCTCGTCGTTGATCAGGCCTACCACTGTTGTGTCATCAGCAAACTTAATGATGGTGTTGGAGTGCCTAGCCATGCAGTCGTGGGTGAGCAGGGAGTACAGGAGGGGACTGAGCACGCACCCCTGGGGAGCTCCAGTGTTGAGGATCAGCGTGGCAGATGTGTTGCTACCTACCCTCACCACCTGGGGGCGGCCCGGCAGGAAGTCCAGGATCCAGTTGCAGAGGGAAGCACAATTGGTTAGGAGACCGTAAAACGGCGCCCATCTTCTCAGGCGCCATTACTGTAGTTCCTTCATAAATAGAGCAGGTGTCTGTGCATGTCTGGACATGTGTGTGTGTGCGCGTGTGAGAGAGAAAAAAAGGGGAGACAGTGGCAAGAATGGCACAAACTGGTTACTGTAAACAGCCTGGCCGCGCACCGGTCTACTGGAAACAGCCTGGCTGCTCCAGTCTACTGTAAACAGCCTGGCTGCTCCAGTCTACTGTAAACCGCCTGGCTGCTCTGGTCTACTGCAAACTGCCTGGCTGCTTTGGTCTACTGTAAACAGCCTGGCTGCTCTGGTCTACTGTAAACCGCCTGGCTGCTTTGGTCTACTGTAAACAGCCTGGCTGCTCCGGTCTACTGTAAACAGCCTGGCTGCTCTGGTCTACTGTAAACCGCCTGGCTGCTCTGGTCTACTGTAAACCGCCTGGCTGCTCTGGTCTACTGTAAACAGCCTGGCTGCTCCGGCCTACTGTAAACAGCCTGGCTGCTCTGGTCTACTGTAAACAGCCTGGCTGCTCTGGTCTACTGTAAACCGCCTGGCTGCTCCGGTCTACTGTAAACCGCCTGGCTGCTCTGGTCTACTGTAAATAGGTCCAGGGGAGAGGCAGGGGCACCCAGCTACAGTCTCCTATGTTATTAAACTGCTCTGGGCTTCTGACACAGACACACAAATAGCTATAGGAACACACAGTACACACACAACACAAACATTTCTAAATGCATCCATCACAACAGGCCTAATGGGTAGCTCTCGGCACTATGGGAGTATGTCTGGGGATGGGTGACTCTACTGCTTCACTGCCTTGTAAACAAGACATGCATCCTTCTCTGTCCTACTTCCTCCCTCTCCATCATCTCTCTGACCCTCATTGGCCAATCCATATCCTCCTAGGTTTCTCCCTCCCTCTCCGTCTCTTTCTCTCCCTTTCTGTCTCTCTCTAATGCCTTCCCTCTTCCTCTTTGGTCGAGCTATATCCCCAGGGTTGACAATGTCTTAGCCAATGGCAATGTCTCGCCATGTCCTTCCATTATCAATAGCTTCCATAGCTTCTGTTAGGATCCTGAATACACCAGACAGCCTTTCTTACACAACAGACATTACTAACAGTGTTTCATAAGCTCCAAGTGCACGTCACATGACCAAAACATCACCTGGGACTACCCCTAACTGCTTAGGCATATGTAAACACCAGAAACACTTGCACACAGGGCTGTGCACAGCCTTTTCAGGGGGAAGGTGCTCAAAATGACAAGCATTACACTGACAACATGTACCAGTAAACCAACCACCCACAAGAACACTTTTACTTTGGACTGCAGGATAAGTGTCACTCCTCTCAGCTCAGGCATCTGCTCTGTCTCAGACCCTGGCATTGGGCATGGCTCTGCCTGTCTGCCACAACACACACACACTCTCTCTCTCTCTCTCTCTCTCTCTCTCTCTCAGGTCATATGTTTACATTGCCAAAGCAAATGGAATAGACAATAAACAAAGAAACATTAGTTAACATTACACTCACAAAAGTTAAAAGAATATAGACATTTCACGTTATACTATTCGCTATGTACAGTATTGTAACAATGTGCAAGTAGTTGAAGTACGAAAGGGAAGATAAATAAACAGATAAATATTGGTGGTATTTACAATTTGTTTGTGCTCCACTGGTTGCCCTTTCCTCATGGCAACAAGCCACACATCTTGCTGCTGTGACTGCACACTGTGGTATTTTACCTAACAGATATGGGAGTTTATCGATGTCTGATTTGTTTTTAAATTCTTTGTGGGTCTCTGTGATCTGTTGGAAATATGTGTCTCTAATGTGGTCTCTCTCTCTGTCTGTTACTTCCATGTGGCTCAATGCAGCATGTTATCTCTTAACTTCTGACAGACAGAACAGGCCCTGGTCACTATAATGGCTTGCTAGACCCTGTATCCTCTCTAGACTGCATACATATGATAAGATATATAATGTAGATATAGGATAAAGCTGAGAGCAGCAGCAGAGTTTTTGGTTTGTTAAATCCTACTTCCTGAGCGCAGGAAAGCATGCAATGTTGTGTTTATTACACATGAATAACGTATATGGGGAAGATAATTCCTCTTGTCCTCCCTAATAAAAAGTAACCTTTCCTCACAAGGCATTGGTTTTGGCCAACAGATAACATGCCAAACGATGTTTCTAACAGCATAATTGGCAGACTGCAATTCGTGATTTGGAGTACTGACTAACTGAATCACTGATAGAGTGGTACAGCAACCTAGCTTAGCCTAACCATCTTAATGATCTACAGGCCGTGTGTGTGTGTGTGTGTGTGTGTGTGTGTGTGTGTGTGTGTGTGTGTCATTTGATACGTTTTTTGATAGATGTCATCATCCACAAACCAACAATCAATCTGCTTTTCAGCTTTTCTTCTATGAAAGACTGCATGTTGAAACATTGCAGGATGCAGAAAGCTGCTGGAGACTATAACATACTATTAAATTGGCATCAATGGACGGTGTTTTGTGTGACTGCTGATGAGCGACCATTCATAACCAAACATCGGATTATTCATATTCTCTACAGTATGAGACCCAATATATTGTTCACTGATAGGAGACCTGCAGGCCACTGATGCATAAGCATTTTCATTGCTGACAAGAATTATCCCCAAAATATACACTAGATTACTCGAAAACAAACGTGAAATTAGTTAAAATTGTGAGAAAAAACACGTTAATGTGGAGATAAGGGTAAGTGGGTACACCCCAAACAGGTGCAATAGTCTTGCGTAACAGACCAAGCCCATTGCTGCACCACAACCGAATGCAAGCAGTTCCCGAGCAGCACGGGTCCTGCTGCTCGGGAATCGAGCATCATTATTGCTTGTTACATTGTCATTGTAGTCTATTGTTGACAGCTCTAAACTTTGGGAAACATTCAAGCAGTGAGTTGTATCACAACCTCCTAATGCAAAAACAGAAACAAAAAGTAAACACGCGACCATTATGCCTGCAACACTGTTGCACTGTCATCCTCCCTACCTTCCGACTGTTCCGGTACTGACCCACATGTCCCTCCGCGCGTGGTTCGCCCGTCACATTAACCCGGCGCGAGAAAGGAGTGGTGCGGAGGAAAGAAGAGGCTGCCAACTCGAGAGCCTTGGCTTGAGAGAACTAGCTTGGTAGAGCGAATGTTGCACAGAAACTCAGCGCTAAAACAAAGGTAGCATTTTCCTTCCTTTCACTTCAGATTGCTCACTGACTAATTTAGCATCTAGCTAAAGCAGTAAGTAACTCTGTACTTTTGCCTAAACTGCTCTTATTTGGTAAAATATCAACCATAAGCCTAACTATCTCCTCGGTGAACTACGTGTCTATGAGTTTATGTCTCTCCAGCTGATTTCTTCAAAGGCACGCCCCCTTGGTGTGCGTCATGATGTCTTGGCGACGGGGAGCCAATGGTAAGGAGTCGTGCTCTTCCTGTTACCGCCCTAAAGCAGTTTCCCCGCCCATTAACAACCAAAAAGGAATTACGCCGATACTAAAATGTATACCAAACAAAAAACATTGATTTCAAAGTTTAACAAACCATAGAACTCTATGCATAAGGACTACTTTTCACAATTTCCCCTGAATATTTTACAAGAACACATTTGCAGGAATAACTGTGCAGATAACAACGTTCGGTAACAGAATAAAACTGAGGGAGATTTTACCATAATACTAAATGTTGCATCTGCACAGTTTTTCTCAGTAAATGTTTTTTTTTTTTTTTTGTCTCAGTGTAATTCTGTTATCATGGAATTGCCCCTTGTCAACAGCATTGCCACAAGTGTCTTTTGGCACAAACTGTAGATGAAACAAGTGGAACATCTATTTATGATTTTCAAATATTATACAAAGTATATTACACAGTTCTTGATGGCATATTATTTGATCTCTTATTGAAGAAAGCTAACCAAAGACTATAGGACACTTCACTCCCCAAAACATGACTAGGATACTTCACTCCCAAAACATGACTATGGTACTTCACTCCCCAAAAACGATGTGAAATGGCTAGTTAGTTAGCGGTGGTGCGCGCTAATAGCATTTCAATCAGTGACGTCACTCGCTCTGAGACTTGAAGTAGGGTTTCCCCTTGCATTGCAAGGGCCGTGGCTTTTGTGGCGCGATGGGTAACGGTGCTTCGTGGGGTGTCAGTGGTTGATGTGTGCAAGGGTCCCTGGTTCGAGCCCGGGTTGGGGCGAAGAGAGAGACGGAACCTACACTGTTACACACACACACCCGCACAGTCGTGAAGAGGGCAAGCAATAATGATGCTCGATTCCCCCCCCTCAGGACGCTGAAAAGATTTGGCATGGGCCCCTCAAAAAGTTCTACAGATGCACCATCGAGAGCATCTTGACTAGCTGCATCACCGCCTGGTCTGGCAAATGCAACGCCCTTGACCAAAAAGCGCTACAGAGTGTGGTGTGGACAGCCCAGTACATCATTGGGGCCGAGCTCCCTGCCATCCAGGAACTCTATATCATATTATCTATATCAGAGGAAGGCCCGAAAACTGACCAACTGAGACAGCTTCTACCCTCAAGCCATAAGACTGCCAAATAGCCAGACTGCTAAATAGTCAATTAATGGTACCCAAACTGTCTGCACTGACTCTATCTTGCACTGACCCTACGCACACTCACTAGACTATATATACACACCATACACACACTCACGCACACTACATTGACACTCACACACATTCACATACACTACAGTACATAAGCGCACACACACACACACTTTTACACATAACTTTCTGCTTATATTCTGTTCTTTATTTTATTCTTATTATTGTCTATCCTGATGCCTAGTCACTTTACCCTGCCTTCATGTACATTTCTACCTCAAATACCTTATTATTATCTATCCTGATGCCTAGTCACTTTACCCTGCTTTCATGTACATATCTACCTCAAATACCTTATTATTATCTATCCTGATGCCTAGTCACTTTACCTGCCTTCATGTACATATCTACCTCAAATACCTTATTATTATCTATCCTGATGCCTAGTCACGTTACCCTGTCTTTATGTACATATCTACCTCAAATACCTTATTATTATCTATCCTGATGCCTAGTCACTTTACCCTGCCTTCATGTACATATCTACCTCAAATACCTTATTATTATCTATCCTGATGCCTAGTCACGTTACCCTGCCTTCATGTACATATCTACCTCAAATACCTGGTACCTCTGCACATTGACCTGTATATCGCTCCATTCTTGTGTATTTTATTTTATTCCTCTTGTGTTACTATTTTTTTTTTTTTTTTTTTAACTCTGCATTGTTGGGAAAGGCTCGTAAGCAAGCATTTCTACAACAGTTGTATTCGGCACATGTGAGAAATAAAATTTGATTTGATTTGAATGACTACGTCATTTTTTTAAAGCAGACACTGAATATCCCTTTGAGCATAGTGAAGTTATTAATTACACTTTGTATGGTGTATCAATATACCCAGTCACTACAAAGATACAGGCGTCCTTCCTAACTCTGTTGCCGGAGAGGGATTTCACCATGAGGCCAAACTTTTTTTCAATTTTCGCCTAAAATGACATACCCAAATCTAACTGCCTGTAGCTCAGGACCTGAAGCAAGGATATGCATATTCTTCATACCATTTGAAAGGAAACACGTTGAAGTTTGTGGAAATGTGAAATGAATGTAGGAGAATATAACACACTCGATCTGATAAAAGATAATGCAAAGAAAAAAAACGTGTTTTTTTGTATTTTATTTGTACCATCATCATTGAAATGAAAGAGAAAGGCCATAATGTACACTGCTCAAAAAAATAAAGGGAACACTAAAATAACACATCCTAGATCTGAATGAATGAAATCATCTTTTTAAATACTTTTTTCTTTACATAGTTGAATGTGCTGACAACAAAATCATACAAAAATAATCAATGGAAATCCAATTTATCAACCCATGGAGGTCTGGATTTGGAGTCACACTCAAAATTAAAGTGGAAAACCACACTACAGGCTGATCCAACTTTGATGTAATGTCCTTAAAACAAGTCAAAATGAGGCTCAGTAGTGTGTGTGGCCTCCACGTGCCTGTATGACCTCCCTACAATGCCTGGGCATGCTCCTGATGAGGTGGCGGATGGTCTCCTGAGGGATCTCCTCCCAGACCTGGACTAAAGCATCCGCCAACTCCTGGACAGTCTGTGGTGCAACGTGGCGTTGGTGGATGGAGCGAGACATGATGTCCCAGATGTGCTCAATTAGATTCAGGTCTGGGGAACGGGCGGGCCAGTCCATAGAATCAATGCCTTCCTCTTGCAGGAACTGCTGACACACTCCAGCCACATGAGGTCTAGCATTGTCTTGCATTAGGAGGAACCCAGGGCCAACCGCACCAGCATATGGTCTCACAAGGGGTCTGAGGATCTCATCTCGGTACCTAATGGCAGTCAGGCTACCTCTGGCGAGCACATGGAGGGCTGTGCGGCCCCCCAAAGAAATGCCACCCCACACCATGACTGACCCACCGCCAAACCGGTCATGCTGGAGGATGTTGCAGGCAGCAGAACGTTCTCCACGGCGTCTCCAAACTGTCACGTCTGTCACATGTGCTCAGTGTGAACCTGCTTTCATCTGTGAAGAGCACAGGGCGCCAGTGGCGAATTTGCCAATCTTGGTGTTCTCTGGCAAATGCCAAACGTTCTGCACGGTGTTGGGCTGTAAGCACAACCCCCACCTGTGGACGTCGGGCCCTCATACCACCCTCATGGAGTCTGTTTCTGACCGTTTGAGCAGACACATGCACATTTGTGGCCTGCTGGAGGTCATTTTGCAGGGCTCTGGCAGTGCTCCTCCTTGCACAAAGGTGGAGGTAGCGGTCCTGCTGCTGGGTTGTTGCCCTCCTACGGCCTCCTCCACGTCTCCTGATGTACTGGCCTGTCTCCTGGTAGTGCCTCCATGTTCTGAACACTACGCTGACAGACACAGCAAACCTTCTTGCCACAGCTCGCATTGATGTGCCATCCTGGATGAGCTGCACTACCTGAGCCAATTGTGTGGGTTGTAGACTCCGTCTCATGTTACCACTAGAGTGAAAGCACCGCCAGCATTCAAAAGTGACCAAAACATCAGCCAGGAAGCATAGGAACTGAGAAGTGGTCTGTGGTTACCACCTGCAGAACCACTCCTTTATTGGGGGTGTCTTGCTAATTGTCTATAATTTCCACCTGTTGTCTATTCCATTTGCACAACAGCATGTGAAATGTATTGTCAATCAGTGTTGCTTCCTAACTGGACAGTTTGATTTCACAGAAGTGTGATTGACTTGGAGTTACATTGTGTTGTTTAAGTGTTCCCTTTATTTTTTTGAGCAGTATATTATTTCAGCCCAGGTGCAATTTAGATTTTAGCAACTAGATGGCAGCAGTGTATGTGCAAAGTTTTAGACTGATCCAATGAACCATTGTATTTATGTTCAAAGTTTTGTATCAAGAATGCCCAAATGTGCCTAATTGGTTTCTTAATAACTTTTCAAGTTCATAACTGTGCACTGTTCTCAAACAATAGCATGGTATTCTTTCACTGTAATAGCTACTGTAAATTGGACAGTGCAGTTTAGATTAACAAGAATTTAAGCTTTCTGCCAATATCAGATATGTCTATGTCCTGGGAAATCTTCTTACTTACAACCTAATGCTAATTGCATTAGCCCACGTTAGCTCAACCGTCCCGCTGGGGACCCACCAATCCTGTAGAGGTTCAGTTACAGTTTAATGGCTGTGATAGGAGAAAACTGAGGATGGATCAACAACATTGTAGTAACTACACAATACTAACCTAAATTACAGAGCGAAAAGAAGGAAGCCTGTATAGAATAAAAATATTCCAAAACATACATCTTGCTTGTAATAAGGCACTAAAGTACAACTGCAAAAAACGTGCAAAAGAAATTAACCTCAATACAAAGCGTTATGTTTGGGGCAAATCCAACACACTCATCACTGAGTACCACTCTTCATATTTTCAAACATGGGGGGGCTTGCATCATGTTATGGGTATGCTTGTCATCAGAAAAGACTAGGGAGTTTTGTAGGATAAAAATACATAGAATAGAGCTAAGCACAGGCAAAATCCTATAGGAACACCTGGTTCAGTCTGCTTTCCAACAGACACTGGAAGACAAATTCACCTTTCAGTAAGACAATAACCTAAAACACAACGCCAAATCTACACTGGCGTTGTTTACCAAGACGACATTGAATGTTTCTGAGTGGCCAAGTTACAGTTTTGTCTTAAATCGACTTGAACAACTATGTCAAGACTTGAAAATGGTTGCATAGCAATGATCAACAACCAACTTGACAGAACTTGAATTCTTTCATAACAATGTGCAAAGATTTTACAATCCAGGTGGGCAAAGCTCTTAGAGACTTACTTAGCAAGACTCATAGCTGTAATCACTGCCAAAGATGATTCTAACATGTATTGACTCAGAGGTGTGAATATTTGTGTAAATTAGATATTTCTGTATTTTACTTCCAATAAATTAGCAAAACTTTTTTTTTTACATGTCACTTTGTCATTATAGGGTATTGTGTGGAATTCAGGCTGTAACACAACAAAATGTGGAATAATCCAAGCAGAATGAATACTTTCTGAAGGCACTGTATGTGAGATCATTGGCATGGCAACGTGCTACCACACACAGCAACACCAACAGTCATGTGCTCAGCCACCACTGTAAATACAGGAGCACAGAGATGGCACTGTAGATGAGAAAGGTAAGCCTCCCTCACCTGTATAATAAACTAGACATTATTTTTCATGATCGGAACGTCTGGGAATTCAGTGCCTGGAACATTAAGCTATACCACAGGGGATGAAGTGCCACTGTGTTGCCAAGAATAAACATTTATTTAACGTAACGCATTACTTTATATTTTCATTATAAGGGCATAGATTTAACACTTAAAGCCGGAATCCTTAATTGAAACAATAACAAAGTGAACACCCTGCTTGTGTTTTGGTAAAAAGCTGAGGGATGGACATGGAGAAATGTAACCACTCTCAAAATGATACTTTTAACCATGTGTTGAGGCTTTACCGTGTTTGTTTAAATTAACTTTGCTTACAATCATTGGAGTATAACAAGTTGAACTAAGCTCATGAGGCATTTATAAGTTATATTCTTCGAGAATCAATGGGTATATATCATTAGGTTATAAGTCCAAAAAATTGATGTAGCAACTAAGGATTCTAGCTTTAAAGGTAGAGTCAGCGTTATGACGTAAATGCAGAAAGTAAACAGCATAGTGGGTCAATTTCCGCAACAACTAAGGGCGTTGAAGCACGAGGCTCAACTTCTCCACTGTTTTGGTCCAGTGGCTACCACGTTGTACAAGTGTGAAGCAAACCTGTGCCCACACGCCGATACTGTGTGTCTCGCTCATCACAATATCTGCGGTGCTGCACGTGGCAAAGTAATTTCACTGAGTCTACCTTTGACTACATGCACTGTGACCAGACAATGTGTCCTGTAGGACGTTTATTTAAATTATAATTACTTCGCCACTGTGGCCTATTTATTGCCTTACCTCCTTACTTCATTTGCACACACTGTATACAATTTTTTTTATTGTGTTATTGACTGTACGTTTGTTTATCCAATGTGTAACTCTGTGTTGTTGTTTTTGTCACACTGCTTTGCTTTATCTTGGACAGGTCGCAGTTGTAAATGAAAACTTGTTCTCAACTGGCCTACCTGGTTAAATAAAAAGGTGAAATAAATAAATAAATATTTTGGCATCACATGCCTTTGGCCTATGCATGACAGTGCTGATGTTGGCCCAATATTTCCAATGTTCTCATCTGATGCACAAAAAATCCTCTGGATGAAAATGTCATTAAAGGTGGGAATTATAGGACCAATATTTAAATGCTACCTAAAAATACCCTTTACTGATTGTATGAGGTAAATAAGACTGACATCTCCTGGTGGAACTAGGTACTGCACGTTCCAAAAGAATGTAGGAGAAAAACATGTTTTGGTGCTGATAGGTAGTTCTGTCATTCTGTAGTGATAGGCTGTTACTGCTAAGACTGTTCCCACAGTCTTATCAATGCAGTCACTCAGCCCTGTCCATCAGCCGACACACACATACACACGCACAGACTCACACACACACCTGCACACGAGTGTACGCACGCACGCACACACAGCCCTCACCAGACACACGGCACAGACTCACATGCACTCATGCACCCACCTGCAGACGCGTGTACGCACTCTCACACGGACACACACGCGCGCACACACACACACACACACACACACACACACACACACACACACACACACACACACACACACACACACACACACACACACACACACACACACACACACACACACACACACACACACACACACACACACACACACACACACACACACACACACTAGCCAGTCCTGAGAAAGCGCTGCCCCCTTGCCCCCTCTGGCATGGCACAAATGGAACCTCATGAATGATGGGATTGGAATGCTGCATAAAGCAGGGGGTCATGGTCTTACACTGAGGGCTATAACGTTAGAAGAGGCAGTGCTTGTTAAGGAGGTGCCTTGTGACAGAACTCTCAAGTGGCTTCCTTGTTCCAGTCGCAAGAAGCACTGGGCTTGTATCAGTGTTTTATTACTTTGTTATTGCAATTGTATTACACATTGTTATTAAATCATGTCTCTTTGCTGCTGTACTGTCATGAACTGTGGGTTGAGAATGATCCTTGCTGGTGTACTGTCATGAACTGTGGGTTGAGAATGATCCTTGCTGGTGTACTGTCATGAACTGTGGGTTGAGAATGATCCTTGCTGGTGTACTGTCATGAACTGTGGGTTGAGAATGATCCTTGCTGGTGTACTGTAATGAACTGTAGGTTGAGAATGATCCTTGCTGGTGTACTGTCATGAACTGTGGGTTGAGAATGATCCTTGCTGGTGTACTGTCATGAACTGTGGGTTGAGAATGATCCTTGCTGGTATACTGTAATGAACTGTGGGTTGAGAATGATCCTTGCTGGTGTACTGTCATGAACTGTAGGTTGAGAATGATCCTTGCTGGTGTACTGTCATGAATTGTGGGTTGAGAATGATCCTTGCTGGTGTACTGTAATGAACTGTAGGTTGAGAATGATCCTTGCTGGTGTACTGTCATGAACTGTGGGTTGAGAATGATCCTTGCTGGTGTACTGTCATGAACTGTGGGTTGAGAATGATCCTTGCTGGTATACTGTAATGAACTGTGGGTTGAGAATGATCCTTGCTGGTGTACTGTCATGAACAGTGGGTTGAGAATGATCCTTGCTGGTGTACTGTCATGAACTGTGGGTTGAGAATGATCCTTGCTGGTGTACTGTAATGAACTGTGGGTTGAGAATGATCCTTGCGGGTGTACTGTCATGAACTGTGGGTTGAGAATGATCCTTGCTGGTGTACTGTAATGAACTGTGGGTTGAGAATGATCCTTGCTGGTGTACTGTAATGAACTGTGGGTTGAGAATGATCCTTGCTGGTGTACTGTAATGAACTGTGGGTTGAGAATGATTGAGGCCATAGATTAAGGAAGAGAGTTATCTTATCTAAACAAAGTCAATTATTTCCTAAAAATACAGTGGCCGTCACATAAACATAAGACTGGGAAATATGCTCTGCCATATTTGTTGATTTAGCTATCTTCAACACACACACACACACACACATTTACACAGGCTGCTGGAGCAGTAGGGGAGCCTTGCTGACTAGGCCACAGTATGTCTGTCTGTCTGTCTGTCTGTCTGTCTGTCTGTCTGTCTGTCTGTCTGTCTGTCTGTCTGTCTGTCTGTCTGTCTGTCTGTCTGCCTGCCTGCCTGCCTGCCTGCCTGCCTGCCTGCCTGCCTGCCTGCCTGCCTGCCTGCCTGCCTGCCTGTGTCTCCTTCCCTCTGTGCCCAGACCATGAATCCCAGACCCCGAGAACATTCACCCAACAGCTCCCTAAAATGAGCCACATTCAGACACTGACACTACCCCCAATCCCTGTCAGCTCAGCCCACTGTCCTATGTCCCGTGCTTCAGTCTCAATCCCTGTCAGCTCAGCCCACTGTCCTATGTCCTGTGCTTAAGTCTCAATCCCTGTCAGCTCAGCCCACTGTCCTGTGTCCCGTGCTTCAGTCTCAATCCCTGTCAGCTCAGCCCACTGTCCTATGTCCTGTGATTCAGTCTCAAACCCTGTCAGCTCAGCCCACTGTCCTATGTCCTGTGCTTCAGTCTCAATTCCTGTCAGCTCAGCCCACTGTCCTATGTCCCGTGCTTCAGTCTCAATCCCTGTCAGTTCAGCCCACTGTCCTATGTCCTGTGCTTCAGTCTCAATCCCTGTCAGCTCAGCCCACTGTCCTATGTCCTGTGCTTCAGTCTCAATCCCTGTCAGCTCAGCCCACTGTCCTATGTCCTGTGCTTCAGTCTCAATCCCTGTCAGTTCACCCCACTGTCCTATGTCCTGTGCTTCAGTCTCAATCCCTGTCAGCTCAGCCCACTGTCCTATGTCCCGTGCTTCAGTCTCAATCCCTGTCAGCTCAGCCCACTGTCCTATGTCCTGTGCTTCAGTCTCAATCCGTCAGCTCAGCCCACTGTCCTATGTCCCGTGCTTCAGTCTCAATTCCTGTCAGCTCAGCCCACTGTCCTATGTCCTGTGCTTCAGTCTCAATTCCTGTCAGCTCAGCCCACTGTCCTATGTCCTGTGCTTCAGTCTCAATCCCTGTCAGCTCAGCCCACTGTCCTATGTCCCGTGCTTCAGTCTCAATCCCTGTCAGCTCAGCCCACTGTCCTATGTCCTGTGCTTCAGTCTCAATCCGTCAGCTCAGCCCACTGTCCTATGTCCCGTGCTTCAGTCTCAATTCCTGTCAGCTCAGCCCACTGTCCTATGTCCCGTGCTTCAGTCTCAATCCCTGTCAGCTCAGCCCACTGTCCTATGTCCCATGCTTCAGTCTCAATCCCTGTCAGCTCAGCCCACTGTCCTATGTCCTGTGCTTCAGTCTCAATCCCTGTCAGCTCAGCCCACTGTCCTATGTCCTGTGCTTCAGTCTCAATCCCTGTCAGCTCAGCCCACTGTCCTATGTCCCGTGCTTCAGTCTCAATCCCTGTCAGCTCAGCCCACTGTCCTATGTCCCGTGCTTCAGTCTCAATCCCTGTCAGCTCAGCCCACTGTCCTTGAGACTTTTACTCAAGTAGAATTTTACTGGGTGACGTTCACTTTTACTTGAGTCATTTTCTATTAAGTTATCTTTACTTTTATGCAAGTATGACAATTGGGTACTTTTTCCACCACTGGTCAAAACACCCAGCATCTTGCACCTCCACACCCACAGAGAGCTCCCCTCAGACACCATGTGACAGCCAGAAGCCTCCACACTGACACAAGTAGGTCAGTGTCATAGTGGGCCATCCAACAGTCCCCCAAAACCAGTGAAGAGATAGGCTTACCATAGAATCAACTCTCAATTCCACGCTGTCAGACATAGCCAGAAAGCTTGAGGAAGTTTGGAAGTCAGCAGGGAGATAGTTTTTATTTTGTTTTGCAAAGGGAAGTGGAGTTTGCTGCTTGCTTGTCCTCAGGGAAACGTAGTGGTCAAAGGTGAGGGGTGAAGATGATGCTACTGGAGGGGCAGGCGACCTTGTTGGGAAAAGTGAAGCTTGCATTCCTAAATACACACACACACACGCACGTGCACACACACACACACACACACACACACACACACACACACACACACACACACACACACACACACACACACACACAGTGTGTGTCAGCCCAGCTGTCAGTAAACAGTATGTGTCTCACTAGTCCTAATGAGGACATATCAGTCTCTGCACACAGCACAACAACATAGCCTCCATGATACAGGAAACACACATTTGACCAGTATGTAACTGTTGTGGGGTATGAGGTTGTATTGTACAATGGAGGGCACCTCAGTTCCTTCTTCTGATGCATTACTCAATTTAATGTTATAGTTGTCATTTGTAATGCTGTACTTTATATTGGTTGTACTATTGTGTAGGCATATATAGAACAGCAGATATTGAAGGCAAGGACTTTAGGTCCTACATACTTTTGCTTGTGATATCCATGCCTTTTGCTCTACAACTTTATAGTATGCACTGACAAAAGGCCTTTCTGCTGGGTAAGATCTTAGGCCATATTCACAAAGCGTCTCAGCATAGGAATCTTGAATTTTATTAGGAGCCCCATTGGCTGACACCATGACGTGAGCTAATCTTCCTGTGGTCCAACACAGAACTAAAAACACATTACAAACAATTACAGAATGACAGGGCCCCGAGTAGGAGAGCTGATCTAGGATCAGTTTGGATATGGCCATGAGCTAGACTGCTAGCTAGACTGCTAGCTAGACTGCTAGCTAGACTGCTAGCTACTGCTAGCTACTGCTAGCTAGACTGCTAGCTAGACTGCTAGCTACTGCTAGCTACTGCTAGCTAGACTGCTAGCTAGACTGCTAGCTAGACTGCTAGCTACTGCTAGCTACTGCTAGCTAGACTGCTAGCTAGACTGCTAGCTAGACGACTATAACCCACCTGTCCACGTCAGTAGCTGTGATGAGAGGTTGTGATGAATGCAGCTATGCAGGGAATGTGAAGTGACTTAGAGGGAAGAGGATGTGTTGTGTTTAAATGCCTTGTGTCTCAGTGTTGTAAAACGGTCCTCTGATGATGATGCCAGCGGTGAGTTTTATCAAAGAGGCCCCATCCATGCCAAGCAGCAATGAGTGCTCAACCAACTGGTCCAAACACCTCACAGTGCTCAAGTCCAAACACCTCACAGTGCTCAAGTCCAAACACCTCACAGTGCTCAAGTCAAACACCTCACAGTGCTCAAGTCCAAACACCTCACAGTGCTCAAGTCCAAACACCTCACAGTGCTCAAGTCCAAACACCTCACAGTGCTCAAGTCCAAACACCTCACAGTGCTCAAGTCAAACAAGAAATTCCAGACATTGTTTTCTAGCTAAACTGTTTTTGTTTTGCTTCAGTGTTTGAAATGCCACAGCCCTAAGCGCAACACAGTTAATAAGAAGGACTTGGGGGAGGGGAGGTAGAGGCAGAGGGGTTTGAAGTGGACGCTCTGAATTCTTTACTGCTTTGATGTAGACAAACTGCACGGAACGATGATGAGACAAACTGCACGGAACGATGATGAGACAAACTACACGGAACGATGATGAGAAACTACACGGAACGATGATGAGAAACTACACGGAACGATGATGAGAAACTACACGGAACGATGATGAGACAAACTACACGGAACGATGATGAGACAAACTACACGGAACGATGATGAGAAACTACACGGAACGATGATGAGACAAACTACACGGAACGATGATGAGACAAACTACACGGAACGATGATGAGACAAACTACACGGAACGATGATGAGACAAACTACACGGAACGATGATGAGACAAACTACACGGAACGATGATGAGAAACTACACGGAACGATGATGAGAAACTACACGGAACGATGATGAGAAACTACACGGAACGATGATGAGAAACTACACGGAACGATGATGAGACAAACTACACGGAACGATGTCTGTGGATAGCCTGCCATGTGTCTGCGTCAACCCCCAACTCACTTACACACACCACCCTGTACTTACTGCCACAAGGGGAGCGAGGTTGCTCAGCCGTATCTTATAGGGACACATCCCCTCAGCGGGGAAAGGGGGACAAAGGTCAGCAGAGGTGCTCCTTACAGTGCGGCTCTGTCAAGTGCCAGTTCTAATCTCATTAAGGCTCCACTCAGCCGCTGTTACCCAGGCCAAACACACACACGTATGCAAGCACACAGCCCCATGACCTGCCCCTGCACTGGTCACACACACACACACACACACACACACACACACACACACACACACACACACACACACACACACACACACACACACACACACACACACACACACACACACACACACACAGGAAACCTCTGTATGACATAGGTCAGGGACACATACACAGCTCCCAGATTTAGGATTGGCATGACAAAACTCTATAAGGCCGGTATAGTGATCAAAACATCTAGGTCCAGAGTGTATAGTGTTTAAAGAGTAGAATCCAGTGAACATGTTCCCTCTATCACTCTGCATAATAAACACACACTAACCACTTGTCCCATACGTCCAGAGATCAGTCTGAAACGAGGTTCATCTGACAGAATTGTTCCCAACCTCATTTAGTACTCTAGATTACGTCCTTCAGTCGATCCATCACCCTGGATCAAAGAGTCACTTGACATGGGCAGCCGTAGCATCTGTATCCTACTGTATGCAGAGAGGTTCCTGATACAAGCAACCCTGCTTCTAGGCCCTATATCTTTCCACTGGCCTGTTTCACCATCCACTTACGAAGCATTTGCAGCCCTGTGCTACTTGTGGGATTGTTGGAATGTTCTTAACCTGTGTGAACTTCGAACAGATCCAAGCCGCTCTTCACACTTTGGCGAAAACATGTCACAGTAAAGCTTGGACTGGGGTTGAGACAACACACACAGTGAGAGGTAATGTAGCACTGATGTTGCTCGACCTCACCCTGACCAACCAGGATATGGAAGAGAATGGTACGATGCAGCTGGACTGGGACATGGTTGATGAGAAATTGTTCCTAATGTCATACATAGTAATGAAATGATGATAGATCTATTGTTGATATGTATTCCAGTGAGCAAGATTAATACCTCAACAAATATTACAGAGCAAGAGAGAGAGGATGAGAGAGAGAGAGAGAGAGAGAGGATGAGAGAGAGGATGAGAGAGAGAGAGAGAGAGAGAGAGAGAGAGAGAGAGAGAAAGAGAACGAGAGAGAGGACGAGAGAGAGAGAGAGAGGATGATAGAGAGGATGAGAGACAGGATGAGAGAGAGAGAGGATGAGAGAGAGAGAGGACGAGCGAGAGGACGAGAGAGAGAGAGAGAGAGAGAGAGCGAGAGAGAGGATGATAGAGAGGATGAGAGAGAGAGAGAGAGAGAGAGAGAGAGAGAGAGAGAGAGAGAGAGGAGAGAGAGAGAAAGAGGGAGAGAGAGGGAGGGAGAAAGAGGGAGAGAGAGACCTTGGAGAGGTGGAAGAGAGGGGGGCTTTTGGCAGAACCAGTGGTCAGTTTTCCAGAAACAGCCTGATCAAACACAGTCGCAGGCCAAGCCAAACACTTCTGGACTTCAGCCTGGTGGAGCTGCCTGCAGCCTGAGGCCACTGATCAGACTGTACAAGGTACAGTTCTGTAACCACACTGACAAACACAGGTCCTAACACACTGCAACGTTTCAGACAAAGTCAACAGAGAGAGAGAGACCGAGAGAGAGGGGAACAGGTTCAAGAGAAAGAGAGAGGGGGGAGAGGAAGAGAGAGAGAACATATTGTATCACAAGACAGTCTAGCTCAGTAAGAGAGACCCCACTCAATTCAATTCATAGGGGCTTTTCCCACTGCAACCAGGAAGGGCCTTTGTTGTGATTACTCCAAATAGCTTGAATGTTGTTTGTCTGATCTGCTTTGCTCTGTGTTCTTCATACTCTTCTACACACACACACACACACACCACCACCACACTCACACACACACATGTAGGGCTAGCACAATTCCTGTATAACTGTGTAACCGACAGTTATGGATGAAGACTGTCTTGAAAAATAA
The DNA here is from genome assembly GCF_901001165.1 of Salmo trutta. NCBI lineage: Eukaryota > Metazoa > Chordata > Actinopteri > Salmoniformes > Salmonidae > Salmo > Salmo trutta. Next base: position 34,785,616 of record NC_042983.1, on the reverse strand, counting down.
AATAACCGTCATTGACCGTTTTAAATTTCCTTTAAAAAAACAAAACAACTGACTGAAGACGGGACTGCCAGGCATTCTTAGGGTTAACAAACAGCTGACTGAAGACGGGACTGCCAGGCATTCTTAGGGTTAACAAACAGCTGACCGAAGACGGGACTGCCAGGCATTCTTAGGGTTAACAAACAGCTGACCGAAGACGGGACTGCCAGGCATTCTTAGGGTTAACAAACAGCTGACCGAAGACGGGACTGCCAGGCATTCTTAGGGTTAACAAACAGCTGACCGAAGACGGGACTGCCAGGCATTCTTAGGGTTAACAAACGCTGACCGAAGACGGGACTGCCAGGCATTCTTAGGGTTAACAAACAGCTGACCGAAGACGGGACTGCCAGGCATTCTTAGGGTTAACAAACAGCTGACCGAAGACGGGACTGCCAGGCATTCTTAGGGTTAACAAACAGCTGACCGAAGACGGGACTGCCAGGCATTCTTAGGGTTAACAAACAGCTGACCGAAGACGGGACTGCCAGGCATTCTTAGGGTTAACAAACAGCTGACCGAAGACGGGACTGCCAGGCATTCTTAGGGTTAACAAACAGCTGACCGAAGACGGGACTGCCAGGCATTCTTAGGGTTAACAAACAGCTGACTGAAGACGGGACTGCCAGGCATTCTTAGGGTTAACAAACAGCTGACTGAAGATGGGACTGCCAGGCATTCTTAGGGTTAACAAACAGCTGACCGAAGACGGGACTGCCAGGCATTCTTAGGGTTATGCGGTAACATGGACTCGCAAGGCCCCCTTCCCTGTAGCAGCAGCGCACATAGCAATAGAATGAATAGAACGGGCTTGGTACCTCTAACCCTGGCAATTTGACTGGGAAACTCATGGTCCTAGTCGGTATAAGAAAGAACATTGCGGCCCCGCCCGTCTGAGGGGAACGTAACCTATGGTTACCTAGGTTACCACATTGGCTCACAGCAAAAACTTAACCTTTTTCCAACTAAATGTTCTTGTTGTCTGGTTGTTTTATCAATTACAAATCTACATTTAAGAAAAGTACAACATGTCTAAAGATTATTTTTCAACATTGCCTGCTCCCGAGCGATCTCCCTACTTAGAACAACATAATACTGTAGGGCTTCCCTCATGCCCCTTTTCCTGATGACGCTAGCAGCCTCTTGAGTGAATGAGTGCTAGCTAGCTACCGAGCGGAAAATAAGCTAGCCAAAACCAACAACACAAACAAACAGACTATACAGCTACAAGTATTTAAAAAAAAAAGTTTTTTACATTTTTTAGTCATTTAGCAGAAGCTCTTATCCAGAGCAACTTACAGTAGTGAATGCATACATTTCATACATTTTTTTCCCATACTGGTCCCCCGTGGGAATCGAACCCACAACCCTGGCGTTGCAAACACCATGCTCTACCAACTGAGCCACACGGGACCGTAGCGAGTGGAGTTACAAACGAACTGTACTAAACAATTTAAATATCTTTTCCACACACATAGCTATGTTTAGTCCACTTGGACACTGTCCCCACATTTTCCACTCTACATGGGCTACCAACCATCACCACATGTCAAAGACCGCGTCACAGACAAATTGACAGCGACAGACAGTGAGTGACGGGCTGAAAAAAACGATTATTGTAGGCCTAGATAGAGAAAGACCATTTAGGCTGTGGTTGCAGCAATACTTTTTGACTATGATTTCCTACACATTTGTATCTTTATAGTTTGCAGTTTGTAACCTATGGAATTAAGAAAAGGCTGAACAAGACCCCATAGAGCAACAGTTACTGTGCTCTTAGGTAAATGATTAGTACATCTAGGTGAGATTAGTTGGATGCCAGTGGAGGCTGCTGAGGGGAGGAAGGCTCATAATAATGGCTGAAACCACATCTTTGATGCCACTCCATTGTCTCCATTCCAGCCATTATTATGAGCCTTCCTCCCCTCGGCAGCCTCCACTGTTGGATGTGCTCTGTGCATCAACAGTACATGTAGTCACACAGGTGCCAATCAAAGCAATCATCAGAGTGTGATGAAATAGGAGCACACTACATGCACATCTATTCATGTACAGTAAGACAAGCTAGTAAGAGTCACCCTGAATGACCAGAGAGCTGGCTATTCATGTACAGTAAGACAAGCTAGTAAGAGTCACCCTGAATGACCAGAGAGCTGGCTATTCATGTACAGTAAGACAAGAGTCACCCTGAATGACCAGAGAGCTGGCTATTCATGTACAGTAAGACAAGCTAGTAAGAGTCACCCTGAATGACCAGAGAGCTGGCTATTCATGTACAGTAAGACAAGAGTCACCCTGAATGACCAGAGAGCTGGCTATTCATGTACAGTAAGACAAGCTAGTAAGAGTCACCCTGAATGACCAGAGAGCTGGCTATTCATGTACAGTAAGACAAGTTAGTAAGAGTCACCCTGAATGACCAGAGAGCTGGCTATTCATGTACAGTAAGACAAGAGTCACCCTGAATGACCAGGGAGCTGGCTATTCATGTACAGTAAGACAAGCTAGTAAGAGTCACTCTGAATGACCAGAGAGCTGGCTATTCATGTACAGTAAGACAAGCTAGTAAGTCACTCTGAATGACCAGAGAGCTGGCTATTCATGTACAGTAAGACAAGCGTCACCCTGAATGACCAGAGAGCTGGCTATACATGTACGGTAAGACAAGCTAGTAAGAGTCACCCTGAATGACCAGAGAGCTGGCTATTCATGTACAGTAAGACAAGCGTCACCCTGAATGACCAGAGAGCTGGCTATTCATGTACAGTAAGACAAGCTAGTAAGAGTCACCCTGAATGACCAGAGAGCTGGCTATTCATGTACAGTAAGACAAGCGTCACCCTGAATGACCAGAGAGCTGGCTATTCATGTACAGTAAGACAAGCTAGTAAGTCACTCTGAATGACCAGAGAGCTGGCTATTCATGTACAGTAAGACAAGCGTCACCCTGAATGACCAGAGAGCTGGCTATTCATGTACAGTAAGACAAGCTAGTAAGAGTCACCCTGAATGACCAGAGAGCTGGCTATTCATGTACAGTAAGACAAGCGTCACCCTGAATGACCAGAGAGCTGGCTATTCATGTACAGTAAGACAAGCTAGTAAGAGTCACCCTGAATGACCAGAGAGCTGGCTATTCATGTACAGTAAGACAAGCTAGTAAGAGTCACCCTGAATGACCAGAGAGCTGGCTATTCATGTACAGTAAGACAAGCTAGTAAGAGTCACCCTGAATGACCAGAGAGCTGGCTGAGCTTATTTCCAGCGCTTTGAAGATTTATGAGCACAGTCATAACTGTAATTCACACAGAGGCAATTATCTATATATAGTACGGTGTGGCTTTTGTCACTACCACCGTGCTATGCCCTGATCCCTTCCTGGTATGACATGCACAATAAGGCCTCCCCATCATGATACATGACATTGTGTTTTATTGTACCCAGGGGCCCCGCTTAGCTTTTATCCATGGTAATGCAGAGATGATAGTTGTTCCACAGTGACCTCCCAGTATTGGCTGGGCTGGGAGTCGACCACAAAGGCAGACAGAGACTGGGACTCTCCCACTCAGTGGGATGAAAGCGCCTCCAGCAACACGTCCAACCTGTGGTTTGGGTGCCTGACTAATTCACTATGGCAGTGATGTTACATCAGTTCTCCCCATTATAAGAAGTGGCTTCTTCCACAAGGTTGATTAGGACAACCAATCCTATGGCTTCTTGGACTGCTTGTAAACATGCAAACTGGTTTGACCCTGAATAGCACCAGCAGCGCCTTGATAGCAGATGTCTCTCTGTAAAACATCCAGGTCAAACTAGGTGTGAGGCTGTGTGTGTGTGAGGCTGTGTGTGTGTGAGGCTGTGTGTGTGTGAGGCTGTGTGTGTGTGTGTGTGTGTGTGTGTGTGTGTGTGTGTGTGTGTGTGTGTGTGTGTGTGTGTGTGTACCATTTAAAATCCAGTTTAGTTTCCATCTCTGGCAGCTGAATATGGCCAATGTCTTTTCGATGCTGCTTGGTGGTAATTGCCAACCTCCTTAGTGAAGAACAGGGTGGCCAACACAATACTATCTAGCCTACTGGCAAATACCATACTATTTAACATACTTACTTATTAGGATCCCCATTAGCCGACGCCAATGGCGACAGATAGTCTTCCTGGGGTCCGACACGTAACAAAAAATATATTACAAACAAAAATACTTTACAATTTACATATATTTAAAACATTAACATTGAAATGACAGACATCTATAAGATCTGCAGAGAAAGTGGAGAAGGAATTCATAACAAATCACTCCTCAATTTCTGGTTCTGTCTTTTCAATACTGTCTATTCAATACTGTCTTTTCAATCTGTTTCTTTCTCTCTCTCACACACACGCACACACACACACACACGCACAAACACCGCTGGCGACGGAGGTGCTAATGGTGTTTCTTAATTCAGATTTAATGAAACCCACAGCCACTGGAGGAGTGTGATGTGGGATGTTATTAAAGGAAGGCAGGAAGCAGAGAGATGCAAGGAGACACCAGAGAATACTGAAGAGTCTGAACATAACAGGCATGGCTAGTGTGTGTGTCTGACCAAAAAGGCATAGTATCATCTAAGCAAAAAATGTAAAATACACACAGACAAGCATGTCCACACTTTGTGCACACAATGATTTAGGGAGCTTCAATGTTTTGAACCCAAGTTGAACCACTCCTCCCAAAACCAATGTGCCTGTTCAATGTGTAAATGTTTGTTTTTAAACTGTACCCAGTATGCAAAATGACATTGAAAATACAGTACCAGGAAAAGGTTTGGACACACCTACTCATTCTGTCACGCCTGCTCCCGCTCCCCCTCACTGGCGCTCGAGGGTGCCAGGCTGACCATCATTACGCACACCTGTCACCATCGTTACGCGCATCAGCACTTCATTGGACTCACATGGGCTCCTTCACGTTTTTGATTGCCTCCCCTATATCTGTCTATTCCTCAGTTTCATCCCTGTGTCAGCATTATTGTCGTTATTGCGTTTCATGTCCGTTATTCATTAAATGTTCACTCCCTGTACTTGTTTCTCGACACCAAGCGTCTGTCCTTACACATTCAAGGGTTTTCTTCATTTTCTCTATTTTCTACATTGTACAATAATAGTGAAGATATCAACACTATGAAATAACATATATAGAATCATGTAGTAACCAAAACAGTGTTAAACAAATGAAAATAAATGTTATATTTTAGATTCTTCAAATTAGCCACCCTTTGCCTTGATGATAGCTTTGCATACTCTTGGCATTCTCTCAACCAGTTTCACCTGGAATGCTTTTCCAACAGTCTTGAAGGAGTTCCCATATATGCTGAGCACTTGTTGGCTGCTTTTTCTTCACTCTGCAGTCCAACTCATCCCAAACCATCTCAATTGGGTTGACGTTGGGTGAATGTGGAGGCCAGGTCATCTGATGCAGCACTCCATCAATCCTTCTTGGTCAAATAGCCCTTACACAGCCTGGAGGTATCATTGTCCTATTGAAACACAAATGATAGTCCCACTAAGCACAAACCAGATGGGGTGGTGTATCACTGCAGAATGCTGTGGTAGCCATACTGGTTCAGTGTGCCTTAAACTCCAATTAAATCTCTGACAGTGTCACCAGCAAAGCACCCCCACACCATCACACCTCGTCCACGCTTCACGGTGGAAACCACACATGTGGAGATCATCCGTTCACCTACTCTGCGTCTCACAAAGACACGGCGGTTGGAAACAAAAATCTTACATTTGGACTCATCAGACCAAAGGACAGATTTCCACTGGTCAAATGTCCATTTCTCATGTTTCTTGGCCCAAGCAAGTCTCTTCTTGTTATTGGTGTCCTTTAGTAGTGGTTTCTTTGCAGCAATTCGACCATGAAGGCTTGATTCACACAGTCTCACATTTTAAAAGGCACATCTGTTAATTGAAATGCATTCCAGGTGACTACCTCATGAAGCTGGTTGAGAGAATGCCAAGAGTGTGCAAAGCTGTAATCAAGGCAAAGGGTGGCTACTTTGAAGAATCTCAAATATAAAATATAGTTTGATTTGTTTAACACTTTTTTGGTTACTACATGATTCCATATGTGTTATTTCATAGTTTTTTTATATCTTCACTATTATTCTACAATGTAGAAAATAGTCTAAATAAAGAAAACCCTGGAAAGAGTGTGTCCAAACGTTTGACTGGTACTGTATATATTTTAGACGTACACTACCGTTCAAAAGTTTGGGGTCACTTAGAAATGTCCTTGTTTTTGAAAGAAAAGCAATTTCTTTTGTCCATTAAAATAACATTAAATTGATCAGAAATACAGGGTGGACATTGTTAATGTTGTAAATGACTATTGTAGCTGGAAACAGCAGATTTTTAACGAAATATCTCCATAGGCGTACAGAGGTACATTATCAGCAACCATCACTCCTGTGTTCCAATGGCACGTTGTGTTAGCTAATCCAAGTTTATCATTATAAAAGGCTAATTGATCATTACAAAACCCTTTCGCAATTATGTTAGAACAGCTGAAAACTGTTGTGTTGATTAAAGATGCAATAAAACTGATGTTGACATCGGGTGCAATGACCGACATATGTATTTTTTGGTCATTAATTATACAACCAAATTTAAACTGCACATACACTCTCAATAAAATAAGAATTATATCACAATAATATTTCAAGCCTCTTAATTTAGGAAAAAGGTGTCAACTAAAGATCACAACAGAATATTTATTATTGCTCCAATCAGCCACAGTATGTTAGATTTTTTTCAAACTTCACAACTGCCTATAATGATGTTCAAAGTTGTCAAAGTCACAGAATAAACCAATAGACCACTTGAACTACAATAACATTCTCAGTAATGGATCCAGAAAAAAACTATTCTGGCTATGACTGATATGTTGTTCTTTATCTACCTTAGTTGAATGCACTGACTGTAAGTCGCTCTGGATAAAAGCATCTGCTGAATGACCAAAATGGAAATGTAAAAACCAATACTTGCAAAGCATGCTGGGTATTATTCTAATATTTGGGAACCCCTGCTCTGCTGAACTATACTGAGCTGTCCAAACTTGTGAACCATAGACATCTATGATTCATTCAGACAAAATCTACCAAAATTCAGACCAAATTTAAACGTCTATGTTTGGGATAAATCTAGTCCGGACGTCTGTTGGCATTGAAATCAAGGCTGGACTCCAAAAAAAGACGGTTGGTCCGGATAGCACCAAAAAAAGATGGCTGGTCCGGATAGCACCAAAAAAAGATGGCTGGTCCGGAGAAGACCAAAAACAGATGGCTGGTCCGGATAAGACCAAAAAAAGATGGCTGGTCCGGATAAGACCAAAAAAAGATGGCTGGTCCGGATAAGACCAAAAAAAGAGGACTAGTCCAGACAGGACCAAAAAAATACATGGTCATCGGTACATACTTAGTGGGAAGTGCTTTATGTTGTAAATCTTAGAAACTTTGTGTGCTGCTTTTTTGGCCAGGTCTCTCTTGTAAAATATGTATTTAGCATCAATGAAATTAACCTGGTAAAATAAAGGTAAAATAAAATAAATAAATCAAACACAGACACAATCATGTACACATGCTCAAACACACACTTATGCAACATGCACACATGAACACAGACACATCCCACACAGTAGTGATATATTGTGATAACACACACTCTCTCTCATGCACACACACTGCCCAGTGACACGAGCCTACCAGATGAGCTAAATCACTTCTATGCTCGCTTCGGGGCAAGCAACACTGAGGCATGCATGAGAGCATCAGCTGTTCCGGACGACTGTGTGATCACACTCTCCGTAGCCGACGTGAGTAAGACCTTTAAACAGGTCAACATACACAAGGCTGCGGGGCCAGACGGATTACCAGGACGTGTGCTACGGACATGTGCTGACCAACTGGCAGGTATCTTCACTGACATTTTCAACATGTCCCTGATTGAGTCTGTAATACCAACATGCTCCCCAGGGGTGCGTGCTCAGTCCCCTCCTGTACTCCCTGTTCACTCATGACTGCACGGCCAGGCAGGACTCCAACACCATCATTAAGTTTGCAGACGACACAACAGTGGTAGGCCTGATCACCGACAACGACGAGACAGCCTATAGGCAGGAGGTCAGAGACCTGGCCGGGTGGTGCCAGAATAACAACCTATCCCTCAACGTAACCAAGACTAAGGAGATGATTGTGGACTACAGGAAAAGGAGGATCAAGCACACCCCCATTCTCATCAACGGGGCTGTAGTGGAGCAGGTTGAGAGCTTCAAGTTCCTTGGTGTCCACATCAACAACAAACTAGAATGGTCCAAACACACCAAGACAGTCGTGAAGAGGGCACGACAAAGCCTATTCCCCCTCAGGAAACTAAAAAGATTTGGCATGGGTCCTGAGATCCTCAAAAGGTTCTACAGCTGCAACATCGAGAGCATCCTGACTGCTTGCATCACTGCCTGTTACGGCAATTGCTTAGCCTCTGACTGCAAGGCACTACAGAGGGTAGTGCGTACGGCCCAGTACATCACTGGGGCTAAGCTGCCTGCCATCCAGGACCTCTACACCAGACGGGGTCAGAGGAAGGCCCTAAAAATGTTCAAAGACCCCAGCCACCCCAGTCATAGACTGTTCTCTCTACTACCGCATGGCAAGCGGTACCTGAGTGCCAAGTCTAGGACAAAAAGGCTTCTCAACAGTTTTTACCCCCAAGCCGTAAGACTCCTGAACAGGTAATCAAAACCCCCAACCCCTCTTTTTACGCTGCTGCTACTCTCTGTTTATCATATATGCATAGTCACTTTAACTATACATTCATGTACATACTACCTCAATTGGGCCGACCAACCAGTGCTCCCGCACATTGGCTAACCGGGCTATCTGCATTGTGTCCCACCACCACCCACCACCCGCCAACCCCTCTTTTACGCTACTGCTACTCTCTGTTCATCATATATGCATAGTCCCCATATCTACATGTACATACTACCTCAATCAGCCTGACTAACCGGTGTCTGTATGTAGCCTCGCTACTTTTATAGCCTCACTACTGTTTATAGCCTGTCTTTTTACTGTTGTTTTATTTCTTTACCTACCTATTGTTCACCTAATACCTTTTTTGTACTATTGGTTAGAGCCTGTAAGTAAGCATTTCACTGTAAGGTCTACATCTGTTGTATTCGGCGCACGTGACAAATAAACTTTGATTTGATTTGAGATGGAATGTGAGCTGACCCAGAGCCTGACCCTGTCCTACCTCAGGCCTAGTGCTGTCATTTGACCCAGACCCTGACCCTGTCATACCTCAGGCCTAGTGCTGTCATTTGACCCAGACCCTGTCCTACCTCAGGTCTGGTGCTGTCATTTGACCCAGATCCTGACCCTGTCCTACCTCAGATCTGGTGCTGTCATTTGAAGCCCTGTCCTTCCAAGAATGTGCTCATGCTGTTTTTTCCACCACTTCTTAGGATCTGTGTTTACGCTGTGAGATCATTACATAATGCAGAGGGAGAGCTTCAAATAATGTCATTAGCAACTGGAAAAGTTTATAAAGAGTGCCTTTGAGTTGCCAGAAATGACAATGCAATAATTCTACAACCCAGTGCGGGAAGCCAAAATCCCTATGGAAGAAACAAGGCACACTTTGTTGTGCTGAACATTTGGCTTAGAAGCTCAGAGCTCTTACCCCAAAGTGTGTCAGTATGGGGTGTTGTGCAACAGGCACACTTATCTGTACCATCACCCTGGACCAGGGACCCAAACAGGACACCCACTCAGGCCCTGTCCCCAGCCTAGGGCTCTCAGAGTGGGGGAGAGGGGAGAGGACAGAGGGCTTGTAAATGTTTCTGTGTGCTTGTGTGCATATGTGATCACCTTAAATGTAAACGTCCATGTATATATAATAAAATATGAATATCAGAAAAAGATAAATGTCTTTGAAAGGCAGTGTTTGTTAGATCTGTTATTCCATAAATAATCACACAGTTCTGTGTAGTAGCAGCTGCAGAGCATCAGACCTATGTAACACAGAGTAACTGAGTGCACTGACTAATGACATTACTCAACTAAGAGGATTTACTTTTTAAGGGGTGAATCCTAACTTTAACTGATGTCTTCTTATTCATTGATATCAATGGGAGACTAAATGAACATTTTACTTAAAGTGGAAGTTAGGATTCGCCTGAAGAGCAGAGGAAGTAAGGGAGCACTACTGTAAAAGATATGGCAAGTAGATGACTCTAGTAGCCTGTCTGTCTGTCTGTCTGTCTGTCTGTCTGTCTGTCTGCCTGCCTGCCTGCCTGCCTGCCTGCCTGCCTGCCTGTCTGTCTGCTTGTCTGTCTGCCTGCCTGCCCTGCCTGTCTGTCTGTCTGCCTGTCTCTCTGCCTGCCTGTCTGTCTGCTTGTCTGTCTGCCTGTCTGTATATCTGTCTCTGTTATGCCCATGTTGGATTGTTTATGTTTTTCACAAGGTGTTGTAACGGACTTAGTACCTGACTCCTAACTCTGTATTGGCAAAACAAAGGCTTTGTGATAGCTAGCCCTCTTGTCTGTGTTCCTCTCTGCTCTCTGCTGTTCTCTTCCTCAGGGTCTGTGCTCCTCCTTTCCTCTCTGGGGAGGCCCACTGTCTCATCCCCAGCTCTCCTCTACCATACAAACACATACACATGCATGCGCACGCGGACACACATTCTTTGCACACGGACACCCTGCTTAAAAAACAACCACAGTGGCAGCCAGAAAAGAGAGAAAGGAAAGAAAGAAATGTATAATTGCCATTCCTCTCTCCTTCTCTCCCTCTCTCCTTCTCTCCCTCTCCCTCTCTCCTTCTCTCCTTCTCTCCTTCTCTCCCTCTCTCCCTCTCCCTCTCCCTCTCTCCTTCTCTCCCTCTCTCCCTTTCCCTCTCTCCCTCTCTCTCCCTGAAACAGCATTACTTCAGCAGAGAGAAAAACATCATGTGGTTTAGAAAGAATAACTAACTTTTGTTTAGTGTATCTCTGTGAGTATCTCTGTGAGTATCTCTGTGAGTATCTCTGTGAGTATCTCTGTGAATGTTTTATGACTGCCAAAGTGCCAAAGGGTGTGTGTGTGACAGAGTTTGCACACGTGTGCACTGTGCAGTCGTTGTGTGTGTGTTCCTTTGTCTTGCAATGTATCTAACAGAGACTATGTCTGACTGTTATGAGACGTCACATGGTTTCAGCAGCTCTCTGTCACTTGGTAGAGAGTGGAATGCACACACACACACACACACACACACACACACACACACACACACACACACACACACACACACACACACACACACACACACACACACACACACAGCCCTCCCCACGGCCTCCCACCCCATGCGTTCATTGGGGTATGCAGAGTTGAACAGTGGTGGGGGTCGGAGGGTGTGTGTGTGTGTGTGTGTGTGTGTGTGTGTGTGTGTGTGATATTGCTCAACACACAAAGACACAGCGTCTTATATGGCTCCCAGCTGCGCAGAGCTGGCCCGCTAACCCTTCATCCAGCAGCCTGGAATGTTTGGTGTTCAACCCCAATGGAAAGCCCCAGTTGCCAATACACACTCCCAGCCCCCTCCGGAGACTAACATATTCCACAGAGCCGGACAGGCCTCACCCAAGGAGGAATGGCTCAAATTCTACAGCTGGTACAAAAACAGAGCAGAGGAACAGATGTCAACACTGTATCTGACCATCCACATCTCATAAAGTGAGAAATTCTGAGAGAGAGAGAGAGAGAGAGAGAGAGAGAGAGAGAGAGAGAGAGAGAGAGAGAGAGAGAGATGGAGCAATGTATACATATGTTCCCCATTCTAATAAAGCCCTTTGAATTTAATTGAACTGAGAGAGAGAGAGAGAGAGAGAGAGAGAGAGAGAGAGAGAGAGAGAGAGATGGGGGAATTATGCGGATTGTTGGTCAAGTTGATAAAGATATGGAGGGTGGTGTCATTTTCAGAGGCAAAACGCTTGAACGTTTATAGACTACAGTGGATAACGTAACTTCTCAGCAGACACGTTGTTGTGGTGGCTTTCTCTTTGTCATGGTCGACTGACAGCAGGTGCTATGAAAGAAAGTAACCTATCTTATTGAGATAGTCATTGGCTATACAAACCCATGATAAATGCTCTATTTATTTTTAATAAGATTTCTGTTACCGATAGGTTGTTGAAACGTTTGGCCTAATATACGGGTTTTACCGCGCTACCATCGCAGGAAATAAGCTTTAAGAATTTTTAATTCTCTCAGTGTCATGTCAAAATGTGTAGAATAGCATGAGATTAGCTATACAACTACAAATTGTTTTCTCTGACCCATGTCAAAATGTGTAGAATAGCATGAAATTAGCTTTAAAACAGCAACATGCTCCCTCAGCACACATATCAGCAAGTACACACCATAAATAAACGCCTCACAAATAAACGGCAGGTCTAAATGAATTGTTTATGAGGTTACCATGAATTACCATGAATTGTTTATGAGGTTGCCAAAAGGAAGCAAACACCCCGAAACAGAGGGACCTACCTGAATTTGTCCAATAAGAAACGCCTGTTCTTTGCAAAACGTTTAGTTTATGGTGTGCTCTAATGACCTTCCATGGCTCCTACGGTGTGCCCGCGAAACGTCTGTATACCACTTTCCATGTGTGGTCAGTTGCTTGTAATTTCGTTTTCTTATGATAATAAAACATTAGCATCAATTATTTCGCCCGATTATTGCAGTCAATTAGGAACTTACCTTCAATGGTCATTCGCCTCTGGAATCTTTTCGGTGTTCTGCGTAGTCCACTTCACTCTCTCCACTTTTAGTTATTTTCACAGAGCTCATATATTTCTCTTCCCTCAGCTGCAAGGCACAACACACAATAACTATTTTCAGTACATTCCTGCATGCTACTGATAAAATGATTTGTGAACAGTGTGCACTTAATATTTACTGGCAAGTATATTTTCTTGGTGAGACTTGACGCCTGTCTTCCGATGCCTTTTGGACCGGTTTTGTTGTGACCAGTCAGCTCTAAAACACTCCCGACTGTACAGACGCCAGAAGGAATGTAAATATGCAGCATATTGCAAAAGCTGCAGACAATCTTGTTTAGGGGACTGGTTGTTCACTGGTGCTGATGCGAGTTTGTCCACGTCCTTTGTTGTTTCTGTCACACCTAAAAGGGGCCATTGGAGGAAAGGCATGTGCCCGACTTTCTTTGTCTGTTTCCTTCTATCGCCTTTACCAAAACAATATATATTTTTGTACATTTCTTGAGCTTTTTTATTAGCCTATTATCTAACCAGTGACTGTTCATCCAAATCTAACTATAGCCGAAACCTGGTCTACGCAAATGTGATCGCAAGCATAAGACAAAAGGAAACGTTGTATTCACAACGTGCAATGCTTTTATATAGGCTATAGATTCTGTTTTTTTGTCAGTAAGGACATTTTGAGACAAAAAAGTTCATCTCAAATCCTTTGTTTCACAGTAACCCTGCTCCAATTCCACCCCTTCAACGCGTGTAGTGCATGCGGTGCGAGACTGCCCCATAGCCTCACCAGATTCGCCCGAACTTCACCCCTCGGCTTGAGTCTCTGGTGTCGCTGTCTGTCTCTCGCTCTCAATTGTCACATACGGTGGAGGAGCCAAATTGCGCTCTAATCCAGTCCAGCCAGCGACAAACGCCAGTGCCTATCAACGAGAGCAGTGACGACAGCCTAGCGCCAGTCACTCACCCGCCGCCTCCGCCACACCCATCCATTCATAAACTGAATGGATGCCCTCACTGGCACATATCGCCGAGGATAGGGAGAGGATGGTAGTAATACGGTCATATCCTGTTGTATTTTTAAGAGAGAGAAGAATTCAATGAAATGAATGCTTAATCCATATAGCCTACCGATAATAGCTACTGCAGGATTTTACATATTTTTTTATAGTGACAAATAGCCTATCAATCAATCAAATTTCCCCAATCTGTCATAATCTCTCGTGAATACTGAGTATTATTAATATCTGGTCTTATATCTGGTCTTGCTCAATGCATCGCTCAGGACACGTCTTACTCTGGCTAATCACACTTATAGTGATAATGAACAACACCTCTGGTGTGTGTGTGTGTGTGTGTGTGTTTGTGTGTGTGTGTGTGTGTGTGTGTGCGCATTGGTGTGTGTGTGTGTGTGTGTGTATGTGTGTGTGTGTGTGTGTGTGTGTGTGTATGTGTGTGTGTGTGTTTGTGTGTGTGTGTGTGTGTGTGTGTGTGCGCATTGGTGTGTGTGTGTGTGTGTGTGTGTGTGCGTGTGCGTGTGCGTGTGTGTGTGTGTGTATCTCTGTGTAGTCTTTGTGTGTGCCTGTTTATTTCAAACCAACGCAAAGCCCCCTGTTGTTATGGTTACACTTAGACATGACATTAATTGGATGGAAATGTCAAGGTAAAAATACCATCAGGTTTTGAATAGAATGGTGGCAGACAGCCACAGGGACCTGTCTACAGGTGCTGTGCAGAGGAGTTGATATAGGTCTGTGTAGTCACTTTGTTGCACATGGTCTGTTGTGCATCAGGTGTGTCTACTAGACAGTTTAGGGATGTATTCATTAGAGCACACCATAGCAAAACGTTTTTCAACGGAAAAACAAGAACAGGAGTTTCTTATTGGATAAATTCAGGTAGGTCCCTCTCTGTTTTGGTGTGTTTGCTTCTGTTTGGTTCCTAGTGATTACTCCCTAGGTGGACCTGTACCTCTATTCAGTGTTGGACAGCTTGGATGCACACACTCCCAGACTTTCCCAGACACGTCCTGTGTCTAGAAGCTAATTAGGAGTGCCATCAGAGGTAAATGCTCTCTCTCTCTTAGGTTTTGGTGACACTTGACTTGAAGTATCTGCCCCCAAATAAACTTTACATTGTAATATCACAGTAAAACACATTTTGTGATATGCAATGACAGCAAATCATTTGAACCACTATCAATTTCTGCTATGACACCCTATGTCCAGGGAAAGGGGGATAACTAGTCAGTTGTACAACTGATCACCTTCAACTGAAATGTGTCTTCTGTATTTAACCCAACTGCTCAGAATCAGAAGTGTGGGGGGTTTCCATAATCGGCATCCACGTCTTCAGCACCAGGGGAACAGTGGGTTAACTGCCTTGTTCAGGGGCAGAACTACAGATTTCTACCTTCTCAGCTCGGGGATTCGATCCAGCAACCTTTCGTTTACTGGCCCAACGCTCATACTCGCCAGGCTACCTGCTGACAAGGATTACTAAAGTAGGATTACTAAAGTAGGATTACTAAAGTAGGTTTACTAAAGTAGGATTACTAAAGTAGGATTACTAAAGTAGGATTACTAAAGTGTTACCAAGACCTTTGCCAGGATAGGACAATGATTTACTGGCAGGAACACACAGGACCATGTTTTGAACCTTTTGGTCTCTGCCTCTCCAGTTCACTCACCCATTTGCTGAGGCATTCTCGATGTGAGGACGAGAAACATGTCCAGGCTTGCTCACATCTCAGCTGTTGTGCATTGAGGGCCCCAAACAACACACTACAAGCCAAGCCATAGGTCCTTGGTACTATGGTTATTATAACACTCTGGCAGGTATGTCATGTAGCTGTGGCCATGGCATCATTGGGATAAATCATTGACCTGTATCTGGAAAAAGTGAATGTATTGGAAACATGTTTCTGATGAAGGCCATTGACAGCTGATTTTAGCTGTAATCAGATCAATCAAGAATCATGTTTTTATTGTGAGCGAGAGTCGCGCCTATTCCTTCCAAATGTATTGGGCGGAGACAATCTTTTTTGCTGTGATGAACATTGGCATGATGGTGCAACGTGGGTCATGTGAACGTTTGTCTTTTTGAGCCAACTTTATGATCATCAAAGCTAATCATCTTCTTTGTTACCTCTCTCCTTCATGCCACACCAGGTGCATGGAAGCTTTATCCTAAAGTGTCCTCTCCAGCACTTTCCCATTGCCCAGGGTTATGCCCAGCACCATTGATGTGCCTGGGCACAATAGGAGCACAAAGGTGGTCTCCAAAAAGCCCACCCCACTGTCTCCCTGTCCTGTGGGGGGGAACTGCTGATCCGAGGGGTGGGAAAGGCCTGCGTTGGCTGAATTCAACAAAGCTGGCCTGGCCCGTGCCACACACTCATGAAAGAGTGGTCCTAATCCCACCCAGATCGATTTCACTCAGCAACTCTGTGTCCCTCACACTGACCCAGGCAACAATAGGGCTCTCTCTGCACCTCAGAGCCTGGCTCATTCTCCCCGCTGATCCTTCCGACAAAGCAACGTTACAGAAGTGCCAATTGAGCTTGAACAATCGCTCACAAAGGGAGGTGCTCACTCGGTCCACCCCTCTGGCCGTTGGTACCCTAGCACATCGGGCAGTAGCCAGCCAGCCAGCCAGCCAGCCAGCACTGTGTGCTATGGAGACTGGGTGCCGTTATTCACTGTTCAGCTGAATTAGATCATTCTGCCTGTCAGCTATTGATTGGAGATGGATAAGTTAGTAGGCCAGTGTGTGAGAGAGAGCCAGGCCTTGAGTCACTACAGTAAAACTGACTCACAGCTAGGCGTTAGGAGATTACATGGATACGGTGGGGGGATGACAGTTCCCTAATGCTCCTGCCATCTTGCATTCCACTAACACCCTATGACACGGGTTTAGGTAAAGTATTGCTATGGTTTTGACAATACATACAGTGATATGCAACTAATGACGTATTGAAATCTCAGCTCAACAGGACAGGAAGAATCAGGACTGAATCCACGACTCCTTTAAGACTAACAGTCCTATTACTAATGGAGGTTGTTGTTGCTTCTCCAATCTACATGATCAGTGTGATCCTGAATGCAGCCCGGAGGAAAGCTCATAAGCTCTGTGTAGTGATTGTCTAGACATACGGTCCATCTCTGTAGGGCAGTAGGGAGACCAGGTGTCACCCCCCAGAGTCTGGAGCAGGATCAGAGCGAGAAAAACAGCAGCTCCATGCCTTGTCCCTCCATACACCTGCCCACAGCCACACCTCCGCCATAGTCCTGCCTCGATGCTGAGTGCTATGAATAGCCACGCTGAGTGGAGCCAGGTTTAGGCACGTGCGCCTCAATGCAGCTCAGTTCAGCACAGCGATCCCAGTAGCGTCACCACTCTGACGGCACTTTGGGGTCGCCATGGATACAAGGACTAGTGCAGCTGCCACTACCCTGACATCGTTACACGAGCTGACTGAAGATTCCTATTTTAATTTGACTCTCTTTTCTTTCTCCCTCTTCTCTCTTCTCTCCCCTTTCTCTTTTTCTCCCTCTCTTCTCTCTCACTTCTCTTTCTCTGCCTCTTCTCTTTCTCCTCCCTCTCTTCTGTTCCTCTCCTCTTTCTCTCCCCCTCTCTCCTCTGCTTCTCCTCTTTCTCCTCCCTCTCTTCTGTTCCTCTCCTCTTTCTCTCCCACTCTTCTCTCTCCCTTCTCTTTCTCTCTCTCTTCTCTCCCTCTTCTCTTTCTCTACTTCTTCTCTTTCTCCTCTTTCTCCCCTCTCTCCTCTCCCCTCTCTTCTCTCCACTCTTCATGTTTTCTTTCTCCTCTCTCTCTCCCCTCTCCAAACTATCTACTCAGAGTGTCTGTCACTGTGTGTTTCTGGGTTCATAGCTGCATTGGTATGATGTACTTTCTGTAAAACGGAATGGAGCACACCGGACAATACTTACGTGTGTGTATGTATGAGTTCACAGAGATGGATCTGGGCATTGTACAAGTCCCAACAGGGAGGTGGAGCAACGTGTGTGTGCGTGCATGCGTGCGCACACTAGAGGCCATGTGCACTCCTTGCCATCTGACTGCCACGTCTCTCTCTTTCCCTTCCCTCCCTCCTTCAACAACCACACAGAGTATGAGTGATACAGCTAATGGACATCTTTGTGTGTTTGAGGCTCTGGCCTTTTAGGGATGTCCAGCAGCTCTCCTTGTGGTCAGAGTATATCACAGGGAGAGCTAAATACAGGGCTAAATTACCAGATTTAGGTGTTTGTGTTCTGGATCCATTTACCCCTCAGTGTTTGATCAGTCATATAATTAGTGTACTCAGACAGGCAGACAGACAGGAAGGAAGACAGGCAGGAAGGTAGATAAGCATGCAAGCAGATAGGGCGGCAGGCAGGCAGCCGAGAATGGGATGACCCCGTAATCTGGTTCCTCTCAATGTTTCTGTGGACCAAGGTTTCCTCTCCACCCTCACCCTGGTTAGTTCTTTTGAGGGTTTAGTGGGTAGGGAGTATGTTGAGGACTTTGTGCATTTGTAAAAAGTGCAATACAACTTAACAAGATACTGGCTTTGGATCTGCTGTACGTCAGATAAGACAAAGCGTGGAAGTGAGCACATCGATGTTTTGTTGTTGTTGCTGCTCACTAGATTGATCTTACAGTACTTAAGTGAGTCCGAGAGGGCTGCCATTGAGTCCACCTTCACTCACTCCAGCCAGCCAGGCTGTTGATTCAGAATTTTCAGTCAGAACATAATTCATTTCCTCCCTCCAACATTTTGAAATCAGGACAGTGAAGATGAGCTCATGTGTTGAATCAGCTGGAGCAGTCTGTAGAGTGCAGTGTGCAGTCCCAGCGGGGTGATTGTGGTGGGTCGGTGGGTTGCCTAACTCTGGTCTGAAAGTTGGTCAAAGTCCTACTGGGGGAAAGGAGTAACACACCAGACGGAGCCAGATGTGTCTGCGTTGGATGTCTGCAGGACAGACAGTTTGGTGTTCACACTGTCCATTGCTGAAGTCTGTCTCACTTTTAGAGGATCTTTTGTTTAGCACACCCAGTGAATGACCGTTGACTTGACCTGAACTGAATGAGAGTCCGTGGTATGGGTCAGAGCTTACGGTTTATGCCTCTCAGAGACTGTGGTGTGTAGTGTGTGTGTGTGTCTGTGCACGTATATGTGTTTGTGTACACATCTGCGGTGTGAGTGACAGTGCAGCTGGTTGAGACATGAAACTGGTTGATCTAAAGGGGGTGCAGCAGGGCCTCTCACTGGCCCAGCTCTGCTCTGCCTAGTGTAATGAGTTCTTATGGAACACCTGGGGCCTGGGCTCCATGCTGGCTGACTTGTGTGCTGCTGAATCACATGGACCAATGGTAATATGCATCGGAGCCTCAAACAAGCCAAACAGACAGTGACTCATCTGTGCAGTGGAAATAAAGTATTATTGAGTTCATAAAATACTTTAGCATGTGAACTTGAAATGACTGGTGAGCATACATCCTCAGCCATCCAGGATCTTTGGCCTGCCTCTTGTCCATATTGCTATTGTAAAGAGGATATTCATTTATTCTTTCTAGTTCATGATAAATTCCATTGGGAAGCAGCAAATGTACTGTTGTCCTAAATGTCCTACCTTGGAAAGTATACCAGGGTTTAGCCCATCATTAAATAGGACATGATTTATTTTTAGACTGTGTTTGAATCATCCGACCTGCCAGGCTAGTAAGTGAAACCAGTTCTGCAGGATCAATTCTGGCTCCCTACAGTTAATGCATTTGGATAAAATGTTCTGCAGTTTGCTCTGTTCTTATCTCAATAAATATTAGCCATTTGAGTTCAGCGTCTCTGGGAATATTAGGTTAAAGCCCCAGTGAATCATGCCTGGTAACCTGTATAAGAATTTGATATAAACTCTTAGAAAAAAGGGTTCCAAAAAGGTTCTTCGGGTGTCCCCATAGGACAACCCTTTTTGGTTCCAGGTAGAACCCTTTTGGGTTCCATGTAGAGTCCTATGTTGAAAGGGTTTTACATGAAACCCAAAAGGGTTCTACCTGGAACCAAAAACAGTTTGTCAAAGGGTTCTCCTATGGGGACAGCCAAAGAGCCATTTTAGCTTCTACATAGTAGCTTTTATTCTAAGAGTTTAGGAGTCATTCCATAACCTGATAGAAAGACATTGCTCTTCACTTTATAGAGTAGACCAGGGGTGTCAAACATACAGTGATTTGAGTAATATCAATAACAATATCTATATTTTGGGGGGTAAAGCATTTTTGGGGGGGGAAACTAACTCAATATACTTTAAAATGACTAAAACCAAATGGAAACTGTGTATAAATGATAATGGACCTACAATACATTTACACAGTTTCTTGACTGTCCAGCTCGCTAACAATCACTAGACAGTCAGGGAGCATCGACAATTCCAAAAACAATGGATCGATTTTGACGCCGAGGAAATATAACACATTTTCATTGCGGCCCTCCGGACCTGAAATGTTGTTTTGTTAACCCAAATATGATTGATGTGAGTATCTCTGGTCAATAAATGAAGTGGGACTTTTATGGACATTGAATTTGATTTAATTCCTCTTCCATGACATAGAATGGCTCTATGTGGCTCACCAACTAACGTGTTAATGTGTTAATCCTGGGACCTGGGTTTTACCGTACTAACGCTGGCCACCATGCCACAGGGCCCTGGTGTACTGTATGGACCTCATCCCTGCCAGCATGGTGTCCTGGTGTACTGTATGGACCTCATCCCTGCCAACATGGTGCCCTGGTGTACTGTATGGACCTCATCCCTGCCAGCATGGTGTCCTGGTGTACTGTATGGACCTCATCCCTGCCAACATGGTGCCCTGGTGTACTGTATGGACCTCATCCCTGCCAGCATGGTGTCCTGGTGTACTGTATGGACCTCATCCCTGCCCTAGCTGATCACTCATACACACACCCTGTTTTAACCCAGCCCTCTGTACTGAGAGCCTTTTAGATTTGTTTGAACCCAGCCCTCTGTACTGGGAGTATTTTGGATTTGTTTTAACCCAGCCCTCTGTACTGAGAGTCTTTTGGATTTGTCTTAACCCAGCCCTCTTTAATGAGAGCCGTTTGGATTTGTTTGAACCCAGCCCTCTGTACTGAGAGTCTTTTGGATTTGTTTGAACCCAGCCCTCTGTATTGAGGTGAACATGTAGTGTAATTGCAGCCACAGCTTTGAAGAGGCTCAGGTCTCATCTCATATGAACCCTTCTAATGGGCTCTTTGATAGAATACAATGGTGATGGATCCCATGATATACTGTAGTAGAGGTTGTTGCTGCGGTTCAGAGTCAAACTATTTTGGGACTCGATGGTTCACACAGCACACTTGATCGTACCAGGGAATGAGGAGACCTTTCTGAAACCCTTATAGGAAGGACAAACACACAGGCACATACACACATACACACACACGCACACACGCAGGCAGGCACGCACACACGCACGCACGCACTCACACACACACACACACACACACAACACACACACACACACACACACACACACACACACACACACACACACACACACACACACACACACACACACACACACACACACACACACACACACACACACACCAGCACAGTACTCTGGAGCCTTAGTCTGGAAAATGAATCCATCATCATGAGTGCTGCCATCTGTGTGCGCACACGCACTCAAACGCATGCACGCACGTACACACACACACACACACACACACACACACACACACACACACACACACACACACACACACACACACACACACACACACACACACACACACACACACACACACACACACACACACACACACACTATCCTCAGTACACCCACGTCAGACTATCCAAACAGGACACGGCACTAGGCAACCATGCCATCCCAGCGCAGATGGCTGATCATGTTGATTTTGCTCTAATGTACTTAAGCACTGATGCCTCCCCATGTCTGCTAATTTACATCAGTAGGGGGTCCGTATGGGGGGCGCCGGTACGCTAATGTGGACTGTCTGTGACGTCAAGGGAAGAGTCAATGGCACTGTGACCTCCACCCATATAATTCCAATCCCATCCTATCAACACTAAGTGTGTGTCCCACTGGGAACAGACATCAGTTCAACGTCTAGTTTTCATTTACATTTGGTTGAGTTGTCAACTAACGTGAATTCAACGTGGAAACAAAAATAATGAATCACCATGTCATTGAGTTTAGGTTAAAAGTTAGGTGAAAAGGAAGACGAAATGCCCTGACGCTGATGACTTTTATCAAATCCAATCAGTTTTCAATGTTGATTCAACGCCATCACGTAGATTTTTTGGGGTTGAAATGACGTGGAAACAACGTTGATTCAACCAGTTTTTGCCCAATGAGGTGTGTGTTGTGGTTTGCAGTCTGGTGTCAAGCTTGTGCGTAGTTAATGTGGACAGGCATGAAATTCTAAGTTGTTTTCAGGGTTGGTACTTAATGTTGACTTTAAAAGGTTAACTTTAAAGGGACAGTGGTCATCTTTGACTTTATTCCCTGTTAATCTTCCTCGTCTTCTCTCCATTCCCTCTTGACTGTTGATAGGTGTGGTAACAGGATAGGTTTTCACCATATTTCCCGTAATCGATCAAGGGCTCTCAGACTTTGGTTAGGGATAGTTCACCCAAGTTACAAAACAATGTATTGGTTCCCTGTAAGCAGTCTATGGACATGTATGACAGCAGTCCATGCTTTGGTTTTGTTTACTTGGCCACTGTTTCAAATGCTAACTTTTTAGCATCTGTGGCACAAATCCAATGCAAGTCAATTGTACCTATATTAGCATTTTTTTGCACTTCATGTCCAAATCATCTATAAGTAACTTAATTGAGTTAGACAATCACATTTTAGATACTTTTGGATGATTCGAGACAAGTCCTGTGGGTTCTAGTTCAGGAGCCGTCTTCTCTTGCCCTGTCCTGTGGGTTCTAGTTCAGGAGCCGTCTTCTCTTGCCCTGTCCTGTGGGTTCTAGTTCAGGAGCCGTCTTCTCTTGCCCTGTCCTGTGGGTTCTAGTTCAGGAGCCGTCTTCTCTTGCCCTGTCCTGTGGGTTCTAGTTCAGGAGCCGTCCTCTCTTGCCCTGTCCTGTGGGTTCTAGTTCAGGAGCCGTCTTCTCTTGCCCTGTCCTGTGGGTTCTAGTTCAGGAGCCGTCTTCTCTTGCCCTGTCCTGTGGGTTCTAGTTCAGGAGCCGTCTTCTCTTGCCCTGTCCTGTGGGTTCTAGTTCAGGAGCCGTCTTCTCTTGCCCTGTCCTGTGGGTTCTAGTTCAGGAGCCGTCTTCTCTTGGCCTGTCCTGTGGGTTCTAGTTCAGGAGCCGTCTTCTCTTGCCCTGTCCTGTGGGTTCTAGTTCAAGAGCCGTCTTCTCTTGCCCTGTCCTGTGGGTTCTAGTTCAGGAGCCGTCTTCTCTTGCCCTGTCCTGTGGGTTCTAGTTCAGGAGCCGTCTTCTCTTGCCCTGTCCTGTGGGTTCTAGTTCAGGAGCCGTCTTCTCTTGCCCTGTCCTGTGGGTTCTAGTTCAGGAGCCGTCTTCTCTTGCCCTGTCCTGTGGGTTCTAGTTCAGGAGCCGTCTTCTCTTGGCCTGTCCTGTGGGTTCTAGTTCAGGAGCCGTCTTCTCTTGCCCTGTCCTGTGGGTTCTAGTTCAGGAGCCGTCTTCTCTTGTCCTGTCCTGTGGGTTCTAGTTCAGGAGCCGTCTTCTCTTGGCCTGTCCTGTGGGTTCTAGTTCAGGAGCCGTCTTCTCTTGCCCTGTCCTGTGGGTTCTAGTTCAGGAGCCGTCTTCTCTTGCCCTGTCCTGTGGGTTCTAGTTCAGGAGCCGTCTTCTCTTGGCCTGTCCTGTGGGTTCTAGTTCAGGAGCCGTCTTCTCTTGCCCTGTCCTGTGGGTTCTAGTTCAGGAGCCGTCTGGTGAGTCAGATCTGTGGGAGAGGGCATTTCCCCTTAATGAGAAGCCTAGGCTCACTTTGGGTGTGTCCCATCACGGTACAGCGATGAATTCAGACCTGAGTCAACCATCCACCTGAGTGAATCCCCATAAAGTTTGCATCATGTTGTGCTGAAACAGTCCTCTCAGTTCAGTCTCTTAATACAATGCTATTACCCACGGGTCCTTGAAGTGCACATTTCTGCACGTCATCGCCTGTTTACTGGCTCGCCAACATCAATATTATTTTGAACTTCTGGTTTATTTCAATGGGGGGTTGAACAATCCAAAACATCCCTCTGATTGGTTGAGTGCGAAGTCTTGAAAAGAGGACTGACAACATTAAGAATCTCTCCCCCCAAAGAGCCTTGAAGAGATTTATTTCACATCAGAGGACTGTTTTCTCTCCCTTTCCCTTTCTGTCTGCCACTCATCTCATTCTGAGGAATGACTCAGTCAGAGACACAACAGAAGCAGACCCAGTTTCTGAAAGACAGGATCCCCCACTTAGACGCTCCAATCTCTGGAGTAAACACACCTACATAATGAAAATAACCACCTAATGAATCATCACCAGCGAGCAAATGGAAAACATTTTTCTCATTTATGCCCAAACTCCCCAAACAGCTTCTCTCTCTCTCATTTCTCTCTCTCTCTCTCTCTCTCTCTCTCTCTCTCTCTCTCTCTCTCTCTCTCTCTCTCTCTCTGTCTATTTATACAGTGTGGCGTCTGTCTGTTTCCTCATTTCCTCATGTGTGTTTCTCTGCCGTCCAGCTTGGAGGAGCTTTAGACTCTTCATCCCCTTAGTGGGCCTCTTTCTCAACAGGCTTTGCTGTAGTGGCCCAGGCAGCTGCCAGTGGGCTGGAGGAGATGGGCAGGGATTGTACCTGCTGTACCATCCACATTTCACACCCAGTGAATGTTTGTGTTGTCGTTGTATCATAGGGCTCGGTCGATACCTCTGCAAAACAAGGGTGGACTCCAAACACCCTTGTTTTATTGTCCTTTTGATTAGATAATAAAGGTGACACCCACATACCGTTCCAAGGTGTTTGCAGGTTCTGTGATAATGCGCAAAGGGTGAATGACTGATTCATATATTTTTTACATATAGCACTGGAGATATTTTGCTATTTTTGTCACTCATTAATAAAATATGTCTGTGTGTCTACTGGGTATAGTGAATTTAGTCATTACTTCAATCCCACCTCTACTACGCACAAACACACAAACTTAATGAAATGTCAGTCTGTACATAGCTCATATTTTGTCCCATTTCTGTCAACCAAAACATTGCAAACCATGATTAAGGATAGATGATGCAATCTACACACACATTGTGAGCTTAGCGGTGAAACCCATAAGTGCACTGTATTGACTCGTATATTGTATTGTGCTGAAGTGGATTGCAGTACTCAGTATATGGGGGCCTGGGGCTACAGTATGTCTGGGGCCAGAATAGTACAGAGCACTATCGACCTTATCCTGCTGAGCATGTCACTGTGGCCCGATGCTTTCTGTTGCTTCACATCCCTCTAAAAACATAGTGACCTTATATCCCCTCTCTCTCACAACCTCTCTATTCCTATTCCCCTACCCTCGCTCTATTCCTATTCCCCTACCCTCGCTCTATTCCTACCCCCATACCCTCGCTCTATTCCTATTCCCCATACCCTAGCTCTATTCCTACCCCCATACCCTAGCTCTATTCCTATTCCCCATACCCTAGCTCTATTCCTACCCCCATACCCTCGCTCTATTCATATTCCCCATACCCTAGCTCTATTCCTACCCCCATACCCTAGCTCTATTCCTACCCCATACCCTCGCTCTATTAGTATTCCCCATACCCTAGCTCTATTCCTACCCCCATACCCTCGCTCTATTAGTATTCCCCATACCCTAGCTCTATTCCTACCCCCATACCCTCGCTCTATTAGTATTCCCCATACCCTGGCTCTATTCCTACTCCCCATACCCTCGCTCTATTAGTATTCCCCATACCCTCGCTCTATTCCTACCCCATACCCTCGCTCTATTAGTATTCCCCATACCCTAGCTCTATTCCTACTCCCCATACCCTCGCTCTATTAGTATTCCCCATACCCTAGCTCTATTCCTACTCCCCATACCCTCGCTCTATTAGTATTCCCCATACCCTCGCTCTATTCCTACCCCATACCCTCGCTCTATTAGTATTCCCCATACCCTAGCTCTATTCCTACCCCCATACCCTCGCTCTATTCCTATTCCCTATACCCTAGCTCTATTCCTACCCCCATACCCTCGCTCTATTAGTATTCCCCATACCCTAGCTCTATTCCTATTCCCCATACCCTCGCTCTATTAGTATTCCCCATACCCTAGCTCTATTCCTACTCCCCATACCCTAGCTCTATTAGTATTCCCCATACCATAGCTCTATTCCTATTCCCCATACCCTCGCTCTATTCCTATTCTGCATACCCTCACTCTATACCTATTCCCCATACCCACGGTCTATTCCTATTCCCCATACCATCTCCCTATTCCTAATTCCCATACCCTTTCTCTATTCCTATTCCCCAAACCCTCTCTATTTCTATTCCCCATACCCTCTCTCTATTCCTATTCCCCATACACTCTCTCTATTCCTATTCCCCAAACCCTCTCTATTTCTATTCCCCATACCCTCTCTCTATTCCTATTCCCCATACACTCTCTCTATTCCTATTCCCCATACACTCTATTCCTATTTCTCATACCTCTCCCTATTCCTATTCCCCATACCCTCTCTCTATTCCTATTCCCCATACCCTCTCTCTATTCCTATTTCCCCATACCCGCTCTATTCCTATTTCTCATACACTAGCTCTATTCCTATTCCCCGTACAATCTCTCAAAACCTATTCCACATACCCTTTCTATTCCTATTCCCCACACTGTCACGCTATTCCTATTTCTAATACCCTCTCTCCATTCTTTATCCCCAATACCCTCTCTCTATCTCTATTCCCCATACCCTATCTATTCCTATTCCCCATACGTCTCTCTATTCCTATTCCCCACACCATATTTCTATTCATATTCTCCATACCCTCTCTCTATCCCAAATCCACATACCCTCGCTATATTCCTATTCCCCATACCCTGTCTATTCCTATTCTCCATACCGTCTCTCTAATCCTATTTCTCATACCCTCTCTATATTCCTATTCCCCATACCCTCTCTCTATCCCAATTCCCCATACACTCTCTATTCCTATCAGCCATACCCTCTCTCTATTCATATTTCCTATACCCACTCTCTATTCCTAATCCCAATACCCTCTCTCTATTCATATTTCCTATACCCACTCTCTATTCCTAATCCCAATACCCTCTCTCTATCTCTATTCCCCATACGTCTCTCTATTCCTATTCCCCACACCATCTTTCTATTCATATTCCCCATACCCTCTCTCTATTCATAATCCCCATACCCTCTCTCTACTCCTATTCCCCATACCCTCTCTCTATCCCTATTCTCAATACCCTCTCTCTATCCCAATTCCCCATACCCTCTCTATTCCTATTCCCCATACCCTCTATCCCAATTCCCCATACCCTCTCTATTCCTATTCCCCATACCCTCTATCCCAATTCCCCATACCCTCTATCCCAATTCCCCATACCCTCTCTATTCCTATTCCCCATACCCTCTCTATTCCTATTCCCCATACCCTCTCTATCCCAATTCCCCATACCCTCTCTATTCCTATTCCCCATACCCTCTATCCCAATTCCCCATACCCTCTCTATTCCTATTCCCCATACCCTCTATCCCAGTTCCCCATACCCTCTGTATTTGTAACGGCCGTCGTATGAATTGGACCAAGGCGCAGCGGGTTGAGTGCTCATTTTGACGTTTATTTTAAATAACCACGAACACTTCACGAAAACGGACGACAACATAACAGTTTGCAGGCTAACCCTAGCAGTGCAAAACAACCTCCCACAATTCCCAAAAACAAACATACTCCTAATTATAGGACCTTCAATCAGAGGCAACGATAACCAGCTGCCTCCAATTGAAGGCCCCAATCCCAATTACTAAACATAGAAATAAACACCCTAGAAACAGACATAGAACTATACAACATAGAACTAAACCAAAAACCCCGGAAACATAAATCAAACGCCCCTCTACCTAAACACACACTCAAAACCATATAAAACAAATACCCCCTGCCACGTCCTGACCAAACTCTAATTACAAATAACCCCTTTACTGGTCAGGACGTGACACTATTCCTATTCCCCATACCCTCGCTCTATTCCTATTTCTCATACCCTCTCTATTCCTACTTCTCATACTGCAGTGGGAGTTTTTATATGCTCTAAATTACCCCCCCCCACCTTCTCTCTCTCTCCGTCTCTTTCACTCATGCAACCTGTCCCCATAACCTCTGTTGCGTCTCTCAATTTCCCCCTTTCTCCCCCTTCCCCCCTCCCTCCCCTCACTCCTCCAGTAGAGTTGTGTAATAATAATAGTAGTAATATAATAATAATAATAATAGCACCCGTGTGATTGGGGATCTAACCACAGACTCCTCTGGCCAGTCTATCCACAGACTCCTCTGGCCAGTCTATCCACAGACTCCTCTGGCCAGTCTAACCACAGACTCCTCTGGCCAGTCTAACCACAGACTCCTCTGGCCAGTCTAACCACAGACTCCTCTGGCCAGTCTAACCACAGACTCCTCTGACCAATCTAACCACAGACTCCTCTGGCCAGTCTAACCCCAGACTCCTCTGGCCAGTCTAACCACAGACTCCTCTGGCCAGTCTAACCACAGACTCCTCTGGCCAGTCTAACCACAGACTCCTCTGGCCAGTCTAACCACAGACTCCTCTGGCCACAGACTCCTCTGGCCAGTCTAATCACAGACTCCTCTGGCCAGTCTAACCACAGACTCCTCTGGCCAGTCTAACCACAGACTATAGGAATTTACACCACATGGTTCCTTACATATACCGATGTTAATGAGTGGGTTAATTAGGAACAATCAATAGATCTAAGTTGTCTCCACAACACCACTTCTCAGATTGCAAAAAAATATTTTCAAAGGTTACTTGAAAAAATACATTTTTTTCCTTTAGACATATTTGATGTTAGTTTGAAAGAAGAATGTCCTCCCAAACCTCTCTACAGCACCCTGAGCACACTTGGTGAGAGAATGAGCAACGTTAAGTGAACTCTAAGCCCCTGAAAGTGCTTAAGGTTTTTTCTCCATTACACAAAAAAGGAACCAACTAATTCCCACGATGTTGGCCGAGAACACTGATGCAGAACACCATCTACTGGCATATTGGTGAACTGCAATCCACCATATAAAACGTGAACAACGTTTAATCAAATACTGGCCAGAGGAGTCTGTGGGTTGACTGGCCAGAAGAGTCTGTGGTTAGACTGGCCAGAGGAGTCTGTGGTTAGACTGGCCAGAAGAGTCTGTGGTTAGACTGGCCAGAGGAGTCTGTGGTTAGACTGGCCAGAAGAGTCTGTGGTTAGACTGGCCAGAAGAGTCTGTGGTTAGACTGGCCAGAAGAGTCTGTGGTTAGACTGGCCAGAGGGGTCTGTGGTTAGACTGGCCAGAGGAGTCTGTGGTTAGACTGCCCAGAGGAGTCTGTGGTTAGACTGCCCAGAGGAGTCTGTGGTTAGACTGGCCAGAGGAGTCTGTGGTTAGACTGGCCAGAGGAGTCTGTGGTTAGACTGGCCAGAGGAGTCTGTGGTTAGACTGCCCAGAGGAGTCTGTGGTTAGACTGGCCAGTTTAGTCTGTGGTTAGACTGCCCAGAAGAGTCTGTGGTTAGACTGGCCAGAGGAGTCTGTGGTCAGACTGGCCAGAAGAGTCTGTGGTTAGACTGGCCAGATGAGTCTGTGGTTAGACTGGCCAGAAGAGTCTGTGGTGCTCTGAAATAGATCACAACTTTGCAGTTTCTACTCTCAGCTGTTCTATTGAAGGCAAATGTCACAAAACTAGAAACTGAATTTCCTGAAGATATTTCTGAAGGAATGTGTATTTATGGTAGTGAAATAAGGGTGTGTGTGTGTGTGTGTGTGTGTGTGCGTGTGTGTGTGTGTGTGTGTTCACCTGCTGAAAGAAAGTGAATCTTTGTTATAAAGGTGAGGTACGAGGAAATATCACAGATTGTACCTTTAACATGTTAGTTTGAAAATCCACACATACAGTTGAAGTGGGAAGTTTACATACACCTTACAAATACATTTAAACTCAGTTTTTCCACAATTCCTGACATTAAGTCCCAGTAAAAATTCCCTGTCTTAGGTCAGTTAGGATCACCACTTTATTTTAAGAATATGAAATGTCAGAATAATAGTTGAATGATTTATTTCAGCTTTTATTTCTTTCATCACATTCCCAGTGGGTCAGAAGTTTACATACAATCAATTAGTGTTTGCTAGCATTGCCTTTAAAAAAATGTAATTGGGTCAAACGTTTCGGGTAGCCTTCCACAAGCTGGGTGAATTTTGGCCCATTCCTCCTGACAGAGCTGGTGCAACTGAGTCAGGTTTGTAGGCCTCCTTGCTAGCACACTTTTTCAGTTCTGCCCACAAATTTTTTATGGGATTGAGGTCAGGGCTTTGTGATGGCCACTCCAATACCTTGACTTTGTTGTCCTTAAGCCATTTTGCCACAACTTTGGAAGTATGCTTGGGGTCATTGTCCATTTGGAAGACCCATTTGCGACCAAGCTTTAACTTCCTGACTGATGTCTTGAGATGTTGCTTCAATATATCCACATAATTTTCCTACCTCATGATGCCATCTATTTTGTGAAGTGTAC